>NC_056726.1:1603376519-1603733476 GCF_019279795.1 Protopterus annectens | reverse complement strand
ACCAGGTCAATATGTTTTCACCTCTGGTAGGGGAGTTTACCAGCTGATCTAGGGTGTTTGAGTTATAAATTCCAGGAAGCAATGGGCCTGGGAATTTCTACTCGAGTAGTTTTCCCAGTGAATGGTAGGGTAATTGAAATCGCTCAATATCAGGGTGTTCGGTAGAACCTTCATGTTTTCCAGTGTCTCCAGAAAGGAGGAGTAGTGGTCCTGGGTCATGGAGGGTGATCTGTAGCAGCCCACACTTTGCATTGCAGATTTGCCCGATGTTAGTTGCACATGGATGATCTCAGAGGCATCATGCTGCGCCACTAACCTGAAGGTGTAGGTATTCTTGATGAATATGGATACACCCCCTTCCTTTTGTATTTTGGTCCGTGTTCTGTGGACGAAACGTGTGGTATGAGTTGTATCCCGGTAGTGCTGGGGTGCTCTCTGGAGCCTTGAACCAGGTTTCAGTTACTGCACAGATGTCAACATTCTCCATACTGAGGAGTGCATTGAGTGCGTGCATTTTGAGATTTAAACTCCTGGCGTTGAGTAGCATAAAACTCAGTTTTTTGTTAATTGTGCTGTTTACGGAGGTGGGTTTGAATTTTGAGCCTTGCCTAAAAAAGGCACTATGGGGCAGCAAGAGCCTTGGCCAGTATTCGAAAGCCTAGGGGTGACAGGTGCAAGCAGTCTCTTGCGAAGCAACGCGTCTTGTCGAGCATGTCGTTCCAGGCTGACAGACACTGGATCCTCTTTGAATAACACCAGAAGCTTAGCCAATTGTTGAAATTGATCATTATTTCTTTATACTGATGTATCATTCTTGATGAGGGCAGGATGCTACTCAGGGTCAGGGTCACACCAACCTGGGCTGCATGATCAGAGAGCTCTTCCATGTCTCTTTTCTTGTAGTCCAGGGAGGTACGTCTCAGGTCATTCACACCAACATGAACAATGACAGAGTCATATTTGTACTTGTTCTGGAGTGACCTGAGTGCTTGTGTTATGTGGCAGATTGTGGCTCCTGACAGGCAACAGTAACCTTCTGCTTGTCCAGCCTAGTGAGTGGGACGTCAGTGTACCCGACTATAGTCACCTATTACTAGTGTGTTAGGTATGTTACTTCGCCTTAAGGGCTGTGATTGTGTGGCACACTGATTTTGTGTTTTATGTGTTGTCTGGTTTGTGACAGGAAGTGCAGGTTGTTTGGTGTCTGCTTTGGAGGTCTCTGATGCTTTTGCAGGTTTTTATTTAGAGCCTCCAAGTATGATTTTGTGTATTTTTCGCCAGTGCTGTTTTAGTAGGTCTGTGTGCAGCTGGAGGTGTGGTGCAAGTGTTAACCTTCTCCTCTTGACTGTCTGTTCCAGTCTGGAGACAGCTTAGCTTCCAGTTTGGCTGTATAATAGCATCTCTCGCATATGTTAGTGTTTTGTGGTAGGAGGAAAGGGTTGTCTGTGTACATGAGGCAATTGTAACATTGCCTTAGGATACCCAGATTCACCAGCTGGACTGGAGAGTGCACCTGAAGTTGCCCTTTGGTCATGCCTGAATAGTAGGGTGAGCTGCTTAGTCACTTGGTTGGTGAGGGGTGAATAAAGAGCCTTGACCTGCTGGGCAATCAGTGTCAGGGTATATTAGTGCTTGCTATTAGGTCTGAGCAAGTGCTGGGCTGTAAGATGCTTTTTGAGTGCTTAGGTTGAGAGTTAGACTAGTTTCAAAGGAAAAGAGGAGACTTAGTGGAGCTGGGAATAATTAAACCTTAGCTAACCGGCAGTGCCCGGCACGCAAAACCATGCAAATGCAGTTTTTATAGTAGGGAAATGAAAGAGATAGAAATTAGCCCAAAATGGCCAATAAACTACTAACTTTTGGGCTGGAACCACTCTTCCAGGGACAGATAGGTTGCTCAAAGCTCCCTTCTCTCACAGATGAACAGAGAAACTTCCTTCTATCCAAGTAAGATATGGGCAACTCAAACTAGTGTCACAGCCCTGAATTCAGCACTAGCCTGAAAACTGGAATATACTAGCTTAGAAAGGCGGGAAACAATGAATGTTTTTGGTTTTTTTTTTTTTTTTTTTTTTTTTGAAAAGATAAGGCAAAAACAGTAAAAAATACACTTAAAACAGCTTTAAACGACTACAAACGATCAGAAAAGGCTATCTCTTTGTGTGTAGCCTACAACAGTTAAACAAATTATTTAAACAAAAAACTTTTTAAAAGTGCAGGCAGTCAAATAAGTACAATATGTGAAAAAAACAAGCTTTTAAATCACAATAAACGCTGGAAAATCTGCATTTAGGCGGAAAATAGTTAAGTACAGCAAGAAAGTACAGAAAACTAATACTTAATCACTCCAAAGTCTCTCTTCTATGCTAGAAGGCTTGTATCAGTTTAAGTCTTCCTAATGCTACCCAGTAGGTTAGTTGCAGGAAAGATGGGAAACAAGCACAGATGTGGTCTTTTAAACCAGAAAGTTGAAAGAGACGGACAAACTGTCCAAATGGTCAATAAACTACAATTTCTGGGCCAGAACTCACTCTTCTCATGGTAGACAGGCTACATAGTGCTTACCACTCCCACTGATAAGCTAGAAGGCTTCCCTCCAAAACAGAAAGGCTTGGGGGGCTCAGAAGCTTATTAACAATCCTGGATACAGCAACTCTGTAACCAGACTAGGCTAGTTATAGGAAAGGCGGGAAACAGGCACAAGTGCGGCTTTCAATCCAGAAAGGTGAAAGAGATGGAAAAAACTGCTCAAACAGCCAACAGCTACAATTTCTGGGCCAGGGACCACTCCTCTTGTGGTAGATAGGCTACCTGATGCTTACCACTCCCACTGATAAGCTAGAAGGCTTTACTCCAACACTGAAAGGCTTGGGGGGCTCAGAAGCTTACAAAGAGTCCTGGATACAGCAAATCTGTACCTGGACTAGACTAGTAACAGGAAAGGCAGGAAATGAGCGCAAACACAGACTTTTAAATCAGAAGGTTGAAAGAGATGGAAAAGCTTCCCAAACGACCAATAAACTATAATTTCTGGGCCAGAAACCACTCCTCCTGTGGTAGATAGGTTACTTAGTGCTTACCACTCCCACTGGTAAGCTAGAAGGCTTCTCTCCAACACAAAAGGGCTTGGGGGGGGGGGCTCAGAAGCTTACCAACAGTCCTGGATGCAGCAAATCTGTACCTGGACTACACTAGTTATAGGAAAGGCAGGGACCACACTCAAAACAGGCTTTTAAGCAGAAAGTAGAAAGAGATGGAAAAACTGCCCAAACAGCCAATAAACTACAATTTCAAGGCCAAAACCCAATCTTCCCATGGTAGATAGGCTACCTAGTGCTTACCACTCCCACTGATAAGCTAGAAGGCTTCCCTCCCACACAGAGAACTTGGGGGGCTCCAAAAGCTTGCAACAGTCCTAGATACAGCAAGTCTGTATCTGACAGTTACAGGAAAGGTAGGAAACAAGCTTAGAATTTTTTTTTTTTGTTACAGAAAAGCAGCAAAAACAGCAGTAAATACAATTCATAGGTTGGTACTAGGCTATCAGCCCTAGGGACTATACAAGCCTAGCCATAACAATTCCCTGGCTATTTCTTCCCACATTATTTACGTTCCTGGACCCCTGTCTAGCAGAGAGACTGACGTGATCCCTGGGGTGAATTTCCTTTCTCCCATCCAATCGTCAAGGTTCCTCTTGAAGAGGTCCAAAGAGGCACTCTGCTTGACATGTATGGGCAATCTATTCCAGAGTCTGGGGAGTCTCTGGGTCAGGAACCTATCCCTCCAGCATGTTTTGTTTATTGTGATGACAAGGTTTAGATCCCTGGAGCGTGTAGCTCTGAGGGATTGGGATTTCTTTAAGTGTAGCATGTCCAACAGCTCTGGGTTTGACATGGCCTTGTATGTTAAGCAGAGATCGCCTCTGAGTAGGCGATATGCACAGAGTATAGCTGGAGTTTTTAAGGCGGTCAGCATAGGGCATCTGCTTTAGGCCTGTGATTCTTTTAGTGAGGTATTTCTGAGGCCTTTCCAGTTGTTGCAGATGTCTTGAGAGGTACACACCAAATGGGGCGTTGTATTCTATAATGGGTCTAATGAGGGATGAGTACAGTGGGGCAATGACCTCCTTTTCTGGATGAAACGCCCTTCGTGATGAGGTGTGCCACATAGAAGGATTTCCTGACTGTTGTGGCGATGTGGTTATCGAAGGTGAGACCACTGTCCACCTGTGTCCCTAAGTCTCTTATCACACTTTCTGTGTTTAGTGTACTGCCACCTATATGGTAATTCATGGATACATGTTTTTCCCAAAGGGATAACAATACATTTCTTGGCATTGAGCTTGAGCCCATGGCTCTGGCACCAAGCATCTGTTTCTGTAAGGCCCTTTTGTAGAGTATCCACATCATTTGGGGATTCAATAATGGCTCCCAGTTTGCAGTCATCTGCAAACTTTGTTAGCCAGAGTCCCTTAGTTGACCTGTACTTCAGAGAAGTAGATGCCAAACAAGAGCGGCCCCAGGACTGAACCCTGAGGTACTCCACTTGTCACTTGTCTGGAGCTGGATTTGGAATCGGCTACTTTTACAGTGTGGGTTCTATCAGTAAGCCATTTAGCAACCCATTGGGTGACATAGGGATTAATGCCCAACTTAGTAAGTTTATCTATGATTCCAGAGTGGGGGATGGTGTCAAAGGCCTTGGCAAGGTCTAGATAGGCTGTGTGGACCACCTTACCCTTGTCCATGGCTCTGGAGACTGATTCAAAGAAGTCAATCAGGTTCAGGAGACAAGAGTGGCCCTTCGCAAACCCAAACTGGGTGGGGTCCAGTGTCTGAAGGTTGCCAATGTCTTTGTTTATAAGTTCCATGACAATACGCTCCATGGCCTTGCAGATAAGGCTTGTCAGACTGATGGGATGGTAGTTTCCGGGATCCAAGGTGGATCCCCCCTTGTGGATTGGGATAACTGTAGCTCTGCGCCACTCGGGCACGAAACCTGAGGTGAGGCTATGATTAAACATGACACTTAGGTGAGGTGCCAGTTCATATTGTAGTTCATGTAGTACACAGCCCGGGATGTCATCTGGTCCCATGGATGCTGTATTCTTCGCTTTAGAGAGTGCGTTTTGTACCTGTGTGGCCGTTATTACTGGAATTTGGCAATCTTCCGGTATTGAGATGGGCCATTTAGGGGTGAGAGGGCTTTGAAGTTGGCACTGAATCGATCTGCCAGGATATTGGCAATATCCTTCGGATCAGTATATTTAATGCCATTCTGTTTTAGCTCAGAACAGATCTGAGCATTGCCATTTAGATTCTTGACATAGTTATAGAATGCTTTGTGGTTGTCTTTGGAATCTTTGGCAATTTTATTTTCGTAACTAGCTTTGGAGGATTTTATGAGGCATCTCAGTTTCTTACTGAAGCTAGTATGGGAGATGCATCATGGGATTTTCCACTTTTTTGCAAAAGTTTCTTCCTTTTGTTGTAAAGTTTGTTTATGGCAGGGGACCACCAGATTGGCTTCCTTTTTTGGATGAGAGCATTTTGGTTCTATTTGGGATGGCACGATTTATGCATGAGTGGATGTGCTTGTACAGTGCCTTAGTGTAGGATTCAGCAGTTGAACTTTCAGTTCCCATCTGCATGGGTGTCATGAAGTTTGTCACTTCTGACTTGAGTAGCATGAAGTTGGCTTTGGAGAAGTTTTTTATGGTGGTTTCTTTACTGGGGGGTGGGGGTGGGATGTGGATGTTAAGGGTGGGATGTGGATGTTAAGGGTGATTAGCTTATGGTCAGACCTGACTAACGAGGGGGTGACCATAGGTATGGAGCATTGATTTCCCATGTTGGTAATGACCAGGTCTAGGATATTAGAGCCCCTGGTGGGACTATGAATTGGGTGATCCAGGGCGTTGGAACTTATGAATTCCAAGAACCGTTGCGCAAAGGTGTTGGGACATGAGTAGTTTTCCCAGTTAATGGCAGGGTAGTTAAAATCACCCAGTATTAGGGTGTTTGGTTCTATCTTAATATTTTCCAGTATGTTTAGAAAGGTGTAGTGAGAATCTTGGGGTATGGTGGGGGATCTGTAGCAAGCTACAATTTGGATTGCAGTCTTACCTAGTGTTAGTTGCACTTGGAGAATTTCAGACACATTGTGTTGGCCAACTAGCCTGGTGGTGTGAATATCCTTGGTGAATATTGACACTCCTCCACCTTTAGTGTTTCAGTCCTGGTTTGGTGGCCGAAAAGTGTGGTAAGAATTGTAGCCTGGTATTGCAGGGGTGCTCTCTGGAGCCTTGAACCAGGTCTCAGTTACTGCACAGATATCGATGTTCTCCATTTTTAGGAGTGCCTCGAGAGAGTGCATTTTGAGGTTTAGACTTCTAGCATTGAGTAGCATTACCTTCAGAAATTGTAGTGCATGCCAGCACACCCGCGTGTGTAGCAACACTACGGCAAATACAGTTCAAATAAATGCAATTAAATTCAGAAATGACTAAAAAACAAGTGCAGAAGGCAGTAAATTAGAAGGCTACTAACAAGCAGTAATAAGTGCAGAGTAAGAGCGACTGAACAGATAACAGCACGCAGAAGAGCAACTAAGACAGTTACAGTAAGAGCAGCTGAATAAAATATGTAAATATATATATATATATATATATATATATTTTTTTTTTTTGTGAGGGAGGGAACAGAGCAGGATTAAGTGTCTACAGGGGTTGCCCTTCCCAAATGCTCTCTTTGTACACAGTAGGAGTGCCTGAAATCAGAATATGATCTCACTGCACTCAGTTGAGTGAGCAAATGAGATGGGCCCAGAAGGAGTATCCAAATACAAATCTACAAGAGGGGCGGGCAGTTTCAAAGCCACCAACATTAACACCAAAACAAGAACAGGGACGGTGGGTGGGGAACTAACTGTAGAGAGACAGCCACAACTTCAGTTGAGTTAATATTCAGTGAAAAACACAAATAAATAAATTAAATACAGTACTATATGCAAAAGAGCAGATAAAAGTGTACTTAAATTCACTTATACGTCCAGCTGATTTCAGGGAGATGTTAGCCGGCCAAAGCTCTGATATTAAGCAGAGATAACTCAAAATGTGCCACTTATATAAGGCAAGACAGAATGTCAGTGATGAGCTGAAACTACACCCACTGCTATAAATGGCTACACAGAAATTCTAAAAAGTACTTTGTAGAGAGACAGCCACAACTTCAGTTGAGTTAATATTCAGTGAAAAACACAATTAAATAAATTAAATACAGTACTATATGCAAAAGAGCAGATAAAAGTGTACTTAAATTCACTCATATGTCCAGCTGATTTCAGGTAGATGTTAGCTGGCCAAAGCTCTGATATTAAGTAGAGATAACTCAAAATGTACCACTTATACAAGGCAAGACAGAATGTCAGTGATGAGCTGAAACTACCCCCCACTTCTATCAATGGCTACACAGAAATTCTAAAAAAATAGTCTGTAGAGAGACAGCCTCAACTTCAGTTGAGTTAATATTCAGTGAAAAACTCAAAAAAATAAATTAAATACAGTACTATATGCAAAAGAGCAGATAAAAGTGTACTTAAATTCACTTATACGTCCAGCTGATTTCAGGTAGATGTTAGCAGGCCAAAGCTCTGATATTAAGCGGATAGGTAAAAAGAAGTTATGTCTTACCATAATGTTCCAGCTGTATTGTTGATCCTCATTCAGTCATTAAGCATGGGTATCGGTTCCGAGCTTGGAACCGAGCCGGCCATTTTCCAAGCTCGCGTCAGCTTCAAACTCTCGAGCTAAACTCTTACCCACAATTCCTCTCTCCCTGTTACCTCAGATTGAGTTTGCAAAACTAAAGAAGGTAGAGGCTACCTCTGGTCAAATAACCTAAGAGAAAGTACAGTTTTGTACCTACCATAAATGTAGATGTTCGAGTGTATACCCTGCTGCAGTCATCACACTTGGGTTATCCTGTCGTCAGGCGGTCCCCACAGTCGGCCTGAATTCCAAAGTCTTGGTCCGGCATCAGTTGCTTTCGCTTCTTCCCTGACGTCAGTGCGCCAGGGGTATATAAGAGGCATCCAACGCCATTTTCTTCAGTTTTTCTTGCCCCAGATGTCAGGTGCCCCCCAAAAGGTGGTCAGTAGATAGTACCAATAATAAAAGTTTATCACAACCAAAACATTCCTCCAGCTATAAGCAAATACACCACAAAGGTTGTATCAGATTTTAAGGTATTGAAAGGTTTTAGTTAGGTCAGAGGGGATGGAGGGAGGGTAACCTGGACTGCAGCAGGGTATACACTCGAACATCTACATTTATGGTAGGTACAAAACTGTACTATGTTCGTGTTACCCTGCTGCAGTCATCACACTTGGGTAGAATCCCAAAGCTAAGGATGGGAGTTGGAGTCAAACAGGGTTAGAGGAGGCTAGAAGGCCCTGCAAAACTGCAGTGGCGAAGCCAGCTCTAGTCTTAGAGTAAAGTGGTAAGTGATAGTATTTGGTGAAGGTGTGTACTGAACTCCAAGTTGCAGCTTCCAGAATATACTTGGCTGGGACCCCCCTGAGGAAGGCTGTAGATGTAGCTGCTGCCCTGGTAGAGTGGGGCCTTATGCTAGCAGGAACTGGTTTTCCATGGTGGGTGTAGCAAAAATGTATGCAATGTCCTATCCATTTGGAAATGGTCTGTTTTGAGATCACCTTTCCTTGAGATGCTGCAGCATAGGATACAAAAAGCTGGCCAGATTTTCTGAAAACCTTAGTTTTATCCAAGTAGTAACATAGCTGCCTGTGAATGTCCAAGGAATGCAGGAGTCTTTCTCCTTTGTTCTGCGGATTTGGAAAGAAGGTGGGTAAATGGATGGTTTGATTTAGAGCCACACTGGATACCACCTTAGGCATAAAAGAGGGGTTAGTTCGTAGAGAAACTCTGTCTTGATGGAAAATGAGGAAAGGCTCTACTGCCATTAGTGCCTGAAGCTATGAGACTCTTCTGGCTGAAGTAATTGCTAGCAGCAGGGCAGTCTTCCATAATATACACTTTAAGTCAGCTGAGAAAGCTGGTTCAAAAGGAGGTAGCATAAGTTTTTCCAGAACAAAATTGAGGTCCCAAGTTGGTGTTGGTGCTCTCCTGGGAGGCCTGATGTTTTTGGCTCCTCTGAGAAACTGCCTTAGAAGTGGATGTGAAAATAAGGGAGGATCCGTGTTGTAGTGAGCTGAAATAGCTGAGGCATGGATTTTAATAGATGAAAAAGAAAGGCCTTTGTGTAACATCTCAGTTAAATATTGTAGAATCTGAGGTATTTCCGGCTGAAGGGTATTTTGGCCTTTAGCTTGGTTCCAGGCGCAAAACCTTTTCCATTTGTCTGAGTAGGCTTTCCTGGAGCTGGGCCACCTGGCTTCCAGAATAACCTCCATAACAGCTTGAGAAAGAGGAGCTGGCTGGTTGCTTAGGTGATTTGCCATGCAGCCAAATTTAAGGTTTTGAGCTGGCTGTGTAGGATCTGACTGTCTTGCTGTGTGAGCAAATGAGTAATTTGTGGTAAAATCCATGGTGGGCCCTGGGCCATATTCCTTAATAGTGGGTACCAGTGCTGGCATGGCCAGTCTGGGGCAATGAGTATCATTCGGGGTCTCTCCATCCTGACTTTCAGCAGCACCTTTGTGAGAAGGGGCAATGGAGGGAAGGCATATACTGTCAGCATTTTCCAACTGAATGAGAGTGCGTCCACTTTCCAAGCTTGATGGTGAAACATCCTTGTGCAAAATTTTGTTAGCTGATAGTTTTGGGGGCTGGAAAACAGGTCTATGTCTGGGTGCCCCCATTTTTGAGTTATCATTGCAAATACTTGTGGATCCAGTTTCCACTTGTGGGATCCATGATGTTTCTGCTTAGGTCGTCTGCCAATGTGTTCTTTTTTCCTGGCAGGAATTGAGCTTGTAATTGAACTTGGTAAGCCAGTGCTGTGTTCCACAAGGTCATTGCTTGCCTGCATAGAGGGTAGGAGTGTGTACCCCCTTGTTTGTTTATGTACCACATTACTGTGGTGTTGTCTGTCCTTATTGTAAGCTGTCCTGGATGTAAGAGGTCCTTGAAGGCTGTCAAGGCATTCTGTACATCTAGCATTTCTTTTTGATTGATGTGCAGATTCCTTTGATCTGCAGTCCATATGCCTTGAACGCACCGTCCTGCCATGTGTGCCCCCCAGGCATAGTCCGATGCATATGTTGTCATAGTCTGCCTGGCTGGGGGTAAGGTGAAAGGCTGACCCTTGTTGAGGTGGCATGCCTGTGACCACCATAGAATCTCCTGTTGAAGGCAGGGAATGAGACGTATCATTGTTTCCAAGCTGTGGCTGTGTTGAGTCCATACACTTTTTAGGTACCATTGTAATTTCCTCATATGCAGTTTTGCAAATGGTATTAGTAGTGTGCAAGATGCCATGAAGCCCAAGGCCTGCAGAATTGTTCTTGCAGGGAGTTGGGTCTTTGTTGCCATTGTTTTGAAGTATTGAGTTAGTTGCAGTTGTTTGTCTGGCGTCAGATAAGCCATCTGGGCCATTGTATTCAAGCTGGCACCCAGGAATGTCATATTTTGTGAGGGCACTAGTTTTGATTTCTTTTCGTTTACTGTGTACCCTAGGCAACTTAGAAGGTGTTTTACAAAAGCCAGATGTTGTAAGAGAATGTCCTTGCTTTCTGCTTGGATGAGCAGTCGTCCAGGTATGGATATATTTGAATTCCTCTTTGTCTGCAGTATGCAATTACTGGTGCCAGGCATTTTGTGAAGACCCTGGGTGCAGTAGATAAAGCCAAAGGGCAATGCAGAGAATTGGTAATGGGTTGAACCTGCAATGAAACGGAGGTATCTTCTGCAATTTTGTCTGATAGGGACATGCAGGTATGCCTCCTTGAGGTCCAACGTTACTAGCCAAGCTTTCTTGCCCAACATGGGAAGAAGCTGCTGTAGTGTTAGCATCTTGAATTTGGGTACTTGCAAGAAGGTGTTTAGAATTGAAAGGTCCAGAATGGGTCTCCAAGCATTATCCTTTCTGGGGACTAGAAAGAGCCTTGAGTAAAATCCTTGGCCTTGCTCCTGTGTAGGTACCAGTTGAATGGCTCATGTCCATGAGAGCTGTAATTTGTTTTTGTGCCTCTGCCCACTGATTTTGTGGCAGGTTTGGCAATCCTTTTATCCTTGGCAAGGTGTGGAAATGGAATCTGTATCCTTGTGAGATAATGTCTAGGACCCATTTGTCCTTTGTGACGATGCGCCAGTTGTCTGCAAAAAGTGCTAATTTTCCTCCCAAGGGAGCTGCCAAGAGAGTTTTGCTTGGCAGTTTGAGGTGTAAGTCATTGTGTTTGCCTTCTAGTAGTTTGGGACCTGTCTTTTCCTCCCTTCTGTGTTGCAGTGCCCCATTGGCGAGGTTTGTAAGGGATTTGTGCTTGTCCTCTGCCCCTTGGGCACCTGTATTTACCCCTCTGTGTAAGAAATCTTTGACCGTCTGCATAGATTTTGCCTTATCCTCCATTTTCTTTAAAACCTCTTCTGCTTTAACCCCAAATAAGACATCCTACTGTAAGGGTGCATCTAGTAACTTTGCTTTAACATGATCAGGCAGAGTTTGTTCCTTTAACCAAGCATGCCTACGTATAACAAACCCTGTAACAGCTGCTCTACAGGAAGCTTCCAAGGAATCAAATCCACATTGTAAAGTATGTTTGGCCACCTGCTCAGCTGCATGCAACAGATCCTGCATTTCCTTTAATTCAGACTGTTGAGGGTGCGTGCTCATCTTTTGTTTCATTTGAGACATTAGGAATTGCTGGTATTTAAGCATGTGAAATTGACAATTTAGTGCTCTCGTAGCTAGAGTAGCTGAGGTGTAAACCTTCTTCCCCCACCTATCTAGTGCTCTGGAGTCCCTTTCGGAGGGTACAGGATTTTTAGCCATAGAAGCCTTAGCCCCTTTGGGACCCTGGGAGATTGTCTCTGGATCAGCAACAGGGCTTTTGTAAAGGAATTTGTGTGAGTCAGGCACTCTATAGTATCTATCTGGTTTGGCTGGAGCAGGAGGCAGAGAATCTGGATTTAGACTAGATTCTAAGTAAACATCATCCACAATGTCTAAAACTGGGGGAATAGCAAGTGGTCTGTGCTGGGGGAGTAAAAGAAACTCTCGGAGCCCTTTCTTTGAGTCAGAGTAGTCCTGACCTTCCCAGTGGAAATGTTCCCTCATGGTATGTAAGGTTTCCCCAAAGGAATCGTCTTCAGGGGGAGAAGCTGACGGAATGGAATCTTCAGCATCAGAATCTTCATAAGGGGGAAAGGAGTAATCCTGTTCCTCAGAGGAGCCTGAGGAAATAGACACTTGATCAGAGGAGGCATAATCCTCCTCTTGTCTAGGCCTTTGTCGGGGTGGGGAACCCCTGATTAAAGAAATCAAATCTTCAGCCATTTTAAGCATCTGTTTCTTAGGCATGGGGCCTTGAACTGGAGACTGAAGTGCAGTCTTTTTAGGTTTTAGAGGAGTCTTAAGCTTAGCATAAGATTTTATGGTGAGAGCAGTCGGTCTGCAGACACCTTCTGAAACCGAAGGTGATTCTACAGCACCGGCTTCTCCTTCTGCAATGTTGTCGGTAGGGCCTAAAGAAAATGGCTGCGTCGGCCTAGAACTCTCTGCTAGAGAATCCGAAGCGGTCTGGGGTTCCAATTCTGCGGTAGCCAGGGGCTGCATATGCACCTCACTGAAAACTGGAGAACCGGCGACAGGCCCAGCCGAGGCCTCGGAGTCTGGCTTGGATCTAGGCTGCCTGTCTTTATCTTTGTGTTTTTTATGCACACCGGTAGTCGGTTGCTCCAATGGCATAGTGTAATTAAATTTCCTACCGAAGTAGTGTCATGCGAAATCAAAGCGTCGCTTTATAGTTCGCTTATTGAACCTAGCACAAAACCGACAACCAGTGACGTTGTGGTCTGGGCCTAGGCAAGGTATACAATAAGAATGAAAGTCCTTATGAGGTATTTGCTAAGAAATGCAATTGTTAACTTTTTCTGACATCGGACTGAGGCAAGAAAAGGTTCCCCAACGGGGTACTTAGCTTTGAAGACTTCGGATTGAAACTCGATTAGAAAATCTCAGGTGTCGGCCGACCGGCACTTGCGAACTGCTATTGCTTCGGGCACCGCGCGGCAAGAAAGACTGAAGAAAATGGCGTCGGATGTCTCTTATATACCCCTGGTGCACTGACGTCAGGGAAGAAGTGACAGAAACCGACGCCGGACCAAGACTTTGGAATTCAGGCCGACTGCGGGACCGCCTGACGACAGGATAACCCAAGTGTGATGACTGCAGCAGGGTAACACGATGAACATCTGGATGGAGAGATCCACTAGAAACCACAGGAGGGGGAAGGAGGGAAGATCGTAATGACTGAACGAGGATCAACAATACAGATGGAACGTTATGGTTAGACATAACTTCTTTATCTGATATTGTTAATCCTGTCCCTGACATAGCCCCCCACCCCACCCCATCAGGGAGGCGTCCGTGGTCACTGTGGCCTTGGGTTGCTGGCAGGAAAAGGGGCGAGACCATTGTGAGAGATTGTGTGTCATCCACCAATTTAAATCCTGTTTGCACCTGTGGGTTACTCAAATCATGGCTGAAAGAGGATGCTGAAAAGGATACCATTGGGTGAGCAGTAGCCATTGTAGAAGCCTCATGTGAAACCTGGCCAGAGGAACAATGGTGATGGAGGCTGCCATGGAACCCAACAGCTGTAGAACCGAGTGAGCCGTGGAATTTTCCTTTATAAGAATTGGAATTAGTTGTTGCTTTATCCTTACAATTCTGTGCTCTGGAATAGCAGCTCTGCAGTTTTTTGTGTCCAAGATAACCCCTATGAATTCTGTCGACTGAGATGGGGTGAGATTGCATTTCTGCCAGTTTATAGTTATGCCTTTGAGCAGCGAGGAGAGAGTATGCCGGGGTTTTTTCCAGTAGATGTCTGTTGGGGTCGGAAATGAGCCTTTTATGAAGGTCTTGCACAATTTATGGGATATAAGAGAGGAATCTTGGACACCCTCATGAAAATCCTTGTAGTCGCAAGTGAGCTGTGACAACTGCCATGCACTTTGTGAACACTCTGGGGGCTGTAGAGAGTCTGAAGGGAAGTACTCTGAACTGATAGTGACTGGCTCGCGCACGGAAGTGCAGAAATCTTCTTGACGGCCTGTCCACCTTTATGTGGTAGTATGCATCTTGCAGATCTATAGAGCACATCCAATCATCTTTTTCCAAAAGCGGGAGGATAGACTGTATAGTGACCATCCAGAATTTTTGTAGTCTCACAAACTTGTTCAATACACTGAGATCCAAAATTGGTCTCCAGTCCCCGGTTTTCTTTGGCACCAAAAATAGTCTTGAGTAGAATCTGGATCCTATCTGGTCTGGAGGGACTATTTGGATGACTCTCTTTATAAGCAGCTTTTCTATCTCTAGTGCTGCTTCTTCCCTTTGACTGGGTGGAACGGCGGGAAAATTTTTTGAAGGGACGGGACAAAGATCGAAGGGGATATGATAACCTCTGGTTATGATCCTTTGTACCCAAGAATCGGTGGTGATGGTTAGCCAGGCAGAAGGGTACAAGGAGAAACGTCCCCCAACCACCTCCAGAGGAAAGGAGTTGGGCCGCTCTTCAGGAGCGCTGGTAGGATTGACCAGGGAAAGAATCCTTGGAACCCTAGTTACGCGGTTCCCCTCTGCCCCGAAAGGAGCTTCTTCCCTGTGAGTTTCCCCCTCTGCTTCTGGGGGAGAACTCGGCCTGTGTGTCACGGAAAGCACCCCGAGATTTCTTGAACCATATCTTCCCACTCTTTTGGTTTCGGGAGTCAGCACATTAACGGGAAGAATAAGACACCTACAGCAAAAAGGGTCTTACCGTCTTGTTCACATCTGGCCAGTGTGGCTTTTAACTTTGGGCCCAAGCAGCGAGGAGGGCTCAGTGGGGGCATTAAGAAAGGAAGACTTAAAAGGTTCCGCGAAGTTGCACAGGTGCATCCAGGCGTGTCATCTCAAGACCGCAGCAGAACCCGCCGCTCTAGCTGCTCCTTCTGATGCGTGAGATATCAATTGCATAGACGAGTTAGATATAGACTCAGTGGTGGCCAGCTGAAAGGCCACTTTGTCATGGTCCTCATCAGACACTGCACCAGCTAAGGTTTCAGAGAGCTCAGAAACCAGATCCCTTTGAAGCCTGGTAAAATGTGCCATATAATTCAGGGACCTGATAGCAAAGGTTGCTGAAGCAAAAGTGCACTTTCCTATTCTGTCCAGGGCCCGGGACTCTATGTTATGCGTATGGACAGTCTGACTTTCTTCTCCTGCCGGATCCTTTTTGTTGCAGCCGCCACCACCAAAGCATCTACAGGAAGACCGTTGGACCAATGGGGATCTAAAGCAGGAGGGGACAAGATCTTATCTGGCCTCCGGGAAATAGCTTCAAAAGTATCAGGGGCCTTCCAAGCATGCTGCACGATGAACATGACAAGTTCATCGGCAGGTATAGTAATCCAGGAGGTAGGGGGCCGGGCGCAAAAAGCCTGCAGGAACACAGATTCCTCAGGAGTCGGATTAGATGGCTGCCAGTCACCTCTCTGTTTCAGAATTTCAAGGATGTCGCCAACGGACACCTCAGAGGGTGACCGAGGGGATCCTTCCCCCTCAACGAAATCTGTGTCTTCAGTGAAGGACTCCTCTGTGGAGTCCATGTGCTTCTTCTTACACAAACTTTTCTGGTGGACCTCCTCAGCGAGAGAAGCTGGAGAAGACAATGGAAAAGGGGATTCCTGAGGGAATATGTCCTGAGGACCTTGCACCCGGTGTCCGCTAGGTGTGACTTGTGAAACCAGTGTACCAGAGGAGGGCGGAGGTATAGACAGTCCGGTATCGCCAGCAGCAGTGAAAGCCTTCTCCATCAGTTGGAAGGCTGGTCCACCCGGACAGGAGTGTATGTCTAGGACAGGGGGCACTCCTCCCCTATGTGGCTCAGCCTGCCGACTCGGAGTCCCTGGATGGCCATGAAGCAGCAAGCTATGCATGTCACAGCTGACATCCTAGGTCGTAGCAAAACCTTCATGCCATGAAGGCAACTGCGGTTTCTTAGTGAGATCCATAAAGGGAACCGCAGAAGGGGAAGACTGTGCTATATCCATAGACTTCAAAGGCAATGAAGGAGGAGAATAAGAAGGTGTCTTTGGAGATGGGTGATCACCTCCCAAGGAAGGATAGTTCCTGGGGGGTGGAATACCTCTGGCCAAGAATGCCTGGTCCACAAGACACAACACATCATGTTCAGAAAGACTTCTAGTGGACCTCACAGAGACTGAGGGAGAAACAGGCCTGTCCACAAAAGAGGCAGACTTGGTGCCCATCTCATCTGACCGCACCGAGGACAACGGTGCTGAGAAAGACTGAACTACTGTAGTCTGCACCGAAGAAGTCATCGGTGCCGATGTCATTGTCTGCACCGACACAGGGATCGGTGCCAAAGTGGTTGTCGGTGCCGAAGCTGGAACTGACAAAACTGGAGTCAACACTAAAGGCCTCGGTTCCAAGGAAGACCTCGGAGCCGACGCGGTCAAGGTCTGCGCCGACTGAAAGGTCGGTGCCGATACAGTGGTAATGGTCTGAACCGAGGAGCCCCTTGGTGCTGATATGTAGAAGGCTGCAGGAGAGGACGGAGCCGAAATCACTAATGGAGCTGAAGGCCTCAGTGCCGAAGGTCTGGGCACCGAAAGCAGTGGGGCTGAGGGGTTGAGACCTCTGACCCAGAAATAGCCTCTGAAAAGGGAGATTTTAGAAGTCCCTTCAGTATCAGCTTATTTTTCCTTTCTAACAAAGTTCTATTAGAAAAGTTCTCACAAATAGTACAGGGTGGTTCAACAGATAAATGGGAAACTCCCAAACAATAAACACATAAAGAGTGTGCATCAGAAGTAGGCAGTTTGTGTCCACAATCAGAAAACCGCTTAAACCCAGGACTACCCTTTTTGTCTGCCATATTAACAAATAGAAAAATACCAACAATGGTACAAAAGAGTACCCGAAGGCAGGAAAGAGAAAGGGAAAGTTACCAATGATGGTAAGGAGAAAATTACCTTGCGGTAAAAAGGGTAAGTATAGGACAGAAAAAAACTGAGGAAATTATGAATGCTAGATGCGATAGGGCAAGAGACAATACAAAATATCAACTTTTCTGACTGAAAAGTAATTTGTAAAGCAATAAAACAACAACTGACTGTACTTAGCTCAAGAGAAGTAGCTTGACACGACCGGATGGCAATGTGGCAAACGAAATCTGGGGTAACAGGGAGAGAGGGATTGTGGGTAAGAGTTTAGCTCGAGAGTTTGAAGCTGAAGCGAGCATGGAAAATGGCCAGCTCGGTTCCGAGCTCGTAACCGATACCCATGCATAAGGAATGAACGAGGATTAACAATATTGGATTGGATGTTATAGTACACCAGAGTCTTTTTAGCAGAAATGTTCTACTTAAAATGCTGTTCACAGGGCAAGAATGTGATAATTTTAATTGTTTTAAGAAACCGATTGTATTTGTTCCCCCAATCATCCTTTAATGGTTGTTTTCATGAACTTATGTGAGAGTGATATTTTTGAAGCTTTGAAACAGAAAAACTGTAAGAAACACTAACTAAAAATTAATATCATGCTTTAAATTCACTGCAACTCGATGATAGTATAGTTATCAAACAGGCAGATAAGGGGGGTTCGATTGTCATAATGGACAGTGAAAAAGAAGTTATGTCTTACCATAACATTCCATCTCTGTTGTAGATCTTTGTTCACTCATTACCATTAGACTTCGGTTCTGTCCTCGGAACCGATATGGCCGTTTCCAAGCTCGGGTCAGCCAAAAACCCTCAGCTAAGACCTACCCCATAATGCCCCTCTCCTAGTTACTTCAGATCGAACTTGCCCGCCCTTAGATAATAGATGTAGTAATAGAAAAAAAAATAGTAGGAAGCTCTGTCTGAGCAAATACCCTAACCAGGAGTTCCTAAAGTCCACCAGAAGTTCAGGCAGGGGAAAGGAGGGCGGAAAGTAATGAATGAACAAAGATCTACAACACAGATGGAATGTTATGGTAAGACATAACTTCTTTATCTGATGTTGTTTTATTCATTACCATTAGGACGAGTCCCCAGCTACTTGAGTCCTGGGTGGCCCTAAGGAAGGATATTCCTGAGCACCATAGAACCAAAAAAATGCCCATCCTCTGGAAGCAAAATCCAATTTGTAATGAAATATAAAGTTATGAGGTCTTGCCCAAGTGGCTGCAATGCAGATATCATCCATAGAGGCTCTGGAATGAAATGCTATAGAAGTAGCCAAAGATCTGGTAGAATGAGCCTTTATTCTGGAAGGTAAGGATAGCTTATTCTGTTGGTAGATAAAGGTAATGACGTTTCCAAGCCAGGAGGATAAAGTCACTTGAATCAAAAGGCTCGAAAGGAGAACCTGTGAGAGACTGAAGTACCAAAGTCAAGTCCCACGGTTCTAAGGAAGGCGTGACCAGAGGTTTAACATGTAATACTCCTTTCAAATAGTTCTTGAATAGGTGGTGTGACATAATTGAAGAATTATCAAGATCATTATGAAAATTGGCGATAGCTGCTAAATGTACAGTGATCGTCGAAGCTGAGGCTCCTGCATGCAAAAACAGTAGTCAGGTATTGTAGGATCTTTTGAACAGGCATAGAGAAAGGGTCTAAGTTCTGATCTTTGGCCCAAATAGAGAACCTAGTCCATTTAATAGAATAAACTTTCCTAGTGGAAGGTTTGTGTGAAGCCAGAAGAATTTTACGAACAGGAGATGGGATGTCAGGCAGCCTGGCAATCACTGGAAGTGAAGGAGCCAAACTGTGAACTTGAGACTGTGCAGGTTCGGATGAATCAGTCCTTGAGGATGGGATAACAAGTCTTGGGAATGATCCAGGATCCACGGACTGTGAATCAGATGAGGCCATAGGGAAGCCCCGGTAGTCAATTGTGCATTAAAGAGTCCCTCGGTGGTTCCCCCTGAGGGAGGATCAGGGCAAAGTAGCTTCTGCATTTGTAGTTTGGGGGGAAAGCAAAGCTTGCCCCAGCATTGGAAGATCTGATCCGCTGTTACAGGGTTGAGGGACCACTCGTGAGGCATCAGGATGTTTCTGCTCAGATTGTCCGCAATAAGGTTGGAACTCCCAGGAATGTGTGTTTCTGTAAGGAAGCAGTTGGAAGCTATCACCCAGTGCCAAATCCTCATGACTTCCCGACACAGGGGGTAAGACCTGTTCTGCCTTGCTTGTTGATATACCAGATGACTGACATGTTGTCTGACTGAATTGCAATGGTCCCAGAGGGTAGGGATGCATGGAACGCTTGCAATGCTAGGAGAACTGCCCTCAGTTCCAGGACATTTATGTGCAAATTGGCCTCCATGGGGGACAAGGTGCCTTGGACAGTCATTCCCTGGAAATGCTCCCCCACCCTAACAGGGAAGCGTATGTGGTCACCTTGGCCATGGGCTGGGGAAGACAGGACGGTCGACACCAAAGATTCGTTTGTGGGTTCATCCACAAAAATATTTTTTCCTTGCAACAGTTTGAAAGATGTATCATGTGGTCGAGTGGGTAAATTAGCAACGACCATTGTGTGGAAAGGAGAAACTGTAGGATTCTCGTGTGCAGTCTCGCCAGTGGTATCAATGTAATGGCAGCTGCCATGGAGCCTAAGAGCTGCAATACAAGACGTGCTGGTACATAGGTAGAAGGTCTTGGATTTGGTGTGTTATGTTCGAAAACCTGTAAGGGGGGAGAGAAGCTTGACAGGATGTTGTGTCGAAGACTGCTCCAATGAATTCCAGTGTCTTCATTGGAGACATTGAGATTTGTCCTTGTTGATTGTAATCCCCAAGCAGAGAGCGAGACCTTGAGTGTAAGAAGATTCCTGGTCGGAGGGATAAGGAGCCAATCGTCTAGACTGGGAAACACCTGAAATCCTTGTAGTCGAAGATGAGCTACTACAACTGCCATGCATTTGGTGAACACTCGAGGGGCTGTCAAGAGACTGAATGGCAGTGCCCTGAACTGGTAGTGATTGGCTCCCAGGCGGGAGCAGAGAAACCTCTGGGAGCGGTGATCCATCTTTTTGTGGTAGTACACGCCCTGGAGGTCTATAGAGCACATCCAGTTATCCCTCCCTAGGAAGGGAAGAATGGACTGTATCATGACCATCCAGAAATTTTGAAGTTTGATAATTTTGTTTCAGTAGGCTGAGATCCAGGATTGGTCTCCAGTCCCCTGTCTTTTTTGGCACTAAAAGGAACCTCAAGTAAAATCTGGATCCTGTCAGGTCTGGTGGTACTGGTTGCATGACTCTTTTCCTTAGCAGCTTTTCTATTTCTAAGGCTGCTAATTCCCTCTGATTGGGTGGTACATGAGGGATGGGAGTTAAATCGAATGGTATTTGGTAACCTCTGCATATTATT
Source organism: Protopterus annectens (assembly GCF_019279795.1). Lineage (NCBI taxonomy): Eukaryota > Metazoa > Chordata > Ceratodontiformes > Protopteridae > Protopterus > Protopterus annectens. The sequence continues at coordinate 1,603,712,913 of NC_056726.1, read as the reverse complement.
CTCTGCATCCAAACATCGGTAGTAATAAGATGCCAGGCTGGTAGATGCAGAGAAAAATTACCCCCGACCGCTTCCAGAGGAAAGCAATCGGGCCGCTGCTCGGGAGCGCTGGTAGGGTCTGCCGGAGAAAGAATCTCTAGCGTCCTGGTTATGCGGACCCCCTCTACCGTGAAAGGGACGTCTTGTATAAGAGTTGCCCCCCTCTGCCATGGGAGGATTGTTCACCACAAGTGTCACGAAACGGTCCTTGGGATTTCTTGGACCACATATTTCCTCTCTCTTGATTCCTGGAGTAGGACCTCTGGGGGTTGGAAAGGTGTATTCCCACAGCAGACAAGGTCTTTCCATCTTTCTCACTAAGTGTAAGTGTGTCTCGTACTTTGGGTCCAAAAAGTGCAGATTCGTCGACAGGTGCATTGATGAAGGAAGATTTAAAGAGGTCTGCGAAGTCAGACGACATCCAAGCATTACGTCTCATGACAACGCCTGATGCGGCAGCTTGAGCTGCCCCCTCGGTGGAGTGAGATATCAAACACATCGAGGAGTTCAAGATGGATTCAAGGGTAGCTAGCTGCGAAGCGACAGTATCACGCACCTCATCAGGCAGTACCCCACCAGGGACAGAGACATTTTGGAATTTAGGTCTCTTTAGAGGCGAGTAAAGTGTGTCAGATAGTACAGACACTGAATGGCGAATGTCGCTGAAGCATAGGTCCGTTTCCCTAGTCTGTCCATGGTCCAGGACTCTCAGTTTGGAGGATGGACAGTGGAACTATCTTCTGCCAGTTCCCTCTTGGTGGCCACCACCACGACCACAGAATCAACTGTCAACTGCTAGGACCAGTGGGGCTGGTCTTCAGGTGTAGATAAACTTTTTTGTCTGGCCTCTGAGGGACAGGTTCTACATTGTCCCGGGACTTCCAGGCATGCTGCACAATGATTTTATCAAGGTCATCTGCCAGTGGAGTCACCCAGGAAGTAGATGGCCAGGCATGGAAGGCCTGCAGGAACACTGATTCCTCAGAAGAAGGGTTATAGGACTTCCATTCTCCCCGCTGCTTGTGGATTTCGAGAATGTCTCCGAATGTGATGTCGTCTGGGGAAGACCGTGTGGACCCTTCCCCCTCATCACAATCAGTGTCTTCTGTGATAGATTCCTCCTGTGAATCAATGTGCTTCCTCTTGCACCGTTTATTCAGGGGGGGGGCTCCCCAGTGGGATCTTCTGAGGAGGACTCCAGAGAAGGGGTTCTCTTCAAAGAGGGTTCTTGTGACTCCTGTGCTCGGGGTCCCGAAATAGAGGGTTCGGAGAGGTGCATGCTAGGGGAGGGTTCTGATACTGATGTCACTGCTGCTGAATGCGAGTCCATTACCTGTACAGCTGGCCCACCTGGGAGGGATGGGGGTCCGGAACCGGGAGGGACAACCTCGGAACAGGGGTCACACCTCACCGTGAGAAGCCCACCTCCACATGAGGAGCTCTGAGAGAACTGGAAGCCGTCGGAGCTGTGGACATAGATGGCGCCAGTGAGAAAAAAGGTGCCGTGCTAGGTACCAAGGTACAGATGGTCCAAGCACTGCTTCGGGAGAGCATCAGTTGCACCGGAGCCGATGCAGCAAGGGTGGACAGTGCTGAAAGGGAAAACACTGCTGTCGGAACCGAGACAGTATGCACCAGAGTGAAAGTATCTTGTCCTTGGCATGTGTTCGAGCTTTGGAGCCGATGGAGCCAAAGAAACTGTCGACACTGTGACTGGGGAAGGTGTCGAAGCAGGTACAATCATCAGAGCCGATGTTGGATCCAAGGACGGCATCGGTCAGTGGTGCCAAGGTCGGAACCGAAATAGGGGTGAATATCAGGGACGGCATCGAGGGAGAAGACACAGAGCCTGGTGTCGAAGAGGTCTGCGCAGAGGGTCCTGGCAAAGCATGGAGCCGACTCTGAGAGAGATGCAGGAACCGAGTGACTCCGTCTGTCCTTATGCTTTTTGGTCTTTGGAGGGGGTGAGACCTCCGACCCAGATAGAGCCTCTGAAAAAGGTGTCTTGAGTAATCTGTTTTTACTTATGTTTTTTGGTCTTTGGAGGGGGTGAGACTTCTGACCCAGATAGAGCCTCTGAAAAAGGTGTCTTGAGTAATCCGTTTTTCCTTATGTTTTTTGGTCCTTGGAGGGGATGAGACCTCTGACTCAGATAGAGCCTCCGAAAAAGGTGTCTTGAGTAATCCATTTTTCCTTATGTTTTTTGGTCTTTGGAGGGGGTGAGACCTCCGAACCAAATAGAGCCTCTGAAAAAGGTGTCTTGAGTAATCCTTTTAAGATATGTTTATTTTTACGTTCTGCTAGTGTACAATTACTAAAACTAGCACAAATGTCACAATCAGCTTTAATATGATCCACAGCCAAACAGTAGACACAATGAACATGTGTATCTAAGTTAGGCATCTTACGGCCACACTTGTCACACTGTTTAAATCCCAACTTAGCTTTGTGTGACATAGTAAGGCAACAAGGCTATCCTACAGAAAAATTAAGGGAGAAAATACCAATGATGTTATTTTAAAAAAATACCACTAGTAAAAAGGAAAGGCCTGTCAAAGACAGAGAGGGACAGTACCAATAAAGGTAAAAAAGGGTAGGAAATGGGCCTAGGCTATAGGCAACAGTGAGAAAGGGCTAACTTGACTAAAAATTAAATAATTTTGAAGAGAAACTGTCTTAAAATTAACAAATTTCTACTTAGCTTTGACAGAGATGGCTAGCACGTCTGACTAGGAACACGGCAAATGAGATCTCAAGTAACTAGGAGAGGGGCATTATGGGTGGGTCTTGTCTGAGAGTTTTTGGCTGGCTCGAGCTTGGAAACGGCTGTATCGGTTCCGAGGACGGAACAGAGGTCCTAATGGTAATGAATAAACAAAGATTTACAACATCAGATTATTATTTTCAAACTATGAACAATACGCTGAATGATATTGCTATTTATGATGTTATAGACATGGACAATATGAGTAATGTGTTGAAAAGATTAGATATCTTATGAGTGTTTTCTGAATAATGAGATCACCCTTGACCTGTATAATTATTTTAAAGTTCCAAACCCCTTAATTCCTAGTATACACGGATTACCGAAGGTCCACAAGAATCCCACATCACCTCCCCTTAGACCCACAGTGTCGGGTAGTAATTGGTCTACTGAACCTATGTCTGTATATATTCAGAAATGTCCAAGACCTGTGGTTGATAGAAACTGTTATATCTTGAGGGACTCGAGGCAGTTTTTGGAAGACCTGTTTGATTATACACAACAGTGGGAGGGTGATGGTCCGAGTTTGATGGTCACCCTGGATGTCCACTCATTGTTTACCTCCATACCAAATGACATTAGTATGGAATATTTAAGACAATATCTAGTATTAGATAAAAGTTATGAAAATAAAAAAGTGGACCTTTCGTGCCTCCTAATGGAAATGGTATTAACTAATAACATCATGCTTTTTCATCACACACTATATTTGCAGAAAGATGGGGTGGCCATGGGCACCCCCACTGCAAATACTTATGCAAATTTAGTCATGGCTTCATGGGAGAATAAACATGTTTTAAAGAAAGATAAATGGTGTCAGTTAGCATTTTATAGGTGTTTTGTAGATGATCGCTTTATGCTATGGTGTGTTGACTGAGAAGAATTATATTTATTTCATGAAACCATTAACAACAGTACTACCTTTCTTAAATTTGATCTGAAATGTTCATATGAAGAGATAGAATTCTTGGATATTAAAATTTGTAGTGACCAGTAAGGTGGCTTTCAAACCAAAATACATAGGAAGGAATGCCATAGAAATGCTATATTGCACAAAAGGAGTATGCACCCAAAATATATATTCACAAATATTGTTAAGGGACAAGCCATGAGCATTTCAAGATTAACAGCAAATATGAAGAATTCAGGAATTAACTATCTGATTGATTAGATAAAAGAGGCTATGATGACCCAGGCACAGACCAGATTTTAATAGAGATGCCATGGTATGTAGGGAAGACACAGAGAAACCATATTTTCATCCCATAGGAAAAGGAATAGAAAGAAGGGACACCTTGAGAAAAAGTTTGCACAAGTCCCTACATATTCTTCTAGGGATACTAACACACAATTCGGAGATGAGGAGTATAGTGGAAGATAAGCCCAACTTTCTTTTTAAGAACAAGAAATCCCTCAGATGGATACTTTGTTACCACAGGAGTAACACACATAGAGATCAAGGCAAACAAGGTACTGTTCCCTGTAACAAATGTAACCAATGTCAGTATATAGACCCCACCAACAGAATTAAACATCCAGATACAGGCACAGAGACAAGATTCAATGTAGTGGCAGAGTGCAATACTGTCATCTTAGTACATCTGGCAATATGCAATGCCTGTTCAGCGTATTACATAGGAAAAACCAATAGTAAATTTAGGTTTAGAATAAGAGAGCCTTTGATGAACCTTAAGAATGGGACATTAACAAATGGTCTAGCCAAACATATCAGCCTAATGGGATCCACACACACTTATAGATTTCTAGCAGTTGAGAAAATATGGGTAAATGAACGTAGAGGTGATGTGGTTAATCAAACAGATACATCAGAAACTAGATGGATCATCAGATTGAGGGCTGATAGAGGGATGGGACTGAATGACAGGGTCCCTTTAAGACCCATTTTGAAAATTAGAAAGCTTTTTAAATGAAGTATATTCTTTATGTTTTATATGTGCACATCTCATATATGTACTCATACATGTTATTAGTATATGTGATATCTTTTATGTCATACATAGTTTTTAACATAGCAGACTTTATGGACATAGTGATTGTTCTTTAAATTACTGTTTACCCTTGACTGGTTGTTGATTGATGTGATTTGGTATATACACCACAGCATGAACGTATGTACCATTATGGTCTGAGAAAGTGGTGTGTCTCACCATGAAAGCGCTTACCTATTTGAATAAAGTGTTGTGGTTTTTAAGTATTGAATTGTGAACTGTGGCTTCCTGCACCATTGACTGATTCACTGAATGCTGTTGGTGAGTATACTGAACATTTTTTTCATCAACAGATCACTTATTTTAGATGACCATATTTGTGTTTTTTAAGTTTTTAATATGTTACAGCCACTATCCCATCCCATACCTGAGGAATAAAGCTATAATATTCTCATATCCTGGGTATTATTGGCTAGGCTTATTAAGGCTCTTATGCCATTAGCCTGGTAATCACTTAGCACCTGGGGCTGTCCTCTGAACCAGTGCCCCACCTCCATTACTCTTCATTTGAAAAGCAAAAAAACAAATACATGCCACATTCCTCCTGCCTCAGCTCACTAGCAAAGTGCAAAAAAAAAAACTGCTTAAACAGATAGCCAGTTACATGTCCCCTCTCTCCCCCAATTCCTTACTGGAGGAGCAAAGAGAAAAAAAAGATCCAGTCTCTTACTCTGGCTTCCCAAGTCAGATATACACCACCTTCTTTGCCCCAGTGAGAGCAGCTGCCCCTTTCACCCCATCCTTGCTACACTACTGGTTACACCAACACATCAGGAACAATACTGCATAGACCCAAAAGGCAAGACTTCTAAAACTAACAAGTAAACCTCTACTTGATATGATTACACATTCATTGTCCTTAAAACAGGAAGGAAAACAACCTCAGCTGCTATAGCTAATGTTTATTGGAGCAGTTTACAGAAGAAAATCACATTGAATGGCAATGACAATGTGGAAGACAAAACACTGATTTTTTTTTGCTGATACTCAGGAAAGCTTGCTAGGCACAGATACCTCTTTTTTATGGTAACCCAGCGACATGTGTCCAGTGATTCAGTCAACAGTACTGATAGAATTATATAGGCATAATACGCGTTTCTTTCATAGCAATAACATGCATTCGATATACATATATATATATATATAGATATATGATCTAGAAGAACTGTTTCCTTCACAGAAACAGAGGTTTGGTAATCATACTAATAGTGTGATATTTTTAGAAATAGCATGTGATAAAGCATCTGCAAATGCAGAAAAGAAATATCCATTTAGTTTAACAGAATGGGCTTGTGTGGAACAAAAAGTATTATAGTTCTGAATGTTTTTGTAACAAATGGCATTAACAACAGAGGATTGTTAAAATATCCTAAATAGCTGAATGCATACAGATGAAACAAGTGAAAAGGGAAATGGCTAACACAGCAGAAAAAAGTTACTAATATCCTATCAATGGAAGAACATTTCTGAAAGAACATTTCAGCCTGCTGAGAGCCAATTTTCTCTGGATTTAGATAATGATGCAGACAAAGAAGGCTTCAATACATGGAAACAATGTTTTCATCAAGGACAACATTTTCAAACTATAAAAAGTGGTTGTAAAGACTTCTCTGGTGGACAGTTTGTAATCTAAATCAGCTGAGGAAGTGCAGTGCAGTGTATCTGACAGTAATCTAGCTGCGTTATAAAGAAAATGTAAATCTCACAGTAGTGCCTTGTCGACTTGTTTCAATAAATCTGTCAGCAATTATGAACATACAGTTGTACAGTCTGTGTGTATATATGCCATTAATTTCAATTTAACAAGTACAGAATGCAACAGGAGATTGAAGGACTCAAACCCAGAACTATAGGATAAAATTAACAGCTCATAAACTCTCTGAGTTACATTGTGAAACCCAGTAGTCTAAGATGCCACATTCCATTTCCTGCCTTAGGAAGCAAACCAGTGGAAATAAGATATGCAAAACAGATGTGTAGCTGTCTCTTTAGTGTATCAGACTTCATTATGGTCATCATAAAATGTAAAACAAATCCACAAGAAAAAAATCTTCAGAATACTTCACAGTGTTCATTTCTTCATGATGCAAAGGCTAAAACAATATGAAATCACACATTTTAAAGTACACAACTTAAGGCATTTTAGATACTACAAACATTAGCCTCCATGTTTTCTTACCAGAAGGTACATTTATTTATTTATTTATTTACTTACTTATTTTGTAAAAGTTAAAGTATAAAAATAAATTCCTGAAAGCCTAATGTAAAGGGTCATGCACACATCTGTAAAGTATAGCTGTGCAAGTTCCACTTACCTTTAACAACTGATGTTCGTAGAACACAATGTCCTACTGGCAAATGGGCTTTAGTGCCCTGTTACCTTTCCCTGGCAGTCTGTCAAAGCTCAAAACTCTGCAGGACTTCCAACATAGCTGCACAATGGTTAACAGCTTAATTTCAGGTCTCTCAGTGTGAAAACAGAAACTCGAAAAAAGGAGTCAATGAATTTGTCTTTTGGTACAATTTAATTTACTGGCTAGTAAGTGCTGCCTGGATGTCAGCAAAGGAGGAATTTAGTGAATCTGAAAGAAAATCAACCACAAAAGTGAGGAGAAAACACTAGCTGTGAATAATCCTGCAGCTGTTCAGAAAAAAAGCAGTTCAAGTTCCAGCGTTGGTGCAAGGCATGACTTCTAATAATCTGGAGGAAAAAAATAAGTCAAATGTGCTCCGAGCTGATTAAAATAAACAAACCCTGAAGGAGTATATCAACTCAAATAACAAAAAGCTGGTAAAAGAATGGAAGCAACTTTAAATAGATACTCAGATGAGCTGATAAAACTGCAAAAAAAGTCAAAATAAGGCTGGCAGCATATGAGACTGTTCAAGAAGAGAGGTTTCAAAAAATGTTAGAATAAGAGGACAGTTCATGTAGTGAAAACCTGAGATTTCTGCTGTATCAGAGAAACTGGAAGGAACAGACTATATTAATTTTATGAAAGCACAAATAGGCATCTGGACTGATATTGTACAGCAAAATCTGTTAACTGAAAGGGCACACTGTATGTATGCTTCAAACCTGGCAATGAGAAAGCAGCCAATGAAATGTAATCCTACCAGCAGAGTTCATTTTGACAAAACTGTGGCAGAAGGACAAAGTACGAAAAAGTTGGACACAGTAGAGGTGCTTGTGGAAAATGATTACTCACTGTACACCAGGCAGAAGTGGGGTAAATGTGTTCCAGCAATCAGGAATGTCAAGAAGTAGGTGACACTCAAGCTGCTGTATCCAGCTGTCATCAGAATATTTTCCTGGACAGTCAGTCATTTTTTGATGTAGAACATGCTAAGCAGGAAATGTAAAAGTTTGCCCAACAAAACTAAGCTATCAAACAGAAGGGTATTCTACTTCTTATTCTTCTGATAATAAAGCTCATAGTGAGACTGTGCCAGTGAAACCTTTTCCAATATTTCAAGTGAAAATGCTTGAGAGACCAAAAGAAAACCACAGGAGTTGACTAGAACAACCAGGTATACATTGGAAATGAACCAGAGACTGGAACTGGAAGATGAAGATCAACAGGAACAAAACCAGCAACTTGGAAATTAATGAATAAATGTGGAATTACAAACCATCAATCACAATTGTGAAATATGGTTGAAAAAAGATAACCTGGAAATACTGGACCTTTTCAACTTTGTCAAACTTGTAGAGGACTCCAAAGCATATGCCCTAGGTGTTGTCATTAATGTCTGGAAGAACATTAAGGAGAGAGGAAGAGGAAGGAAAGAGGTAACTGTAAGTAAAACAGTTTTTTTAACTGCATTTGTAAAAAATGTGACAAAATACTGCATCTTATACAGTAGAGCTTTTTCAGTAATTTTGGTGTGTAATAGGGATACGAAAGTAAACATGCACCTTTTTTTTTTGCTTCCTCTTTCTTTCTTTTTGCTCAGTTTTTTTTAGAAATGCAGGCACTGCAATGTAAAAAGAGAAAAAAGCCTGGACAAAAAGGCATGATACAAGTAAAACTGGTTATGCTTTTTCTTACTTTTGCATAGGGGATTTAGGCCCTTGTCTTGATCTAACAACAGGTTTTGGGTGGAAGCAAGTAAATACAAGAACACTGAATGCAATGCAAAGTTTTCCTTTAACACACAAATGTTCATGGTGCAGCATGAAAAGCTTGTAGCTGAAGGCAACTGTGCAGCTGGTTCTCATGTTTTGGTGGAGACAAAATGATAAGTAAAATACAAACAGGATACTTTTTTTCTTTAAATAGCTAAAAGATTATTTTTTTCTGCAAATTGTTTTCTACATCTGGAAGAGGAATAAAGATACACCAAAAACAGAAAGAACTTAGTGTAAGTAGAATCACAGGCTATACCATGTGTCTAAGCATGAATAACCTTCATTAAAGGTCAATTCAAGCATGTGACTGTAGTTGTCAGTCTGCGACAACTGTTCTCATTAAGAGGGTTGGTTACATACATACATACAGATGTTTCAAGCATGGGCATTAAAGCCCTTCTAGCTTGCCAATATGCCAAAACACTTGTTTCCATAATAAATATCCAGGCTGTTCTTAAAAATATCTAAACTAGTACTTGCTTTAATGTAATTTGATAGTCTGTTCCAAGCATCAGCTACTCTGTCAGAGAACCAATTAGCACACTTCTCATTCCTATAGAATCTTCTACATAGGTTATCTGACAATTCTTTAGTACTTGATAATCCCAATCATTCCCAGAGGTAGTTGTCCCTAAATGCCCTATATGCCTGAATAAGATCTCCTCTTAAATATCTGTAAGAGACACTGTGCAAGTTCAGATATTTTAGTCTTTCATAATAACTTAGATTTTCACATCCATGGATGCCCTTAGTATATTTACGCTGTACTCTTTTCAGTTTATTCATGCTTGTTTTCCTATAGGGTTTCCAAATTGTTATCCCATTCTCAAGTTTGGGTTTAATGTAACTAACAAACAATGATTTCATTATGTCTTATTTCCTAGACTTATCTTTTTATACAGCCTACAGTTCTATAACTAACATTAGCCATTTGGTTGATATGATTAGAAAAACTCATAGCTGAATCTACCCATATACCCAGGTCCTTAAATGAGTCTACAGTTTCAATCACTGTGTGCTGTATTAAATATTCACCTTTCAGTTTATGTCTCACAAATCTCATATGCTTAGTTTTTGATGTATTTATCAACATATTATTCTGCTGTGCCCAAACGGTCAATTTAGTCAAATTATTTTGCAGACATGCCGTATCTGTGACACTTGTAAGCAGTTTACCTAATTTCAGGTCATCAGCATATAGACTGTAGAACACCTCAGAATGAAAAAAGTAAGGTCTGAAAGATACAATCTAAACAAGTAAGGGCCTAGTACAGAGCCCTGTGGGACACCTTGACTGTAACCAAGGATTTCACCTGTCCAGTTGGTGTGTGATACTTGCCATGTCCTATTTGTAAGCTATGCAGCTATCCATCTTATCAACACTACATCAACACCTAAATGTACTAATTTAGTGATCAGTGTTTTGTGCATGACCCTGTCAAATGCTGAAGTTAAATCTATATAAATCACATCACAGCACAATTTTTCATTCATAGCTGTTATTATATTGTTATAGAACATCATGTTACAGGTGGTAATAGATCTAGTTTCAACATATGCATGCTGATATATGGTTTCAAGTCCCAACCTATGCAGTTCTGACAATAACTTATCCAGTATTACCTTCCCCATTACTTTTCCACAAGGAAGTAGACTTAAGGGTCTATATGATTCTGGGTTTGTCCTACTCCCCTTTCCCTTAAAGACAGGTTTAATAAGTGCATGTCTCCAATCTTGAGGAATCTCCCCATATTTATATGACCTAGTGAATAACAGCTGTAATGGTCGTGTAAGTTCTTGCTTAAGTGTTCTCAGGTCAATGTTACTTATTCTGTCTCCTCCCTGTGCTTTGTTTGGATCCAGTTTGCACAGTTCTTTTTCAATATAATCTATTTTGATTCCAGTATCTGGGGTTACATGGATGTCACTTGGACAACTTATCACCCCTTTTGTGGAGCCAAAGTGTTTTGCATAAGATTTTATAAATATATCTATACCTGTTGTCTGAGAATAAATTTTAGAACCTGCACACAGTTTATCAATTTGTGTATCTTTACTCCTTCCACATCTTATGTATCGATAAAAAGGTTTCCTATTATGCTCAATATCTTTATATAAATTTTCTTCACATTTTTCTGGAGCTTGTCTTAACACTATGCTTAATCTGTTTGTCCAGCATGTTTATTTCAGTTTTCACAGTTGTAGTTCAACCTCTCTTCCATTTCTTATATTTTTTGTCTCTCACCTTAATCAGGTATCTTGTTCTTATGAAAATATATCTCCCTGATGTTGAGTGCCTAGATCCTAACATTTTTTTTTTTTTTACTTTTTGCACTCTCTTTCAAAACTTTCCACATTCCATCTGCAGTTTTTCCACTGAACACCTCACTCCAGTTAGTTTTATATAGTAACTGTTTTGCTTCCCTATAATCTGTAATTAATCTTCTGTGCATTAGCTTAGATTTCAGTTTGGCAGAATTATCTAGCAACAAATTAGCCTTAATGACCACATGATCACTGCACATCAATGGCGGTAAAACTTGACTTGAAGTTACAGTAATTACTTTGGGAACACAAACAGTATCTAGTATATTCCGTCCCCTGGTAGGTTTTTTTACAGTCTGAAGCATTTGTGTATAATTTCTTTATTAACGTTGTTGAATCAATATTATTCCAGTCTGTTTCTGGTAAATTTAAATTCCAGCTAATATTATTCTTCTATCCTGTGTTTCATGTAAGAAATGTATGAATTCCTCTAGGTCATCTGCACTTGACTTAGGTTGTCTGTACACTCTCAACAATTGTAATATGTTCCAGGGTTGTCTTTATTGTCATAGTTATACAGTCTATAGTATTGGTGTTATCACTGAACATGTAATAATCACAAGTCTCATAGCTATCTATCTATCCCTATCATAACACCTCCACCTGATTTTTTGTTAGAATGTCTGTTACAGTAAAAACATTTATACCCTGACAAAACTGGTTTCCAGTCATTGCTCTTTAACCATGTTTCACAAACTATAACATCAATCTTGTGGGAATGTAGCAAATTTTCTAATAAACAAAACTTATTATTAATGCTCCTAGCATTAACAACCATCAGAGATGCATTAAGTGTTGCTATCTGTGAACTGTTACATTTTTGACCTGGCAGAAAGCCTGGCTAGTGTTTGTCAAAAATTGCAAAATATCTGCTGCAAAAATTCTCTTCCTGATCTAGACAAATGCACACCATCCTGTCTGAACACGTGCCCAAAAGAAGTCTTGGATGCTCTATACATTCCCATTTTTAAAACAGGCCATTTTTTCCATGTAGGTGTTTATCCAAAAATCTTTTCATTCACAGTGACCTGACTATCCTTTCTATAGGTGATTTGTAAAAAATATGTCCTAACACCAGTCCAAGCTATACTATCTAGGAGGGCTGTCAGTTCCTGACTAACAGTCAGAGAATCTTTGTTGGTGACATAATTTGTACCAACATGAATAAAAACAGATCCATACTTCCTTACATTAAGGCATTCCAAGGCTTGTTCACATCTTTTATTTTTGCTCCTGGCAAGCATAACACTACTCGAGGTTCATTATCATCTCTGCAAATATAAGTATTGGTTCCTCTAATAACTGAATCTCCAACTACAAGAATATCTTTGCTGACCATCTCTGAAGAATCTTCAGCTTCTAATACAGTTGTTTCTGCTCTATCAATTTTTACGAAGGACAAATCTTCATCACTATTAGTCTTATTAATTCCACTGTTTTCATTGCGTATTAAATTCTCATCCAGCTGGCAATGTAAATCCACAGCTTGAGCCATGTAGTCAACATCTGTCTTTCTCTTCTTTTTCTTACAATAATGTTTTTCAATCCTTCCACGTTCAGTTTTGATTTCTTCCTTTTCACCTGCCCCTTGCCTCTTTTTTCTACCTTTTCCATTGTAAAGGTGATGCCTTTTTCTGTAGACTGAGGGTTTTCTGATAAACAGGTATCTTCATTCTGTGTCACCAGTGTATTACATAACAAAGCAGAATCCTTTTTACTACATATTCTCTTTCCTTTACAGTCATTAGTCAGTTTCTTTTTCTTCCTTGTTATTTGTTGGGAACTTCTTCCTTTCTTTCTTTTTTGTTTCCTTCTAAACAAACCAGATCCTCAGATTGCTGAGTACTTGCAGTCACAATTCCATAGTTCCCAGGGGCCTCATCATGTTTCATAGGAGTTGAATGTTCTTTGCAGAAAACAGATGCATCATTTCCTAAATCTGTTCTATTTGTTCTATGCCTAACATTATTTAGTTAATCAGTCCAGTCATTAATATATGATACAACAGTTCTCCAAGCCATGTCAGTTGCACAAGTGCAATCATCATCACTAAGTTGAGATTTGCTTCTAACAATGGTAAGCAAATCATCCAACTTTTGAAACAAGGAACAAAGATCACCAGTGTTATCAGCGGTTACCTTTAAATATGCATAGCATCTATTACACTGTACAAAATAATTGTGCATTAGCAAATCGTTAATTGCATATTCATTTAAGGAATCCATACTCAGGTTTAACTGAATAAAATATTGCAAAGGAAAAAAATTACACAAAGTCAGTAGCAAGGAATTCAAAAGAACTTAAATCAACTTCTATGACAAAAATTATGCCAGCAATATTCAACTAAATAATAAAATACAATAAAGTTGTTCTGACCATACAAGTTCTCCCTGCCAGACGGAATATGTAATTTCGCTCGCAGTCGCACCTCCTTTTAACAGTAAAAATAAATAAAACTTATTTTACCAGTCAACTCCACAACTAATCACAAACCAAGACAGGATTGTTTTGATATGCTCAGAATTTTCCTCTCTGCAGTCTGTGTAAATTTATAACTGTCTAGGCCCCTTGTGGTGGCTAGAGCTAGCCTGTCCAAAAACCTATCCATTTCTCACAACCAAAAGAGAAACTAAAGGTAAAACAACAAAATATGAATCCAAGTAAAGCTTGTTAATAAGCAGTCTCTTCCTATCTACAAACAGTTACAAATAGTGATAACAAATGCAATATAAATTCAAATAAAATTGCTCTTACCAGTCAACTCCACAACAAATCACAAACCAAGACAGGATTGTTTTGATATACTTTATTTGAAGATACACATAGTTTTGTGTGTTTGTATAAAGTTAATAAGTTCTGGAGGTGTTCTGGGATGTGTTTGTTTGAGGGTTTTCATTAAAATTAAATGTCTTGTAAGATGTGACATAGGTTCAAATGGATATGACAAGAAACAAATGCATAAAAGATCAACCTGCCAAACACTAGTGTATGCATGTAAACACAAAAGAGGCAACTAAACATTTAAAAATAATGTTATACATAACAGGTGGAAATAACTTCTTATCATAATGGCAACACTTTCTTTATCATCTTTGAATGGGAATGATCGCACAAGTATATATAAAAAAGAAAGAGTAGTGAACTATATTAAAAATACAAAGTGCAAAACAGCTATGCTACAGGAAACACATTTGGAAAGAAGTAAGCAGGCGAGTTCGATAAAAAAAGGATTTCAGGATGGTTATTCAGAGGAATATCTGGTACTAAGGAAAAGGGGATTACTTATATGAATTCTTAGCGGAGCTCCAGTAGAGACAGAAGAGGAAAAGAGATCAGAATGGCAAATTTGTAGTAGCAAGGGGCTACTGGCAAGGGATGAGAATTACACTGGCTTGTATTCATATTCCGTCTAAAACTGCTACAACTGCGCTTCAGAAAATTCTGGGAAAATAATCAGGTTTCAGCAGGGAATATTACTTACAGGTGGGGACTGAATTTGACTGTCAACAATGAGGATGTATTTGAGAGGACCTAGAAGGAAAAGTATAAGAAATAAGGGGCAGGTATATTGTTGAAGAAATTTGTGGAAATATTTGGTATGGATGATGTGAAGTCAGTAATAGGAGCTCAGAGAATTTACATATTATTCCCCAAGGTAGAAAAACTGTGAAAGGTTAGACACAAACTGTATTTCACAGGAATGTGTGCATTTAGTTTAAAGTTTTGGTACGCATCCAATAATTATTTCAGATCACATGCCAATTTTAACTAAAATAAACATGCAGAGTAATGAAATAAAAATGAGACACTGGCATTTCTCCACCTATCTGTTAAATGGAGAGTAATGGGTAATGGAAATTACTCAGGAGTTATTAGGGAAGATAGAAATTTCTTCAGAAAATATAGCTAGAAAGGGGGATAAAATGAAAGTAGAGTTTAAAAATATGGCAGAAATAAAAGAAAAAGATGTGGTTAGAATTACAGGAGCTGACAAAGGTTAAGTACTGCAGAATAGGGGGAAATCTCACAGAACAATAAGAGGTACAACTGCAGAGTGCTAGAGAGAAAATAAGGACTACGTTGATAATATGCGAGTTTGTAAAAATTAATGTTAAGAGTCGTTTTTTGATAACTCCAGAGCACAAAAAGTTTTAGCACAACAGCTGAAGCAACAAAAGGTAGAAAAAACTGTTGCTAAGCTTAGGCAGCCTATAACAAGGAAAATAATCAGAGATCATGTAGAGGTGCTAGAAATAGGTCAGGAATTTTAAGAAAATCTGCATAAAGCAGAGAAAAGGGGAAATCATGAAAAAGTACAAATGGAAATGTTTATGGAAGAATTAAATATGCCAACAGTAGATGTTGAGGCTAAGTTACTATCAGTTGGAACAGGATAAAATGAAATAAAAATGGTGATGTATAACCAATGTACAAGAAAGTCTTCAGGAATAGATGGCATTCCTATGGAAGTTTAGAAGCTAGAAAGGAAGAAAGTGATAATGATCTGGAAGGTTTTATTTAACAGTAATTTAAAAGGAGGAGAAGTACCAACATCCAGGAAGAAAGCTGTGGTGGCTGTAATATCTAGAGGGGTCTACTTTGTTTCACTGAAAACAAATTTCACTGAAATTCAGTTCACATACAGCAAATTGCTGAAAGCTCAAATTACTGAAAACTCATTTCACTGAATCTCATTTCAGCAAATTTAAGTACTGGCAATGTATGGAGTACTGTACGGCAAGTAAAAGGTATACACCCTTTTCCCCACTGTAGTGCGATCCTGGAGTTAGTATAAATGGTTGGGGGGGTGTGGGGAGCATAGCCCCCACCTAGTTTGGTTTTATATTATATTTCACCAAAAGCTTACAGTGCTGAATTTCAAAATACTATATTTTAAATCATAGACATGCACACATCAATGACCAACTCTTTCCAGAACTTAAGAATTAGTTACTTAACCCTCATAACAGAAACCAGACAATATAAACCCAAACTGTACCCCGCACACGCCCCTAACTACATATACTAACTCCAGGATCGCACTACAGAGGGGAAAAGGTTATATACCTTTTACTTGCCTTACAGTACTCTACACAGTGAAATGAGATTCAGTGAAATGAGTTTTCAGTAATTTGAGCTTTCAGCAACTTGTTGTGGGTGAATAGAAATTCAATGAAATGTGTTTTCCGTGAAACAAAGTAGACCTACCTAGAGATGGTAAAGACCCATCACATCTGGCTTCATAAAGACCTATTTTGATTCTAAACCATGACTGTAGAGGGTTTATCTCTATAATGGCTAAAGGAATGGCAAAGGTGTTGCCAAAATTAACAGATATGATCAATGTAGTTTTGTGGAGGGGAGGCAAAGAGTTTACATTAATAGAGGAATGATAAACCAGAGGGAAGCAGAATGTAAAAAAATAACCACTGTTGTTGATGGGTCTTGATGCAGAGTATGCTGGATTTTATGAGTAGGGCAATGGAAGCATTTGCATTCTGCTGACAAAATAAGGTTAATTAGGAGAATGTATGATGGATCAGAGGCAAAAAACTAAGTGGAGGGTCCTGTTTGATAAATTCTATTTGAACAGAGAAGCCAGGCAGGTGTGTTCTCCTACCCCTTTGTTATTGGCATTATATTCAGAACCACTGGCAAAGAAAAATAAGAAACTCACAAATTCAAGGATGTAATTAGTATGGTAATCAAGAAAAGTTAGCTTTATTTACAGACGATATTATTTTGTACCTGATAAAACCATAAAAGAACATTTCAGTGTTGGTAAGCATTCTGAGACAGTTTCAAGGCCTTTTGCGATAAAAAATTAATGAAGAGAAAACAAAGGCAATAGCTGCAATGTATGCACTCACACCACTGGATTCAGCAATACGCATTTTTTGGGACATTATAAATCAAGTACTTAGGAATATGGGTTAAAAAGGATTGTGTTACGGCAGATAAGGATATGTGGGAAGAGACTAAACAAAAGAGAATACAAAAACTGAGAAATTGTAAGCTCTGATTTATGGATATGGACGGCAAGATACAAGCAGTAAAAATGTTTTTAGACACAAGTTAGGCCTGTTTTCATTAACAAGGAGAGAAGTTGTGAACGACAATTAGTAAATAGTTGGAGAATTTTGTCTGGGAGGGGAAGAGTGCAAGAGTTAAGTGGGATAAGCTGATCCTTCCAATATGACAAGGTGGTTTGGAATTACCTGATTTGAACGGATATTTCAGAACTACACAGTTAAGGCTCCTATATACAGCAGAAGCAGAAAGCTGTAATTCAAAGTGGGAAGGAATGGTGATGAAGTAGGCGGAAGAAGCTCAAGAAATAAGAGCAGATTGTGATTTTGGATGTTTAATGAGAATACAAATAATCATTGATTTTGATTGATTTTGGATCTTTAATGAGAATACAAATAATCACACTGAATATTATAGTCATAAAGTAGCAGAAAGTATTCTAAGAACTATGAAAAACAAGTAATCTCCGTGGTATCCCTGAATTCTCAAAGCAACCCACTAAACAAGCATAGTGGGTCCAAAAACAAAACAGTGTAAGAAACTTCTCTGTGTGGAAGATTTTAAGTCCATATATCTCTAGTTAATCACTGTATATTAATCAGACCAGACAATAGTAGAAGAAATAGCGAACTTAAACTCGTCTTAAGTAAAAAAAAAAAAATAAAAATAATAAAAAATATATAATTGTACAGAATTACTAAGTATTCAATAACACTTTGTTTTACAGCACAATAAACCACTCCCTTGCCTGATACAAAGTATACATATATATATTTAGAAAGCTTGTGAGGGAACTATTACTCTATTTTTGTTTTGCTTGGATCGCTTGTCTGTGTACTTAATAAAGGATTTTCGACTGGAAACTGGCTGCCTGCCTTGCTTGGATTACTTTCGAATGCTTAGTAATTCTGTAGAATTATATATTTTTTATTTATTTATTTATTTATTTTTACTTAAGATGAGTTTAAGTTCGGTACTTCTACTACTTTTGTCTGATCTGATTAATATACAGAGATATATGGACTGAAAATCTTCCACACAGAGAAGTTTCTTACACTTTTTTGTTTTTATTCTAAGAACTATGCCAACATGGGAATGGAGAAAGTAGATTCTGCCGATATGGATAACTGCAATTAGGAGTATAGAGAATAGACAAGAAGAAGCTAGAACCCACTGGAGAAAAATGGCAAAGGAACCAAGGTACTGGGAGCAAATAATTACAGACGGAAAGGTAACAGAAGGGGAAATGGCCAAGAATTCATTTGGACTGCAGGCAGAGAAAAGACAAGGGGGATCCTATGTGAAAGACTAGCACTGGTAGAGTTTTTAGTAGAATCTAGAACAGAAGCTGCTGTTAAAAAAAGGATAATTAGTAGCACATATAAAATATTGCATGATAACTATAGGAATTAATCAGAGGAGGTTTGAAAGGATGAGGAAAAGAAAGATTGGATAAACAATTCACAAAGAAACAATGGAAGGATATAAGTATGGCTCCCAAGTATGCAACAAATTCTAGAATATTTAGGAACTTTGGCTGGAAGTATTTTCATAGGCATTTTATACCCCAAGAAGACTCCAAAGAATTTTTCCTAAGGTAGATTACAATGTGAGAGATGTAAGTACACTATGAAATTGGAATCAACTGTCTCATGTAACAACAAACTAGATACAAACAGGTTGTCAATACACTTCTTCACCTCTCACACACAATAAAGACACAGCACATAGACCCATGTATGTAGAGGTACCCACTAGTAAGTCTACCAAAAGGCCAGAGACCTCCCAAATGTAAACAAAGTGCACACCCTGTTAGGCAAACAGAAACCACTACACATAACACGTACAAATGTGTTGCAACAAATAAGCCTCTAAGGCAAAAACACCTCTAAACCTAATGAACTAGACACAGGCGACTCCATGGTAAGACATACAGATGTTCCCCTCACCAGGCTGGACAAGGAGAAGATCACAGTCAACTGCCTGTCAGGTAACAGGATTCATCAGATCACACATGCACTCAAGTCACTCAACAAGTACTGTTATGACTCAGTCATAGCTCATGTTGGGGTGAATGACTTAAGACGTACCTCTCTGTACTATATAAAGACAGACATGTCCCAGGCAGGTATGACCCAAGGTCTAAGCACCACTCTAGCATCACGCAGGATGATGCCACAGTATAAACAAAAACAATCGACTTCAACAACTGACTTAGCTTCTGGTGTCAGTCCAGGGGGGATCCAGTATCTGTCAGGCTGGGATTAAATGGTTAACAGGCCACTCTGATTTGCCAGAGGTGGTCTGTTGTCTCCACTAGATTTATGGATACTGGCAAAGACAGCATTTGCCTCCCCCATAGTCCCTTTTTAGGAAATGTCAAAACAATAAAATTTCCAATGTAACAAAACCACCCAAGGAAAACTCAAGGTTCTGCTGTTTAATGCTAGAAGTCTAAATATGAAGCTGCACTCCCTGGAAGCACTCCTTACCTTGGAAGATGCTGACATCTGTACAGTCAGTGAGACATGGTTCAAGGCCACAGAGAGCTACACCTTCCACACATTCAGACCTCAAAATGAGTGTGAAAAAAAAAACAAAGGTGGAGGGGCATCCATTTTCATTAAAGCCCTGCCACATCATTGCTAGCTATAGGTCCCCCCACCATGAACCACGAAAAGCACACCACCTGCCTGGACTTATTGGAATCACTCTCCATACAGCCAACACCTTAGCTATGGGTTATATCAACTATCCTTCCATCAACTGGGTAACAAACATGAGAGCAAACATGCTCGCCCAGAAATTCCTGGAATTTGTCAATTCAAATGCTCTGGAACAGATAGTCTGAACCCCTACAAGGGGCTCAAATGTCCTAGATACAGTACTCACCAACACGGGGAGTCACTGCACTCCCCTCCCGTGTGATACCCTGACAAGGTCAGACCATAAAACTGTCTTGTTCAAACTACTGGACCTGACACCCCCACAGAAGCAAAAAAAAAAACTTGAACTCTTCCAAAGCAAACTTCAGACTACTAAGCGATGCTATAAAAAAGTTTATACCCCCCACAATCACAGACAACAAAGACTCCCATGTAGAGGTGTACTCAAATGCCCTGTACAAACACTTATGCAGCTGTACAGACTTAGCTGATTCTGACTGGATCAAAACCAGGTCCTCCTAAAAAAACAAGCCAGCCTGGTGGACCTCAAGTATAAACAAGTTATATAACAAGAAGAAACAGCTGATGTCTAAGAATAAGAGGGCACTAACTCAGCAGAGGAAGAATTCCCTCTTCAGGTTGAACAAGCAAATCACAAATCTCGTGAAATCCTCTAAAGCTAATTATGAAGCTAAAATAGTGTCCCTAGCTAAAGATAATCATAAGGCATTCTTTAATTATGTCTGAAATCTAAAAGGGAATACCCAGCTGTGTGCAGAACTGGTAGTATGATACTACTTATACTGCACCAGAGGAAATACACAACCTGCTAGCCAACAGATTTGTTGTAAACTTCAACTCCTGGCCCCACCGGCCATATCCCAAAGCGCGTTTATATTACCTCATCAAAATTTTACTGCATCAAAGCAATAAATGTCGAACACAATTGATCGATGCAGTAAAATATCAAACAAGTATAAAAAAACAAAAAAAGAACAAAAAAAAAAAAACTAAAGGGCGTAGGCAGGGGGCAATCCCCCCTGCACCCCCCACCCCCCGCTACTTAAATATACCAACTCCGAGACCGCATTACATTGAGGTAAATGGAAATCTCCCCCTACAGATATTTCCGTTTACATGGCCGATATTCTTCACTTTCAATATTGTCGTGCTGACAATATCAGATTCGATATTGTCAGCTTGCGACAATACAATATAGACCTTCCCAAAGCATACCAGAAACCAGTCCTCTATTATCTCTAGAGACTGGGTCTTACCTACACTCTCCAAGGTCAAAAACACCTCCTCATTGGGACAAGATAACATCCCAGGATGCCTATTAAGCAATTTAAAACAGGACCTAGCAGACCCACTTAGCGTTCTCTTTAACCACAGGCAGAGAATTTGCTTTGTTCCAGTGAAGTGGAGAACAGAAACAGTAATCCCCTTGCACAAAGGGGGGGGCCTCAACAGACCCTGGGAACTACAGAATCATAACTCTAACCAGTCTCATCTGCAAGGCCATGGAAAGAATCATCATGGAACTTAACAACAAGGACATAGGTGATCTTCAAACTCTAGACCTAACACAGTACGGCTTCATTAAGGGTAGATCATGCTTATTAAACTTAGTAGACTTCTTCAAGAAAGTCACCAAAGTGTTGAATGAAGGTAAGACAGTGCATACTGCCTATCTTGACCTGGCTAAGGGTTTTGACACAATCCCCCACTCAGATATCATTGAAAAACTTTCTCAGCTGGGGATTAACCCTTATGTCACTAGATGGGTAGCCAACTGGCTCACCGACAGAACACATACTGTCAAAGGTGGCGATTCCACCTCTACCAGTAGACCCGCCACCAGTGACATATCACAGGGTTCTGTGCTGGGCCCTTTACTGTTTGGAATCTAGATCTCGGACGTCCAGGCTAAACTACATGGCCTTTGGCTTACTAAGTTTGCTAATGATTGCAAACTTGGTGCAATCATTAAGTTCCCCAATGATGTTAACATACTACAGGAAGGACTAACACAAATGATTGGCACCAAAGCCACTGTCTAAAACTAAACCCAAAAAAGTGCATTATTATTCCCTTTGGCAAAGTAAAATTACCCACTAACTACAGTACTGACAAATAGCCCCTTAAGCTCAAACTCAGTAGTGCAAGACCTAGGATCACAGGTAGAGAGCAATCTGAACTTCAACCACCAAGTTTCCACTGTGGTAAGGAAAGCATTTTACAGTGGGCACCTCATAAGTAGAGGCATTGCATCCAGGTCTAACAACATTACAGCCCCACTGTACTCGACCCACTAAGACCACTAATAGAGTACAACGCTCCCTTTTGCACGTACCTCAGCACACACCTGCAGCAGCTGGAGAGACCACAGAGGTTCCTCACCAAGAAAATATGGGGCCTCCAAACCTTTATGTACGTGGACAGACTAAAAGCCCTGCCACTGTATTCTGTATCATATAGGCTGCTAAGAGAAGACTTGTGCCTGGACTAGAAAGCAGTCTCCGACTCTGCCCTGATGGATAAATGCTTCACATCTGCAAATCTAATGGCACAAGTCACTCCCTCTAGGGATCTTAACATAGCCTGTGACATTAACAGAACATACTGGACAGACAAATATGTCTCCCAGAGACTGCCACTCCTCTAGAACAAGCTTCCAATTCACATGTAGCAAAGATCCTCACTGACCCTATTTAAGCACACCCGGGACAAATTGATGGGAGACAGAAAATTCACCCCTGGGGTGGCCCACATGTCCCTCATGGACAGTGGAATTGGTGTTGACCACAGACTAACTTTGCAACATTCATCCACACAATCAGGACAATTGAGGCAACTTGGGATTAACATGGCTAGGCTTGTAAGGTCTCTAGGGCCACTAGCCTAGTAACCTCCTAAGAAATCACAGAGAGGACCCTTTCAGTTTACTAGCATCCAACAGGAGCAGCAGGTGAAACACAAGCATTGCAAACACCTATTGTTCCATACCAAATGCCACACACACACACACACACACACACACACACACACACACACACACACACACACACACACACAAACTAAATGGACAGATAAGTCAGCAAGCAAAGGAGAGTAGTATTGCTGAAACTGAATTCATCCTCAAGTCTTGGGGAGTACCTTCAAGAGCTGGACCCTGTTTTTCACAAAATCTCACCAAGACAACACTGATATATAGACTGTATTCATATAGCATATGTCATGCACAGAAGTAGGTCAAAAATAAAAAAAGATAGCTGGGTGCACAAGACCCAGGATAAAAAAGTGCCCAAGCCTGGTAGGAGCACTGGTGCCAGGAATGGAAAAATTATAATGTAGAATCCTCAAAATACAGAAACATTCCTATAATGGGGCCAGGCCAGGCCCATGGGGGAGGATGGCACTCCTGTTGTAGAAGGAAGTAGCAGTCCACAAAAATCACAAAAACTGATAGGTCAAAGAAGAGCCATAAAGAAGACAGAGTGGACTATTGAGGATAAGAAAGAAATTATGTATTGTTACTATTTTGCAAAAAGCCCAGAATTTCCAGACACAAGATATACAAAAAGATTGAGAGAAATTAGAGGAAAGAAAAATACTTCCAGAAGAAAAACTGTCAGAAGCCTCAAATAAAAAATTGTGTTCATTAATGCAACAGATTTGTACAAAACAGTATACAGACCAAGAAACTTTGATCTGTTTTGAAAAAGAAGCATCTGAGAAAGTCCAAAAATATAAACAATAAACCTAGAGATGTTTGAAAAGTATAAAAAGAAATATGGACATGGGAAAGAAAGAGAGATTTGATAAGGTGCAATATTTATGCAAAGGAGAAATCCAAATTAATCATTATAAAGAAGGTAGCCCCAAAGATATTCAAAGGGAAACAAAGTAAAGATATCCAGACATTGAAATTTTCACAATAAAAAAAAATCACAAAGAGGGAATGTAGAAAAGAAGATTAGTAAAGCAGAAGTTAAAATAAATAGAAGTTGAAGTTATGGAGTGCCTGCGAAGTGAAGGATTTCATGTAGTAGATCTAACACAGGTTACACCACAGCATGATGGAACAAGTCTCCAAAGTAAGGAGAAAAGTACAGTTTTGTACCTACCATAAATGTAGATGTTCGAAGATCCACATTGCTGCAGTCCTTACACTTGGGTAGTCCGCTGTCCTCGGTCGGCCCGAATATCAAAGTATTAGGCTGACGTCGGTCAAGGCGCTTAAGACTGACATCAGAACGTCAGTGTACAAATGCACATGACCGACGTCATATCCTCAGTCTTTTCTTGCCCCAGATGTCAGAAGACCCTAAAAAGAAAGGTCAAAACCAAAAGACAGCAAAAAACAACCAACCACCCTTGCACTAAACATATGTACAATATATACAATATCCACAATATTCACAACCCAAACCACACAACCGCCTCTAACTACAGAGGGGAAGGAGGGAGGTAATTGGACTGCAGCAATGTGGATCTTGAACATCTACATTTATGGTAGGTACAAAACTGTACTATGTTCTTCATCTCACATTGCTGCAGTCCTTACACTTGGGTAGAATCCCAAAGCAGAGGTAAGGGAGGATGGCAAAACTATAAAGCATTAGGAGCTGCCAAAATGCCCTGTAAAATTGCAGTGGCAAAACCAGCCCTAGATTTAGAG
Source organism: Protopterus annectens (assembly GCF_019279795.1). NCBI lineage: Eukaryota > Metazoa > Chordata > Ceratodontiformes > Protopteridae > Protopterus > Protopterus annectens. The sequence continues at coordinate 1,603,688,264 of NC_056726.1, read as the reverse complement.
TAAAGTGGAAGGTGGTAATGCTTAGAGAAAGTATGCACTGAACTCCAAGTAGCTGCCTCCAAAATATCTTTAGTTGCCACCCCTTAAAAAGCTGTAGAAGTGGCAGTAGCCCTAGTGGAATGAGGCCTAATCCCAGCTGGAATCACCTTACCATGATGGGAATAACAGAAAGCAATACAAAACCCAATCCACTTAGAAATAGTTTGTTTTGACACAGGCTTGCCCTGAGAACCCAAAGCAAATGAAACAAATAACTGCTGAGACTGCCTGAACCCTTTAGTTCTGCTCAAATAATATCGCAACTGCCTGTGTAAATCCAAAGTGTGCAAAATCTTTTCCCCTTTATTTTGGGGGTTTGCATAAAAAGTAGGCAAATGAATAGTTTGGTTTAAAGCCACACTAGAAACCTCTTTAGGCATAAAGGAAGGATTAGTACGCAAAGATACCCTATCCTTATGGAAAATTAAGAAAGGCTCAACCGCCATAAGGGCCTGTAATTCAGAAACCCTTCTCGCAGAGGTAATGGCCAACAAAAAAGCAGTCTTCCATGACAAATATTTCAACTCGGCAGTAGCTGCAGGCTCAAAAGGTTGTAGAGTGAGTTTCTCCAACACAAAATTGAGATCCCAAGCAGGAGTAGGAGCTCTACCTGGGGGTCTTATATTCTTTGCCCCTCTAAGGAATTGCTTAAACAAAGGATGAGAAAACAATGGTGGGTCACAGTCATAGTGAGCAGAAATTGCTGCAGCATGAACCTTAATAGAAGAGAAGGACAAACCCTTGTCCAGTAACTCAGTAAGATATTGAAGAGCCACACTTAAATTAGGCGTAGAAACATCAAATTCCTTTGCTGTACTCCAAAATAAAAATCTCTTCCATTTATCTGCATACACTTTCCTTGTACTAGGCCTTCTGGCCTCCAAAATAACATTCAAAACTTGCTGTGGAAGCTGAGACCCTCCAGGGTTTAAAACAGAATATGCCAGGCTGTTAGATGTAGAGAGTGAAGTTTGACATTGAGTAAATGACTGTTCTCCTGAGACAGCAGGTGTGGAATCGAAGGCAAAGGCCATGGAGGCTCCCGTACCAGACTTCTCAGTAATGGGTACCAATGCTGTCGATGCCAATCTGGAGCTATTAAAATCATCTTTGGCTTGTCCTGTCTGACCTTCAGGAGTACCTTTGGGAGGAGAGGCAGAAGTGGAAAGGCATACACATGAAGATTGCTCCACTTGAATGAAAGAGCATCCACTTTCCAAGCTGTGGGATGAAACCTTTTTGTGCAAAACTTTGGCAGCTGGTAGTTTAGTGGAGAAGCGAACAGATCTATGTCTGGAGTTCCCCATAACACTGTCAATTTCTGAAATACATGAGGATCCAATTTCCACTCATGGGGATCCATAATTTGTCTGCTCAACACATCTGCTAAGGAGTTCTGTGCTCCCGGCAGAAACCTTGCCTGAAGATTCAGCTGTAAACTGAGAGCAGTCTCCCACAAAATCATTGCTTGTCTGCATAGAGGATAAGAATGCGTTCCCCTTGCTTGTTGATGTACCACATGACAGTTGTGTTGTCTGTTAGAACCAACACCTTCCCTGGAAGAAGTAAATCCTTGAAAGCTATTAATGCAAATTGGACTGCTAACATCTCCTTCAAGTTGATATGTAGATGTTGAAGTCTGGCAGGCCACGTGTCTTGTATCCACTTTCCATTTAGATGAGCTCCCAAGCTTTGTCTGAGGCATCTGTCGTTAGAATCTGACTCGCCTCTGGTCGGGTCACAGAGAGTCCCTTGTTTAGGTGACATTCCTGAGCCCACCACAAAAACTCCTTTTGAATGCAAGGTATTATTTGAATGACAGTGTCCATATCTTGGCAGTGCTGTGTCCATACATTTTGAGATACCATTGTAGCTTCCTCATATGCAGTTTGGCATTGGGAAGCACCAGAATACAAGATGCCATGAACCCCAAGGCTTGAAGGACTGTCCTTGCAGTCAGCCTGGACTGATGAGACAACTGATGGAAGTAAAGAGAAAGATTCTTTTGTTTGTCCGGGGTCAAAAAGGCCATCTGGGACGCTGTATTCAGTCTCACACCCAGAAAGCACATGTCCTGAGAGGGTACTAGACTGGACTTTATTTCGTTCACAGAATACCCCAGGCATCTTAGCACTGCTATCACATACTGTAAATGATGAAGAAGTTCGTCCTTTTCTTGGGCTAGAATCAGGCAATCGTCCAAATAAGGATAGATCTGTATTCCTCTTAGCCTGAAGAAAGCTATCACTAGAGCCAGAACTTTCGTGAACACTCTGGGCACAGTGGATAAGCCAAAGGGCAATGCAGAGAACTGATAATGAGAAGTCCCAGCCCGAAAGCGCAGATACTTCCTGCAACTGAGCCTGATAGGAACATGAAGGTAAGCCTCCTTGAGATCCAGAGTCACCATCCAGTGATCTTTGCCCAGCAGAGGCAAAAGCTGTTGTAACGTCAACATTTTGAACTTGGGAATGTCCAGATATGTGTTGAGGATAGATAAATCCAAAATTGGTCTCCACGCGTTCCCCTTCTTTGGTACTAGGAACAGGCGAGAATAAAATCCTAGGCCCACTTCTGGTAGAGGGACCGGTTGTATGGCCCCTATTTGAAGTAGCAGAGAAATTTGTTTGTGAGCATCTAGTCTTTGCTGAGGAGGAACGTCTGGCATGCCTTTGAAAGGAGGCAAGGTATGGAAATAAAACTTGTAACCTTGGTGTATGATATCCAATACCCATCTGTCTTGAGTAATCAAACTCCAATTTTCCTTGAAGAGTGCCAACCTTCCTCCCAAAGGTGCTGCCAGGCGAGAAGGATCTGGCAGCTGAAAAGGTAGGTCATTGGGCCTGTTTACGAAAGGACTGGCCCCTGCCCTCACCCGAAGACTGTGCAGGTGAACTCCCCGTTCTAGGTCTGAAGGAACTCTGAGCCCTGCCCCTACCACGTCTAGATCTACCCCTAGACTGAGAATCATAAGAAGGATACGTCCACCCCTTAGCAGGCCAATTCCTACTAAATTTCGGAGGCTGAACTTGCAAAAAATCTTTAACAGCCTGCATAGACTTAGCCTTGTCCTCCATTTTCTTCAAGACTGACTCCACAGGTGAACCAAACAACACATCAGACTGTAAAGGAGCATCCAAAATCCTTGTCTTAACATGGTCAGATAAATTCTGATCCCTCAGCCAGGCGTGCCTGCGAAGAACTGAACCAGTGGCAGCCACCCTAGACGAGGCCTGTACAGCATCAAAACCACATTGTAAAGAATGCTTACCCACCAGACATGCACCAAATCTTGTAATTCTTTACACTCAATGCCTTCCGCCAGAGCATCTACCTTAGACTTCAATTGAGAAAGAAGAAAGTTTTGATATTTCAACATGTGAAACTGGCAATTCAAAGCCCTCATAGCTAAGGTGGAAGAAGTATAGACTTTCTTTCCCCATCTATCCAAAGCTCTGGCCTCTTTATCTGGAGGAACCGGATTTTTTACAACAGAGGCCTTGACACCCTTAGGTCCCTGACTAACAGTTTCTGGGTCCGCCCTAGGACTCTTATAAAGATATTTATGAGCCTCAGGCACCCTGTAATACCTATCCGGTTTAACAGGAGCAGGAGGCAAAGAATCAGGATTAAGTGAAGCCTCTGCAAACACATCCTCCACAACATCCAGAACAGGTGGTATAGCCAAAGGCCTATGCTGGGGTAAAAGCAAAAATTCCCTAAGCCTTTTCCTGGAATCAGAGAAGTCCTGACCTTCCCACTTAAAATGTTCCCTCATGGAATGAAGAGTCTCTGAAAAAGAAAAATCCTCTGGAGGAGAAGCAGAAGGAGTCGAATCATCTGCATCAGAATCAGAATAAGGAGAGTACTCCTGCAAGTCTTCAGCCGAAGACTCTGAAACATCCCAAGCCTGCTCAAAACTCCCCAACTCTGGTTCCACCCTAGGCCTCTTATCAGGAGGGGGCAAAGAACCTCTAATCAAAGTAATTAAATCTTCTGCCATTTTAAGCATGTGCTTCTTGGGCACAGATCCTGTAGAACTAGGAGTGACACCAACAGAAGCTAAACCTGGCCTGCCTCTGGGAGAAGCCTTGGAAACAGAAGGAGAGGGCCTAACCACCCTAGGAAGGGAGGGGAGTACAGTAACCTGAGAAGCCCCTTCAGCCTGACCTGTCTCCTGAGAGGCCACATCCTGCAATAACAAAGTCTCCCCCTGGGACTCCAGAGAAGCCTCCGGCGGAACCACCGGTTCCACTGACGCCTCTAAAGAACCGGCGTCCGGTACGGACGACTCTTCTTGCCTGGGTTTAGCTGCTTTGTCTTTGCGCTTCTTCGAAGAAGCGGGCGTTGGAGCATCCGACGGCATATTATAATTGCACCGCTTCCCGAAGACCAACCTGGCACAATCTAACCTTCGACAAAAGCGACACCCAACAACGTTGTGCTCAGGCCCCAAACAAGGAATACACAAAGTATGATAATCTCTATGCGGTATCTGCTTCCCACAAGAAATACAGTTATTCACTTTTCTGACATCCGGTAAACCACTGAGGCAAGAAAAAACTAAAATATTCCCCAACGGGGTACTTAGCCAACTTTGACTCGGTCTGAAACTCCGAATTCGAAAAATTTCAGAACGCCGAACGGCACTTGCAACGCTGCTTCTGCATCGGACCATGCGGCAAAAAAGACTGAGGATATGACGTCGGTCATGCGCATTTGTACACTGACGTTCTGATGTCAGTCTTAAGCTCCTTGACCGACGTCAGCCTAATACTTTGATATTCGGGCCGACCGAGGACAGCGGACTACCCAAGTGTAAGGACTGCAGCAATGTGAGATGAAGAACATCAGGAAGATCAGGAGACATCTGAAGAATAAATATGGACATGGGAACGAAAAAGAGATTTAATATGGTGTAATATCTATGCAAAGGAGAAAGCAAATGTAATCAATACAAAAAGAGCAGCACCAAAGATATTTGAAGAGAAATACAGGTAAAGGAATCTAGACATGGAAAACTTTACAATACAAAAAATAAACAAAGAGGAAAAGTAGAAAAGGAGATTAGTAATGGAGAAGTTAAAGAAATGGAAACTGGAGTTATGGAGTGCTTGCGAAGTGAAGGATTCAGTGTAGAAAATCTAATTCAGAAAGCACCACAACAGGATAAAGCAATGCACATCCACACTAAAGGAAAACCAGTGGAACAGGAAGCAATGTGTCAGGTGCCAAATGAAGATATTTTGGATCCTTCCACAGGAAACCAGTATAAACTTTCACTTGAAGATGGACAGCATGGGAAGGAACAGGAAACTGTGGAACCTCTGATGCAGTCAATGTTGAGGAGTGATGGGCCAGTGAGTTCCCATATGACAGAGCAATGGATGGCACAGGATGAAATTAAAGATAATGTACCACAGGAAGATGCTACAGAACTTTCTGTAGAATGCCCGCAGGAAATGGAAAACAAAAAATGTGCCCTCAGTTTAGAAGAAAATGAGCTAAGAGAAGAGTTGCTTGATTTAACAGAGATATACATATTAAGATCAATGAAAGAAATAGACTGCAGAAGGTCAATAAAACCCCAAAAGTCAGAAATTTGATTAAAAAAATGAACACGATAATTAGGACTGTCCATAGAGATTGATGCGATATAAGAGAAGTAAACAGGATATATTACTGCGCAGCTAAATTAATAACAGATAAAGTTCTACCACAAGAACACGGTGGGTAGTGAGGGAAAGGAAGGGAAGAAATTGAATACCATCATGGAAGTATCGAACAGAGAAAACTATAAAGCAATTAAGACAAGAAGTGTCACTGTTAGAAGACTACAGAAAAGGGAATAGATAAACAAAAATACTAAGAAATAATAGATGTGATAAAAGCAAACAAACAACAACTGATACATGTAACTCTGTACGAATTGCAGGAGGAGTCATTACCGGGCACACTGTGGGTGCTGTGAAGAGCATTTCTGGCTGACATCAAAGACTAAAACAATACTGACTTCATAAACTTTAATCGTACTTTGACTTAGGAATGGGGTCCATTCCCATCATGGTATTAGAAATCAAAAGACTTTGACAAATAAAACACACAAACACACCAAAAATGGTTGCTGATCCCAACTCGACAGCACTTGCTACAACCAACTATATACACCCAACAAAAAGGGAGATGGTGAAAGGGTACTCCCAGTAAAGCAGTGTGTTCTACGCACACCTAATGTTACAGGTAAGTTGAACTTGTGCAGCTGTACTATGCTCAACAAATACACTGCCCTACTGGCATATGTGTAGATTCCCAAAGCTCACCCAACCTGGGAGAAGGAAGGATAAAGGTCCAGGAGCACCTGGAGAACTGTCCTCGCAAAGCCTTCACTGGATCTGGAAAAGCATCTAGTCTGCAGTGCTTCATGAACATATGTGTGAAGGACCAAGTTTCTGCATCTAGAATACTTCTACACCACTATAATTCTACTGTCCATTCCTTTCCAAAATGTCACCGATGAGGAAAAGGCCCTGGTGAAAAGTGCCTTTACCTTGCCTGGATTCACTTCACTATGGCGGGTGCAACAAAAAATAATACCAGAGGGCAATCCATATCCAATGAATTGCTTAGAGACAGGTTGACCTTTCTTTGCCCCAGAAAAGAAATAAAAAGGCTTTTGGTCTTCCTAAAGGGCTTTGTTCTGTCCAGGTAGTACCTTACCTGCCTATGCATATCCAGTAACATCTACTGTCTATAGTTAGGTTCCAGAAAGAACACAGGGAGATTAAAAGACTGAAGAAAGTGAAGACTGAAACCACTTTCAGCCTGAAAAATGGATAAGTGTGCAACACACATCTATCCCTGTGGAAAATCAGGTAAGGTTGTCCCACCATAAGAGCTTGCAGGTCAGACACTCTCCTTGCAGATGTCAGAACATTAAGCAAAACAGTCTTTCATGTCAACAACTTAAGGTCAGCATGAGCTGCCAGATGAAAAGGTAGTAAGGTCAATTTTTCAAGAACATAGTTGAGATCTCACAAAGGAAGAGTTTGTTTGTGAGGGGGGTCTCATATGCAATGCACTTTTCATGAAACGTTTTACAAAAATAAAGAAAGAGGGGGATCCATTTGTAGACAAGCAGGCATGGCAACTAAATGCACCTTACTGGATGCATACATTAAGCTATCCTAAAGTCGCTCACACCAATACTTCAGGACCAGAGGGACAATGGACTCTCTGTTTCCATTTAGGCATCACTTAGAAGACCTCATCCATTTGTAAACAATACTTTTCTAACAGCAGGTTTTCTGGCTTCCTTTAAACATCTGCTGCACATCCTCAAGAAATGAGTGCCTAAACGGTGGCAAGACAGAATCATCCAGACTGCCAGAGGTTTTTCCAAATACGGGTGCACCAGTCACCCTGAAACTGTGTGAGCAGGTCCATGTGAGAAAGTCTGTGTTGATTGCCTTTGGCCATTAGCATAAACAGGGAGAACAAAGAGTGCATGGGGTAATGAGGGGAGTGGTCACCACAATGATCTTTTGCATTTTTCTTTGAACAATCTGAATCGGTGCAAAGGATGGAAACGTATACTGGAACATTCCCATCCCAGGGTCTGTCCTCCAAGCATGGCTGCAAGGATGCCTGGAACACAACACAATTTCTCCAGCTATCTGTTTTGAAAGGAGGCAAACAAATCTATCAGAGGTTTTCCTACATCTGGACTAGATCCTGGAATCCCACTGCCTTCAGTTTCCACTCATGAGTGTCTGCCCAGGATCTGCTCAGTCTATCTGCCATAATGTTATGTTCTGGCAGGTTGTCTGATGCCTGAAAAGGCATACAATAATGAAAGGTCTGATCTCAGACTATCACAGCCAATCAGCAGAGGGTAAGACCCTGTACCCCTAGTTTGCTGAGGTATCACATCACCGTGGCTATGTCCATAATCACTAGAAGAGGTCACAGAGTCCAAAGGCAGCGAGGGTCTTTCAAGTCGTGAAACACTGACAACATCTGCTAGATAATGCTGTGCTTCTATGCACCCTTGGATCTTCGAGTCACTAGAATTTGTACCCTTGATATCACAGCTCCCCAGCTGAAGTATGACAATATGTCTGGACAGACTGTACTGGTACTGGTATTGGGGGAGAAAGGAAGCTAAGGATTGATACTCAACTGATCTCTACATCACTATAATTCTCATCTCATGAGAGGCAGCACCAGCAACTGAGATTCCAGGGGAAAGAAGGAGCTGCATCCAACAATTTTCAGAAACACCACTGAATTTTTCTCATGTGTAGAAGGGCCAGTGGTAAAATGAGACTCATGGAAGCCAAAAGACCAAAGATTTCTAGGAGTTCTCTCACAGGAGTGACATTCCCTTGGGAGAATTTCAGAAACAGTACCTGGTACAATACGGCCTTGTCTTCAGGCAGAAAAGCCAGGCTCTTCTTGAAGTCGAGTAAGCATTTCAGAAAGATGAATCTTTGCAAGGGGAATAAACATGACTGTAGATGAGAGTCTGGATGAGACCTTCTCTAACAATTCCACAAACCTAGGCAGAGACTGTGCACAGATCAGTAAGTCATCCAAGTATCGAAAAACGTGAATGCCCATCGTCCACTAGTGTGCCACTACTGGAGGAAGGCATTGGGAAAACATTTGCTTTGCAGTGGACAGCCCAAAGGGCAGTACAGATAAATGACAGTACGAAACAGACAAAAAAAATCCCAGATATCTCCTGAAGTGATGAGTCCTGCGGATCTGAAAAAAGGCATCCATCAAGACCAGGGTCACTGTGAAGCAGTGGTCTGGAAACAGAGGAAGCACTGTCTGCAAGATGAGCATCATGAACTTAGGAACCTTGACAAATGTGTTCAAAAAAGAATGGTCCCATATTGTCTGTAAAATGGTTGCTGTTTTTGGGGAACCAAGAAAATAGCAAAGAAGAGACCTCTTGCTTTTTCCAAACAAGGGACGGTTATTTGACTCCGAGTCATTTACTGAAGAATAGGAAGGAAAGTAAAGTGTGGTGTGGAAGGTGAGGGGAAACCCACGATCTTTCCATCTGTAAGCCCTTCCAACAATATAGAGAGCTAACTTGAGAGATAAGGCACCTGAAGTGAGACTTGATAAAGACAGGTGCTGTGACTTAGCACAGTCACAAGCTAGAAGAGGGGGTATCCTTTAAAGAAAAAGAACCCTTCTTGTAACGCTTGGCAGAGTTGTTGTCTTGCCATTTCCTTTTATTGCCTTGAATATTGTTTGGCTGAGAATACACCGCCAAAAATTAACTTGCTTAAAGGAGGAGAACTTGGGGAATATGAAACATGATACTCCTTGCATCAATGTACCTCTGGCATGCCAGTGTTTACAGATCTGTTTAACTGCTGTACCAAACTCACAAGCAAACTCAAAAGGAGCATTCATAATCTCATTTTTTAACTATTAGAGCAAACCTCCGAATGACCACTGATAATGCTGCATTTCTAGAAATAGCATCAGCCCCCTCCAAGGTGCTTTTTAAAGCATATTTAAACACTGGAGAAACATTGGTAACAATTGTTTTAATACAGACCTTTCACTATGTATGCAATAATGTAGTAAACTCATCACAAACTTCAACATAAAACATTGGTAAACACTTTAACAGCTACCATGCTGGACTGCACCAGCTGCTATTCTTGACATTCTAGCCACTTGCCTTATTAATCTGTGGGACTGGTAACAAGGAAAACAGGGTCTTCTCATTAGCAAAGGTCACTGGGGATACCAAAGCATGGTCCACAGACAAAAGGGCTTGGAGGCCGAGTTAGGCTGAGCATAATGAAAATTTCTGAAATCCTTTCTTAGGCAAAGTCTCAAAAAATAGGGAAGAGCTACAAGCTTTCTAGAAGACCTCTCCCAATGCTGGAATCAAAGGAGGGAAAATAAATCAAGTGTTTGAGTCCTTGTATCTGTTCATCATCAGACGAACCAACTAATCAGACTCAGACAGGTCAGAGTCTTCAGACACAGGATCCCCTTCAAAAACAAGATCCTTAGCAGACTGACCAGAAATGAAAGTGCAGGCATTAATATAACCTGGGTATGCACCCCATAACCAACTGCCTGTGCCATGGCTCTATCCATAGCCACCATCTCAGATGAGAAACCAGTCATAAACTGCTGACTCGCCATACGAACAGTCTTTTTTTCTCTTTCTGGCATACATTATACAAGTGGGAGAGTCTTCTGTTGGAAAAGTATCAATACTGGCAACAAAATTCTGAACCCCTGACTTCTCCTGCATATAAAGAGTTTGGTTCTCCCACACCTGCAGCAGGCAATGGCACAGCACCGCAGAATGGGTTGGGAGGGTGGCTTAATGGTTAAGGTGTTTGCCTTACAAACACAAGGTGCAGGGTTTGAGTCTTACAAGGGATAATTGGCTAGGCTTAAAAATGGCTCGCAAGGGAAGTTAGCTTAGTACTAAACTATGAACTATGTGTCTGACCCTTGTGTCATGCACAGTTCTAGTACTATGAGGAGACCCGTCACCTAGAGGTAACAAAAGTCAAGTGGTCAGAATAGCCTGCCCAAAGCTAAGGCTACTGTAGAATCACAAGCTGTAAGCTATGGCATATTTTTTGATTTATTCTTTTGTTGTTTAGGTGCAGGTAGGGAAGATGGTGGTCATGGGGTACATAAAATTAGCTAGTTCAATACCAGATACTGGCAGTATGGTCAAATCCCACTATTCTACCTCTAATGTATGTTATACACACAAGGGATAATTGGCTAGGCTTAAAATGGCTCGCAAGGGCACTTAGCTTAGTACTACTCTATGAACCTATGAACCTATACATCCATATACCACTATAACTGCCTTATTTATAAACCCATAAAATTCTATATCTGGCTTATATCCTTGAAAAATACAAATGAGTATTACCCTTACCTAGCTCACTGATTGTCTTTTTTTCTATTTGGAATCCTCTGTACCTGTTTTTCTTGGTGCACGTCATTACGGCATCCACCTAGTGTTTTAATCCCCCCCCGACCCGTCCGAGGTTTGAAATCCCCTGACTGTTTGGCACCAACTGCAGATCTCCTCCCTGTTCTACCTAGCTGCTGTGTGTGTAAGTTACCTACTTCTGTTATTTGCTTGTGCTTTAGCCCCATCTGTTAAATATAGTTACCAATTTACCACTGAAGTAATACCTGCTTGACATTACTAAATGCGGTCTGATCGCTGCATTGCTACCTACTGAAATTTTTTTCCTGACGTCAAATTTTACTCTGCAGGTATTGTTCTTAATACAAGGGCCACACGTGTTCCATTGAACAGCAGTGCTGCATACCTGGGCTAAGATTTGGTCAAGCTATTCTACATGCTTGGGGCAATTGAGAGAAGGATGTGTATTTTCTGAACTGCAAATGCATTCACGATTTATTCTGCCTTTATTCTGCTGATGTGTTTTCAGTTTTACCTGATGTCAGGAATTTACTCGGCTTGTATTGTACCTAATGCTACTGCCGTACGTATTCTACTTTACAACACTGCTCTATAACTGTGCTATCCATTTGTTTAATGGTATTATTTATGATTATTGGCAATTTTAAGGTGAAAAGTGTGTTTTCTGAACTGTTCATGCATATCCCTGTTACATGCTAGCTAGACCAATCCCACCTAAAGTATTGTTCCTAAACAGAAAGTGACTGACCAAACTGTAAGCTGTTTATTGAAAACAGTTCCCTTCTAATTTACCCTGCATTTAACCTCTCCTGCTATCAATGTAGAGTGTTGGCTGGCTCTGCAGAAACCTTAGGATGTTCTTCATTCCACATTGCTGCAGTCCTAACTATTGGGTAGTCCGCTGTCCCAGTCGGCCCGAATACCAAAGTATATGGCTGACGTCGGTCAATGCGCATTAGACTGACGTCAGGACGTCAGGGTACTAACGCGCATGACCGACGTCATATCCTCAGTCTTTTTTGCCGCATGGTCCGATGCAGAAGCAGTTTTGCGAGTGCAGGTTGGCGTTCTGAAATTTTCTGAAGTCGGAGTTTCAGACCGAATCAAACTTGGCTAAGTACCCGTTGGGAATATTTTGGTTTTTTCTTGCCTCAGTATTTAACCGGATGTCAGAAAAAGTGAATAACTGTATTTCTTGTGGGAAACAGATACCTCATAGGGATTACCATACCTTGTGTATACCTTGTTTAGGGCCTGAGCACGACGTTGTTGGATGCCGCTCTTGTGCTAGATTTAACAAACGCACTATTAAGAGAAGGTTAGACTGTGCTAGGTTAGTTTTTGGGAAGCGTTGTAATTATAAAATGCCGTCGGATGCTCCGACGCCCGCTTCGTCCAAAAAGCGCAAGGACAAAGCAGCAAAGCCTAGAGTGGAAGAACCGACAGTCCTGGACGTCGGTTCTTTAGAAGGCTCAGTGGAGCCGGAGGTTCTGCCAGGAGTTTCTTTGGAGTCTCAGGGAGAGACTTTACTGTTACAGGATGTGTCCTCTCAGGAGGTAGGCCAGGCTGAAGGGGCTTCTCAGGTGGCTGTTCTTCCCTCTCTTCCTAAGGTGGTTAGAGCCTCCCCTTCTGTTTCCAAGGCTTCTTTGAGAGGCAGGCCAGGTTTAACTTCAGTGGGGGTTTCTCCTAGCTCTTCAGGATCTTTGCCTAAGAAACATATGCTTAAAATGGCAGAGGATTTGATTACTATGATTAGAGGTTCTATGCCCCCTCCTGATAAGAGGCCTAGGGTGGAACCTGAGTTTGAGAGTTTTGAGCAGTGTTCGAGGCTTCTGAGTCTTCGGCTGAAGACTTGCAGGAGTATCCTCCTTATTCTGATTCTGATGTGGATGATTCTACTCCTTCAGCTTCTCCTCCTGAGGATTTTTCATTTTCAGAGACTCTGCATTCCATGAGGGAGCATTTTAAATGGGAAGGTCAAGATTTCTCTCATTCCAGGAAGAGGCTTAGGGAATTCTTGTTTTTACCCCAGCATAGGCCTTTAGCTATTCCTCCTGTTCTGAATGTGGTGGAAGATGTTTTTGCAGAGGCTTCCTGAACCCTGATTCTTTGCCTCCTGCCCCAGTTAAACCGGATAGGTACTATAGGGTGCCTGAAGCTCATAAGTATCTTTTAAGAGTCCCAGGGCAGACCCGGAAACTGTCTCTCAGGGGCCTAAAGGTGTTAAGGCTTCTGTTGTTAAAAATCCTGTTCCTCCTGATAAAGAGGCAAGGGCTTTGGATAGATGGGGAAAGAAAGTGTATACTTCTTCCACTTTAGCCATGAGGGCGTTGAATTGCCAGTTTCACATGTTAAAATATCAAAATTATCTCCTTTCACAATTGAAGTCTAAGGTGGATGCTCTGGCGGAAGGTATTGAGTGTAAAGAGTTGCAGGATTTAGTTCATGTGTCTGAACAGGTGGGTAAGCATTCCTTGCAATGTGGTTTTGATGCTGTGCAGGCCTCCTCGAGGGTGGCTGCCACTGGTTCTGTTCTTCGTAGGCACGCCTGGTTGAGGGATCAGAATTTAGCTGAGCATGTTAAGACACGGATTTTGGATGCTCCTTTACAGTCTGACGTATTGTTTGGTTCGCCTGTGGAAGCAGTTTTAAAGAAAATGGAGGACAAGGCTAAGTCTATGCAAACTGTTAAAGATTTTTTGCAGGTGCAGCCTCCGAAGTTTAGTAGAAATTGACCTACTAAGGGATGGACATATCCTGCTTATGATTCCCAATCTAGGGGTAGGTCTAGGCGTGGTAGGGGCAGAGCTCAAGGTTCTTTTAGGCCTAGAACAGGGAGTTCTCCTGCTCAGACTTCTGGTGAGGGCAGGGGTCAGTCCTTTCATAAACAGACCCAATGACCTGCCTTTTCAGCTGCCAGTACGTTCTCGTCTGGCAGCACCTTTGGGAGGAAGGTTGGCTCTTTTCAAAGAAAATTGGGATTTAATTACCCAAGACAGATGGGTTTTGGATATCATTCACCACGGTTACAGGTTTTATTTCCATACCTTGCCTCCTTTCAAAGGCATGCCAGACATTCCTCCTCTACAAAGAAAAGAGGCTCACAAGCAAATTTCTCTGTTACTCCAAATAGGGGCCATTCAGCCAGTTCCTGTGCCAGAAAGGGGCCTAGGATTTTATTCTCGCCTGTTCCTAGTACCAAAGAAGGGGAACACATGGAGACCAATTTTGGATTTATCTATCCTCAACACTTATCTGGACATTCCCAAGTTCAAAATGTTGACGTTACAACAGCTTTTACCTCTGCTGGGCAAAGATCACTGGATGGTAACTTTAGATCTCAAGGAGGCTTACCTTCATGTGCCTATCAGACTAAGTTGCAGGAAGTATCTGCGTTTCGAGCTGGAAATTTCCATTATCAGTTCTCTGCATTGCCCTTTGGCTTATCTACTGCCCAGAGTATTCACAAAGGTTCTGGCTCCAGTGATAGCTTACTTCAGGCTAAAAGGAATTCAAATCTATCCTTACTTGGACGACTGCCTGATTCTGGCTCAAGAAAAGGAAGACCTTTACAGCATTTGGAATATGTGATAGCAGTGCTAAGATGCCTAGGGTATTCTGTGAACGAAATAAAGTCCAGTCTAGTACCCTCTCAAGACATGTGCTTTCTGGGTGTGAGACTGAATACAGCAGCCCAGATGGCCTTTTAACCCCGGACAAACAAAAGAATCTTTCCATTTACTTCCATCAACTATCTCTTCAGTCCGGGCTGACTGCAAGGACAGTCCTTCAAGCCTTAGGGTTCATGGCATCTTGTATTCTGGTGCTTCCCAATGCCAAACTGCATATGAGGAAGCTGCAATGGTATCTCAAAATGTATGGACACAGCACTGCCAGGATTTGGACACTGTCATTCAAATAATACCTTGCATTCAACAGGAATTTTTGTGGTGGGCTCAGGAATGTCACCTAAACAAGGGACTCTCTGTGACCCGGCCAGAGGCGAGTCAGATTCTAACGACAGATGCCTCAGACATTGCTTCGGGACCTCATCTAAATGGAAGGTGGATACAAGACAAGTGGCCTGCCAGACTACAGCATCTACATATCAACATGAAGGAGATGTTAGCAGTCCAGTTTGCATTAATGGCTTTCAAGGAGTTACTTCTTCCAGGGCAGGTGTTGATTCTAACGGACAACACAACTGTCATGTGGTACATCAACAAACAAGGGGGAACACATTCTTACCCGTTGTGCAGGCAAGCAATGATTTTATGGGAGACTGCGCTCAGCTTGCAACTAACTCTTCAGGCAAGGTTTCTGCCGGGAGCACAGAACTCCTTAGCAGATGTGTTAAGCAGACAAATCATGGATCCCCACGAGTGGAAACTGGATCTTCATGTATTTCGAAATTGACAGTGTCATGGGGAACTCCAGACATAGATCTGTTCGCTTCTCCACTAAACCACCAGCTGCCAAAGTTTTGCACAAAGAGGTTTCATCACACAGCTTGGAAAGTGGATGCTCTTTCTTTCAGTTGGAAAAATCTTCATGTGTATGCCTTTCCACCTCTGCCTCTTCTCCCAAAGGTGCTCCTAAAGGTCAGACAAGACAAGCCAAGGATGATTTTAATAGCTCCAGATTGGCCTCGGCAACACTGGTACCCATTACTGAGGAGTCTGGTAAGGAAGCCTCCATGGCCTTTACCTTTGATTCCACACCTGTTGTCTCAGAGGGACGGTCACCTGCTCAATGTCAAGCTTCACTCTCTTCATCTAACAGCCTGGCATATTCTGTTTTGAAACACAGCAGGTCTCAACTTCCTCAACAAGTTTTAAATGTGATTATGGAAGCCAGAAGGCCTAGTACAAGGAAAGTGTACGAGAAAAATGGAAGAGATTTTTATTTTGGAGTGCAGCAAAGAATTTGGAGATTTCTGAGCCTAATTTGAGTGTGGCTCTTCAATATCTTACTGAATTATTGGACAAAGGTTTGTCTTTCTCTTCCATTAAGATTCATGCTGCAGCAATTTCAGCTCACTATGATTGTGACCCACCATTGTTTTCATCCTTTGTTCAAGCAATTTCTTAGAGGGCAAAGAATATAAGACCCCCACGTAGAGCTCCTACTCCTGCTTGGGATCTCAATTTTGTGTTGGAGAAACTTACTCTGCAACCTTTTGAGCCTGCGGCTACTGCTGATTTGAAATACTTGTCATGGAAGACTGCTTTTGTTGGCCATTACTTCTGCAAGAAGGGTTTCTGAATTGCAGGCCCTTATGGCGGTAGAGCCTTTTTTGATTTTCCATAAGGATAGGGTATCATTACGTACTAATCCTTCTTTTATGCCTAAGGTGGTTTCTAGTGTGGCTTTAAACCAAACTATTCATTTGCCTACTTTCTATGCAGATCCCCAAAATAAGGGGGAAAAGATTTTGCACACTTTAGATGTACACAGGCAGTTGCATTATTATTTATGCAGGACCAAGGATTTTAGGCAGTCTCAGCAGTTGTTTGTTTCTTTTGCTTTGAGTTCTCAGGGCAAGCCTGTGTCAAAACAAACTATTTCTAAGTGGATTGGGTTTTGCATTGCATTTTGTTATTCCCATCATGGCAAGGATATTCCAGCTGGGATTAGGTCTCATTCCACTAGGACTACTGCCACTTCAACAGCATTTCTAAGGGGGGTGGCAACTAAGGATATTTTGGAGGCAGCTACTTGGAGTTCAGTGCATACTTTCTCTAAGCATTACCACCTTCCTCTCTACTCTAAATCTAGGGCTGGTTTTGCCACAGCTATTTTGCAAGGCATGTTGACAGCTCCTGCTTCCTTATGATTTGCCAGCCTCCCTTACCTCTGCTTTGGGATTCTACCCAATAGTTAGGACTGCAGCAATGTGGAATGAAGAACATAGTACAGTTTTGTACCTACCATAAATGTAGATGTTCGAGGATCCACATTGCTGCAGTCCAATTTACCCTCCCTCCTTCCCTCTGTGTTTAGGGGTGGTTGTGTGGGTGAGGTTATACTCTTGTAATTTTGTATATATTGTACATATTTTTGGTGCAGGAGTGTTTGGTGTTTTGGTTTTGGCCTTGTCTTTTTAGGGTCTTCTGACATCTGGGGCAAGAAAAGACTGAGGATATGACGTCGGTCATGCGCATTAGTACCCTGACGTCCTGACGTCAGTCTAATGCGCCTTGACCGACGTCAGCCATATACTTTGGTATTCGGGCCGACTGGGACAGCGGACTACCCAATAGTTAGGACTGCAGCAATGTGGATCCTCGAACATCTACATTTATGGTAGGTACAAAACTGTACTTTTCTCTGGCAGGTATATGGATTAACTGACACTAGCTCTCACCACCCTTAGCTCCTTGCTGAATGGTAACCCCCCATACAACCACAGAGACCACCTACTGTCGTACTGTCATTTATATATTTTTTTAACAAACAATACCATAGGAACTGTAAAAACAAATTTCCCGGCGTAACAGTGACGTTCTTGTTAATTAACATGCCTCTTAACCAGGATACACTTTACGACTGGATTTGATCATCAACTAGCCATTACTGCGACCTTCCCTGACTAATAGTGCCACCTAGTGGCCATACATGCAATTCTGTGATCTGGTGTACAGCTCATCCAAAGCTGTAAATCAAGTACAGAATACCATCACCCTGTAGCCACTGTTGGCTTTGAATTCTACCTTTGTCCTGTAGAAACAAATATTTATCTTGAACCATCCTACTGTAACATGGCTTTTTGTACACTTATAAGCTATAACATCACCCTCCCCCAATTCCTACCCCCATCCTATAATGTTATCATAGCAATGACTACTTACCGGACTATTGCTGTTTGACTCACCCCTGCCTATCTTTTAATTCCACAGCGCATCCACTGCATCGGGAATTTAATTTCCCACCCTGAATATTGCTGACTGAATACCACCGAACCTACCACCTGATACCAGCTACTTTTAATAACCAAATAATGCTATAACAAACTGTTAGCATGACTAGTAGTACCAGTTGCTATCTGCAGCTGGACCCCATCCTGGTAGCAGTCTCCTATCACCTCCAAAGTCCTAGCTAAGACACTTAGTCCTGGATACTGCCAAGCTACTACACTATAGTGCTCCAGCAAACTCCTAGTCCTCCCCCTTTTCTATTGTATGTTATAGACACATACATCTATATACCACTATAATTAGCTTATTTCTTAACCTTATTTATAAACCCATAAAATTCTATAACTGGCTTATATCCTTGAAAAATACAAGTGAGTATTTCCCTTACCTAGCTCACTGATTGTTTTTTTTTTTTTGTTTGGAATCCTCTGTACCTGTTGTTCTCGGTGCTGATTTCTACCTAACCACTCCGCCTATTTATCCTATATCAGTCACACACTAGATAATACCACATTATCATCCAATACCCTATATCACCCCACCAACATATTCCCTACCACAAAAATGACCCCCCCCCCCCCCATTATCACAGGCCAACCACCACCTTACATGCATTCGAACCATTCTCCTTATGCTAATATCAGCAAACTACCTTACCTCCTATCACGCCATACTCAATACTACCTTTACAGCTCCGAGAAAACATACTTCCACTCATACCCCTACTACCGAGCACTACAGCTTGCACATATCCCCAAGTGTATATCACGATATCTCTCTTCCACCCATCTCAGTGGAACTCCTCCTGTCTCCCAAGTCTTGTACCACAAACAGGTACATAATCATCCTAACTAAACGTA
The DNA here is from genome assembly GCF_019279795.1 of Protopterus annectens. Lineage (NCBI taxonomy): Eukaryota > Metazoa > Chordata > Ceratodontiformes > Protopteridae > Protopterus > Protopterus annectens. The sequence goes on along the minus strand of NC_056726.1, from coordinate 1,603,669,488 downwards.
TCAAGCTCTTACACCATAATTTAAACCATCAACTAATCCTAGCCGGTGACATACACCCCAACCCAGGACCAAGCCCTAGTATCAACTCCACGTCTATCTCAAGTCTCACATCCAACCAAATCCCCATGTTATTTGGGGGTGGGAGGTTGGCATAATGGTTAAGGTATTTGACTTATAAACCAAAGGTGCAGGGTTTGATTCTCACATGGGGTAATTGGCTAGGCTTAAAATGGCCCACAAAGCCAGTTAGCCTAGAACTAATTTATGAACCTATGAACCTACAAGACTAAATAATAGCCTCTTACTACTAAGCTTAAAGATCCGTAGCATCAATAACAAATTACACCTACTCCATGCTCTACTATCCACTTCCTCCCTGATATATTATCACTAATTGAAACCTGATTAAAACCTGTTACACCCAACGAGTTCCTCCCAATAGGATACAATGTACAACAACAACTGAAGCACACTCGCTGAAGATATCGCTGGTAAACCAAACAAAATTTTCAAAAAAAGCCAGAGATATCAACGTAGAAAAGATGTGAAGCTTAAAATAAACGCAATAAAATCTTTATCTGTGTGCAGTATGCACTATGAAGGTCAACCACAAGCAAACGGACAAGTACTTTCGGCAATACTAGCCTTCTTCAGATTCGTATTTTTGAAAGTCAGGAAACACTGTTTACAAACATCCAATAAAATCCTTCCTTGTACACATGACTCAAACCATTAAGACTTACTGCTAATCCTTCTTTCCTTTAGAAAGGGCTTGATTGGAACACTCCCAGTGTGCTCTTGTATTCATGATCCAGCGCGCCTCTTCCGCTTCCGTCCTATTTACAATGTCTCCTCCCCTAGCAGTCTCTCTAATCATAGATAGCACCATAAACTTAAACGAGTGGTCAGTATTACTCAAAAGATGCATGTATAATGCATTAGTTATTACCTTATTCTTCATATCTGATACATGTTTAGATATTCTTTCCTTTAGTATCCTGTTTGTCTTGCCTATATAGAAGGCAGAATGTGCAGGTAGTGATGTAAATTGCATTCTTACTGTTGCAATTTGCAACACCTTGAAGCCTGTACACTCGCTTTGTTGCTGGATGGATAAATGAATTACAAGTATTAATTTCTTTGCAATTACTACAAAAAACACATTTGCAAGTTCCTTTATAGTCTCTCTCTCCTTTCTTCATTTGAAAACCATTTCTATTGCATAGAAGTCTTTTCAAATTCTTTTTATTTTTAAAAGTAAAACTGGGATAATCCCCTACTATCTCTTTTATTCTCAGGTCAGAAGTCAGAACTGGCCAGTCCTTCCTAATAACTTCACATACACTTGCATGATCAAAACTATATGTGATATTAAATCTCAGAGACTTGCACTTTCCTCGTTTATTCTTTCTCTTCTCTGGCAAATTCAACTGATCTGAGAAATATGGTCTACCTTTACTCTCACGTAGCTCAGATAATTCTACCGCAATGGTTTTTACTTGTTTGCATCCTCTTTCTATGAAACATTTACTCAATTTTCTCTCTTCTTCCATGCAAGTTTCTTCTTCTGTACACAGTTTAGAGACACGGATTCTTTGATTTGCCACTATATTACGAAACACATGCCTTGAATGCATACTTGAAAAATGAAGCATGTGATTTCTCCACATAGATTTTCTATAAAGTGATGTATTTATGCCTCCTATATCTAGGCATATTTTCACATCCAAAAACTCTATTTCTTCTTTAGAAGAGTGTAAGTCAAATTACAGAAAGCTAGTCGTATTTGTTAGAAATACCAAAAATTCTTTCACAGAAACCTCATCCCCTTTCCACAGAATGAAAGTGTCATCCACAAACCTGTTGTATAGAATGATGTTACTCGTCCAGTGATTACCTGTATCAGAGAACCATTGCTTTTCCCATTGTGCTAACACCAGGTTAGCATAACTATTGGCACAGGGGGTCCCCATAGCAACCCCCATCTTTGCCAACAGTATGTATTGCCATACAAGAAAACATTATTTCCAAGTACCAATTTCAGAAGGGAGCAAATTAAATTAGTTTCAGCATGTTCACCATTCAAGAAGGCTCGAATTGCTTCAATCTCATATTCATTAGGGATGGAAGTGAATAAACTGTCTACATATATTGTGACTAGTAGTAAATCATCATAGCTCTTAACTTTCTTCACTGCTTCATATAAGTTGCTCAGGAGCTCAGCTGTGTCTTTAATGAATGTTTGTGCTTTAAATAGTACTTTGTTCAGTTCTCCTTCTACATAAATCGAAATGGGTTCCATTACCCATCCTCTGCCCACTACAATCAGGTGCATTGGCGGATTCAAACAGTTCTTATGTCCCTTTGGTAGACCACTTATGGTTGGTACAGTTGGTTGCTCAACCTAAAAAAAAAAATCATATAGTTCTTTTCCTATAGTACGATTCATCCGCTCCTCATACAACGTACACTTCACATTCATCATAAGCATATTCATGTCTCTTTTGCTGATAACGTGGTAGGTATCATCACTGAGCATCTTCTCCATTTTCTCAATGTAACTCTGTGTATCAAATATAACAATAGCTCCTCCTTTGTCGGCCGGTCTTATAATAATGTCTCTTCTTTTTGTAGATCTAGCAACACTGCATGCTCTCCTTTGGACATGTTCCTATAGTGTTTCACCTTCTCTTTTTGTCTGATCTCAAACTGATCATTCTCACACATCTTCTCAAACATATCCAGAGTTGGATGGCATACCAGAACAAAGGAACTGGGTTTCTTGTACCTCATAACCGCTTTCCCTTTCATTCCATCCCCAAAAATATGCTTTAATGTTACATTTTTCCCAAACAATTTTAAGTCAGTGATGACTTCATCTGATGAAGAATGGAAGGAAGGGATGAAGCTTAGCCCTTTTTCTAAGATATCTCGTTCCTCTTTCATTAAAATCGTTCCTGATATGTTCACCACAATGCCACATTTCATATTTCTTAATAGATTTTCCTTTTCTTCCTGTCCCTGCTTATTGATCTCGAGGTACGAAACCCCTTGGTCTGTATCTAAAAAGGAAGTTGCTGAAAAATAGGTTGATACATTGCTCCCTTCTTTGGAATAGCCCCCATCTGAGGCTTTTTCTGTTCAGCATTTCCTCTTACGGTTGAGTCATCATTAGAGGATGTTCTTTTTTCTTTTACAATATCTGCCTCTTTAGGTTCACAAACGATCACCTCATTCGTGAAACTCACACTTACATTCACATTCCTTTCACTGTTTATAAATATTCCATCTACGTTGTGTACATCTGCTCGCACTTCCAATGTTTTAGTATTCTTTTCTATTGCATTCAGAGACTGAGAGGTCCTGTCTCTGCCATTGTTCTTTAACACTACATGGCTTCTAGTTTCTGTCTCTCTTTCGATCCTAGGCCAAGAGAACACATGTCCTTTCCTAAAATCTTCTGAGTCTCTTTTAAGCTTCTTACATTTTATTTCTTTCAGCCTGGACTCAGACTATCAATCTGTCTTTTAGATTCTCTAGCTTCATTAACTTTGCATCTGTTAGATCCATATCTTCCAGTTCTTTTTGTTTAATTTCAATTAACATAGTAGCCTCTTCTTCCTGTGGTCTGAAGAACTCAACTAAGAGTTTCATGTAACTGAAACTAGTCTGTAAATTGTTTGCCACTTTGCTAGAAGTTCCGGGTAAGTGTTTCCATAACTTGGCATACACTGTACTCGAAGCCCTCTCGGAATAACTTGATGATGGAGGCATGCCTCCATATGGAAACGCTGCCACTGCAAATGTTTTAAACGGTAGGCTGCATTTTCTACAAGTTTGTATTTCTTTTCAAATGACAGATTTACATTAGCATCTCTTTCAGTCACTGCATTATACTCTATACTGTCCAGATTTAAGTTTAAAAGTGGATTCAGTATACCTGATGTCAATCCCATCACAGTTCTTACTTTGTTTACTTCAGGATTAACAGCAGCCGTTTCAAAATCCATTATAATTCTACGCGCAGTGCATCTCACAAACAAAAGAACACACAACAACAATTGAAGCACACTCGCTAAAGATATTGCTGGTAAACCACACTAAATTTTCCAAAAAAGACAGAGATAAATGTAGAAAAGATGTGAAGCTTAAAATAAATGCAATAAAATCTTTATTTATTTATTATATAAAATACAGATCTGAAGAAGGCTACTATTGCTGAAAGTGCTTGTCCGTTTGTTTGTGGTTGACCTTCATAGTGCATACTGCACGCGAATAAAGATTTTATTGATAAATAAGAACAATACTCCATACCATGCAGGAGTCCTTCCAGATACCCTTAGGGACCACCAACCCACCTTCATACTAAAATACAAAACCCAAACCATCTCTACCCCCCCACTACAAATCACCTGGAACAAAAAAAAAATTCAACACAAACAACTTCAAACTTGAGCTAAAATACCATAAATCGACTCTCCAGCTGACACAAGCATCCTCCAAAAGGGCCTCATAGAAACAGACAACTGGTGCCTGAGCCATAGCCTCAAGCTAAATGCAAAAAGTGTATAGTCATCCCCTTTGGCAAAAACAAAGTGCCCACAAATTACCACATAGGTGGTAATCCATTAAGTACAGAAGAAGTAATTAGGGACCTGGGGACACAAGTTGATAGCAATCTCTCATTTTTATTTTTATTTTATTTTATTTTACATTTGTTTACCGGGCTAGTCCAACTGGATACATGTCCATTTTCAGTGGAGGCCCGGGGAGAAAAGCTCCTCTACATTCTACTAAAACAAGTTGAAAAGAACACCAAATGCAGAAATACAAAATTATACAATACTTTAGAAACATACAATAAACCTGCTGCAAGTTATAATTGCATTAGAGCTCAATATGAGGCTTAGCAGGGAACACTTATTCAAATAAACAGCTAGGATACTCTATTTCAGCATTAAAAGGAGTTTAAAAAATATAGATATATTTCTATTTAAAGAAAGAGTCACAGTGACACTTATGAAGAGGAAAATGTAGTGAGCAGGAATTGAGAGAAAGAAGTAAGGGGAAGAAAGAAGTAGATGGCAAGAAGGAAAAAAGATTAATCAGGGTTGTTACAAGAGCATAGCCAGTGATTGGAAAGGAAAAGTTTTAGTTTAGCTTTAAATAGTGGGAGTGAAGTTATGGTAGTGAGGTCTTGAGGTAGTTGGTTCCATATTTTGCCAACTGAGTTGGAGAGTATGGAGTCACCTGCTGAGTTATTTGATAGGAAGTTTGAATAAGTATCTTGTTAGAAGAGCGTAGGTTCTTCAGATTTCTATAGGGTTGTAGGTGGGAGGCGAGCATAGGAGTGTTGTCCGGGTGATAAAGGGCTTTATGGGCAATAGCAAGTTGGTAAGATTGTATTTGGTAGGGTAATTCTAGCCAGCCTAGTTTTTGAGATTAAGACAATGATGAGTCCTATAAGGAGAATCTGTAGCAAATCTAGCAATGTTGTTGTATGATGAAGCTAGTTTGTTGAGGTTATACTTAGAAAGGTTAGTGTAAATGGGAGAAGCATATAGTAGGGTAGAGATTAAGTGGGTTCTAGCTATGGTAGTTTTAGCTTTGGGAGTTAGGAAAGTTTTGATTCTATAGAGAGAACCAAGTTTTCTGTTGGTAGCTTTTATTGTAGAGTTGATATGAGTGTCAAATTTTAGTTGATTGTCAATAGTAATACCCAAGAGTTTAGTGGTTTGGTCTGGCGAAATGAGGGTACCATCATTGGATGTAAGTGTGAAGGTAATAGAAGGGGACATATGAGTGGGTGCAAGAGCAGGAGTTTGGTTTTCTTGGGGTTGAGGAGGAGACAATGATTAGAGAACCATTGCTCTATAGTTGTGAAGGTATTTTGTGTGAGAGTGTGCAGCTCTGTCTGTGTTGGGGCTGAGCAGATTATGGTTGTGTCATCTGCATATTGAATGCAAGTTGATTGAGGAGTGGCTAGATGAAGGTCATTTATAAAAATGGAGAATAGTAGAGGACCTAAGATAGAGCCCTGAGGGACCCCTATAGAAGTTGGGAGGAGATCAGAGATGGTTATCCCAGAGTACTGCCTGTTTACGGTTATCCAGATAGGATACGAACCAGCTTAAGGCAAGACTGTCTAGAGAGAGGGATTTTAAACGATGGAGGAGAAGTTCATGATTGACCATATCAAAGGCTTTTGATAGGTCTACGAAGAATGCTGAGGAAGAGGTGTTATTGTTTCGGTTTTTGTTAATAGAGTCAATAAAGGATAGTAGGGCTGTGGTAGTACTATGGAATGGTCGAAACCCATGTTGACAGTTAGCTAGGAGATTGTGGCTTAGTAGGTGATTAAGTAATTGTTTGTGGATACATTTCTCCATTATTTTTGCGAGAGGAGATAGTAGCGCTATGGGGCGGAAGTTGGAATACTCAGTAGAGTCACCTCCTTTGAATAGAGGGATAATATGAGAGATTTTCCACAGTGATGGAATAGTACTTTCTTTTACGGTTCTGTTGATCAGTATGGAGATGGGGTAGGCTACAGCTTTAGCACTTACTTGGAGGTATTCTGCTGGTAATTTGTCAGCTGAGGGGGTTGAGGGCTTTAGTTTTTGAAGCAAGGACAATATATAAGAGGTTGGTATAGGTTTTAGTTGAAATGGAGGGGGAGGGGAGTTTAGGGTTTGTAGTTTGGAGGTATCAGGGCATTGTTGTTTGGCTAGCTTTAATATGGCTGAAGTAAAGAAGGTATTAAACGCATTAGCTGTTTGTAGTGGGTATTCAGGGTTAGAGCCTAGTGGATTTGGTGTGGCAACTTTGCCTGGGGATAACAGCATGTTAATAGAGGACCAAAATTTATGTGGTTGGTTAAGGGATGAATGTTGAAGCTGTGTATAAAAGTTTTTTTTATCTTGTAGAATGGCTTTTTTAGTCACATTTCTTCGTTGTCTAAAAGTGAGGTGATCAGTTATGTTTTTTGTTGTTCGCCATTTAGCCCAAGCTTTGTTCCTGCTAAGGATTAGTTTTTTAGTTTCTTTTGAGAGCCATTGGGCTGTTTTGGGTTTCATACATATAGAACGCATTGGGGCATGATGTTCTAGGATGTCTAGAAAAGTATTATTAAAGTAAGTAACAGCTTCATCTATAGGGAGAGATTTCAGGGGTGACCAATTAACTTGCATAAGTTCATTATGAAACAGATTGGGGTCAAAGGATTTTTTGCTGCGACCTGTTCTAACTTGGATAGGGATAGCAACATTTGTTTTATGCCTGATAATATATGTTAAGGAGTGGTCACTGAGGTCATCTGGGAGAGTTCCTGTTGTATATTTTTGTTGTGGACTATTTGTTAATATCCAGTCAAGTATGGTTTCTTTATTATTAAGTTTGTTTATTCTTGTTGGGGAGTTAATGATTTGAGAGAAGCCATGTAGGTTAATGAGGGTGGTTGGGTTAGTATGTTTACATAAGTTCCAGTCAATATTAAAGTCTCCTAAAAGTATTGTTTCTTGTAGGAGGTTTAGTGAAAGCCAATTTAACAGGTTTTCTAATATGACAGAATTGTTACCTGGGGGAAGATAAGTACAGATAATATTAATTGTTTTGTGAGGGTTGAGGTGAAGTTTTGAAATAATTATTTCAGCATTTATGTCAGATGGAAGATTAAGATTTGCTTTACTTATTTGTAGTCCGGTTTTGTAGAGGACTGCGACCCCACCACCTTTTTTGTTTAAGCGGTCTTGTCTAAGGATGTTGTAGCCTGGGGGAGTAATTTCATTATCCTTTATTGTAGGTTTGAGCCAGGTTTCAGTTAGACAGAGAATGTCAAACTGTTGAACATCTAGAGAGCATGAATTAGTGGTATTTTGTTGCAAATGCTACGTATATTTAATTGGGCAATGGATAGTGATTTGGGGGGTTTGGTTAATGTTGCAGATTTTGTTCTGAATATGTGGCTATTAGTACCACGTGCCCAAAGTGGTTAGAAAAACATTTTATATAGCCCACCTAATCATGAAGGGATTCACATCTAGATTAGGGGAGGTCATCGTGCCTCTTTACTCATCCCTCATCAGGCCCATAATCGAGTACAATGCCCCTTTTGGGATGTACCTTACCAAACACCTGCAGCAACTGGAAAGACCCCAAAAGTACCTCACCAAAAGGATCAAAGGGCTCAAAGAGATGCCATATGCTGCTCGGTTAAAGAAACTCCAGCTCTACTCAGTGGCATACCGCCTGCTCAGAGGCGACCTGTGTCTGACGTATAAAGCCATGTCCAACCCAGAATTAAGGGACATGCTGCACCTCAAAAAATCCAAATCCCATCGAGCTACACGCTCGAGACACTTGAACCTCAGCACTGAAATAAATAGGACATGCTGGAGGGACAGATTCATAACCCAGGGGCTCCCTTCACTCTGGAATAAAATCCCAGTCCAGGTTAGGCAGAGTCCCTCATTGACTCTCTTCAAGAGGAATCTTGATGAGTGGATGGGAGATCGTAGGTTTACCCGGGGTATCACTTCTGTGTCACTGTTAGACAGAGGCACAGTATACTAACCTCGAAAAAGGGCATAGCAAAATTAATTTAAAATGGGTGGCGAAAGCCAAACATACTCTGGCTAGGCTTATAAATGCCCTAGGGCAGATAGCCTAGTATGAACCTATGAACCTATAACTGGAACATACAAAAAGTACTACCCCTAGAAGAAGCAGTATCCCAATTCAATAACACTTTCCTCAAATCTTAAATGATGATTGCCCAGCCTGTACCACAAAACTCAAAATGAAAACAGCCCCTTGGATCACCAATGAGACTAAAAATAAAATAGCACATAGGAACAGAGCCTGCCATCTATGGAGAACTAATAAAACACAATCAACCAGGGAACAATTCCAAAAACTTAGAAATGAAACAAAAAAAAATATTCTCCTGGACAAAAATTATTATTTCCTACAATTACAAAACAGGCATCAAAACAACCCCAAAAAGTTCTGGGCAGGAATAAATAAACTACTCCACCCTGGCAAACCCTCCACCACATCTCCAACCTCCACAACTGAATCCACAGATATACCAGACACATTCAATAAATACTTCATAGAAACCATCTTCAGACTAGTTCATAACCAACCCATTACTACCACCATCTTTTTCCCAAACCTGTAGTCAGACCCAAAACAACCATCCAATTCCAGCCCATCCCCACCAACTATGTCAATAGACTACTAACCAAACAAAAACCTACAACTCTAGCAGCTGATGGCATCCCAGCAGAATACCTGCAGTTGGCAGCCAATGAACTCACCTACCTAATCTGTGTTCTCCTTAACAGATCCATATCCGAAGACACCATCCCACCAATCTGGAAATCCTCCTAGATCATCTCTCTACACAAGGGTGGAACATCCACTGACCTATCTAACTACCGCCCAATCGCCATCCTATCCCCACTTGCAAAAATACTTGAAAAATGCATTCATCACCAACTTATGCCATACCTGCTTAATAACCAACTTTTCTCTCCCATCCAACACGGATTCTGTCCCACCCACAGTACTACCACAGCCCTACTCTCTTTCACTAACCACATTAACCAAAACAGACACTTAGGCAAACTAACATCTGACATTTTCTTGGACCTATCAAAAGCCTTTGACATGGTCAGCCATCTTAAACTACTTCACTTCCTCATTGAACTGGGTCTTAGTAACCATGCACTAGCCTGGTTTCAGCACTACTTACAAGGTAGGCAACAAACAGTGCGATGGGACAACAACCTGTCCTCACTGCTACTCATTACTACTGGAGTCCCACAAGGGTCCATTCTAGGACCCCTTCTATTCTCCACTTTCACTAATAATCTCCAAGATGCAACTGTTAAACAATATGCAGATGACTCAACAGTCATCTGCTCAGCAAATGATCCCCATGAACTCTTCACTATCACCCAAAAAGCCTTCCAATCTATCGAAGCCTGCTTTTTAACAAAAAACTATTGCTAAATTCCAAAAAGACCAAACTCTTGCTATTCAAACCAAACAAATCCACCACAATGCCCAACTGCTTTAAAATTGGGTCTAGAGATGGGACTATCCCCCTCTCCAGACACTCATACTAAATTGCTTGGAGTAACCATTGACAACAACCTCAAATTCGATCTACATATAAATCAAACCATAAAAAACATCACAAAAAATGGGCAGTCTTTACAAAAATAAAGCATTTCTAACTCAACCCATCAGAATAACCACAGTTCAAACTCACCTCCTCTCCACACTACTCTGTGCCACACCTATCTTACTCACGTCCTCTCCACACTACTCTATGCCACACCTATCTTATTCACCTCCTCTCCACACTATTCTATGCCGCACCTATCTTATTCACCTCCTCTCCACACTATTCTATGCCGCACCTATCTTACTCAGCTCCTCTCCACACTACTCTGTGCCACACCTATCTTACTCACCTCCTCTCCACACTACTCTGTGCCGCACCTATCTTACTCACTTCCTCTCTACACTACTCTATGCCACACCTATCTTACTCAGCTCCTCTCCACACTACTCTGTGCCGCACCTATCTTATTCACCTCCTCTCCACACTATTCTATGCCGCACCTATCTTACTCAGCTCCTCTCCACACTACTCTGTGCCGCACCTATCTTACTCACCTCCTCTCCACACTACTGTGTGCCCACCTATCTTACTCACTTCCTCTCCACACTACTCTATGCCACACCTATCTTACTCACCTCCTCTCCACACTATTCTATGCCACACCTATCTTACTCACCTCCTCTCCACACTACTCTATGCCGCACCTATCTTCACCAACCTGCCCAAAACTGAAATTGCCAAGCTCAAAGTCTGTTACAATCAAATAGCCAAATTTGCCACCGGTGCCCCCTACCAAGCCCACCACTGTCACTCACTAAAGTAACTTAACTGGCTTAAAGTTCGCTAATCTCCTACCATCCCATCAACTTTATTTTGCCCATAAACTCAGAGTACTTCCAGACAAAACCCCAGCACTGTCCAACCTGCTAAAACTGCAAACCAATCCCAGACAACTTTGCTCTAGTGACAAACAACTAATCAAAATTACCAAAAGCAATAACACAGCAGGTGACTCCCTCTTCCATAACCACATAGGCAAAGCTTGGAACTCCTTACCTTCTTCCATTACCTCAACCGACTCAAAAGTTACATTCAAAAAGCGACTCAAAAAACACCTAAAACTCTCCTGGATATGCTCCTGCTACCTTCCAGGCTGATCTCCCTCACTCACCCCCTCCCCACTCCCTCCTCCCTGTCACCTCTTCCCATTATTAGGAATAGTAACTCCTACCTATGGTGTTTTCACCTCCTAATATCTACCCAGAATGTCCACAAATATTCACATTCCATCTCAGAACTCTAGTAATACTCATCCACTGAACCCTATCATCCCACTTAACCTCCCCTTGCTTAGGTTTGTCTCAGACAATGTGATAACTGGAACTAATGTACTTTCTATGAACTTTTGATCATATTTTACTTCATAACTATGTAACCTTTTTTAAATCTTGTGTTTACTAAAGTTATTTGCATGCTATGTTGTTTGATGCATGGAGCTTTTCTCCCCAGAGCTCCGATGAAAATAGACATGTATCCAGTCAGACTCTCCCAGTCAACAAATGTAAAATAAATAAAATAAAAATAAAATAGCAATTTAAAGACCACTTCTGTAGGGATACTCTTCTGAATGCATTGCACTGACAAAATGACAGTATTTTCAGTAACACAATTCAAAGCACAAAATATATGCACAAACGTCCCTTGATTTTGTTAAAAAAGGCTAGTTTCAGTCCAAATGAATGGATACAGTCCACAACAGTATTAGACAAAAAATAAATCATAAGCTGTTGAAAATTTCCTTTCAGAAACGTTCAACATACAAAATGCAACCAAAACCGCAATTTAAACTAAAAAAAAAAAAATTAAATGCTTTAATCTTATTCTTCTTATTCTTCTTTCGGCTTTTCCCAGTTAGGGGTCGCCACAGCGGATCACCTGTCCGCTCATGATTGGAAGTGGAGTTTTACGGTGTCGAGTTGCCAGCCCGGCACCCAACCTGCCACAGAAGGCACACACACACAAACACACTCACGCCTAGGGCCAATTTAGAGTGTCCAATCCACATACAGAATGTCTTTGGGATGTGGGAGGAAACTGGAGCACCCGGAGGAAACCCATGCGACAACAGGGAGGACATGCAGACTCCGCACAGAAGGCACCCAGCCGAGGAATGAACCGGAGAACCTCGTGCTGTGAGGCGTCAACGCTAACTGCTGCACCACTGCAACCGCCCAAATGCCCTAATCTTATCCAATCACCTCAAATAATCATAACCCCAGGCTTTCCTAGCAAAACGTCCAAATGAAGCTTTTAATCAACAGACCTTACTGTGCTAGTCAAAGTAAAAATAGAAGCACATATAACATTTCTAATCAGAAAAAAAAACAGTAAAACCAGCAGAAAACACTATTCAAGTACTGACAGAAAGGGCAGGGAGAGTCAATAAAACCCAAAAGGAGTTTCTTATCCGAGTTCTACAGCTGATGTCACCCAGTTTGAAAGAAGCACTATCCTAAGAGGTCTTTCTCTGACCGTGGCACAAGATAACTGAAAGGATCCTGTCTGTGAATGTGAAAGGCTGTCCTGGTCCTGCCAGGTGATTGGTCCTTCATCCTCACAGACAGGCAGTAGGAGGAGTTCTGAGCTTTGACAGACTGCCAGGGAGAGGGTAGCAGGACACTACTACCTATATGCGAGTAAGGCAGTGTGTTTGCTGAACATCTAACAATTATTTAATGAAATACATGCCTTCAGGGGCATTAAGCCCTCAAACTACTCCATGGTCAGGACACGTTTTGGCTATAGTACATTTGTTACTGATGACTAGTACAAAATTTGTGATAGCTGCCATGCTGGTGTTTTCCCTTTTCACAAAACCCAGTGATCTCAAAGACTGCAACTTTCAGTCAGAGGTGTGTGGAGGCAACAGCCCCCTTCATAAGATTTCCGGTGGGCACTGTTCCTATGTAAATACTTAAGATTTTTATTTCACTTTTTGACCTTGTTGCCTACTGACCATTTGGTCTACTAACACGACTGTGCTCATCAATTCCCAGTCGTGAAAGCCAGTTGTGATGCAGTCATCGTTCATGTGGCCATCAGGGGATACTTGCTACAAGCCCCACCACTGCACAGACATCTACGTAGATGCCTAATGGATGACCACTCAAATAGTGGATGAAGGATGAGTTACTTCCTCAAACAAGTGACATAACCCCTCAGTTACACTGACTGTCATATAAGTAAACTTAACAAACATGTCCATTGTTTCCATCTGAGAAACGTTGTCAGGATTCACATCACAAGACATACAGCTCACTCAATTTTTTCCAAGATAATTCAGATGAGCTCCATCACTCCTCTCCCATTCCTAGCTGGTTCTTCCTGCACCCAAACCATTAAATGATCCAAAGTCATCAGGAACACAGTCAAGACTTCAACCCTGTACACCATGGAAGCGGTACACCAGAAAGTGAATTTTCTGTTTTTCTCTCTCTCTCTCTCTCTCGTTTCAGCTAATGGCATTCTGCCACTTTTTTGATGCACAGCATTCGCTGAAGCACTCTACAATGACGAGCATTTTAGATGAGCATACTCTCATGAAATCAATATAGTGCCAAAGCCTTTTATTCCACTGGTGACATAGAAATAAAATTTGACTACTGATATTCAGAACAAAGAACCATAGAAAAAGTATTGCCTAATCTTCATTCTTCGATGGATTACTTGCAGACTTAAATAGGTTTGCTACACTGAAATATGGCTGCTATTCCAAGCATAAACAATCCACTCATTCACAACATACGAATATTTCTGTTAATACTGTGTGACGAAGGAATTTAAAATAAGTGAAGTTTATAGTAAAAGCAGCCACATAATAATTCCGAGACCTGCTTAAAGACAGGGGGTGGTGTTTGTAAAGAACTGTTAAATATTACAATTTAGTACAAGTCCCACATAAATACTTGTGTAATACAGTCAAGTCACAACATCAACAGTGTTACATACTTCAAAATGAAGTAAGGGACTTGAACTGATTTACATTACATAACAAGGCAAGCGAACATACTAATATAAGCTCATGGTTCCTAAAATGAGGAGTCATTAACACTGGAACTGGAACACACTATAATATCATGGTGGACTCCTGCGAGGTGTAGGGATTCCCAGTGTCTCAGTGGCAAGGGAGCTAACTCTGCAGGTCATATAGTGGGCCTTCCCACAATACTTAGCAAACTGCTGGGTTACAAGAAGTAGAGCAGCATTCCAAATGAAAGCTATGCAAATGGCATGCAGTTCTTACAAGCTATAGCTGGAAAGCTTAGTTACATTAAATGTTACTCAGCATTTCAGTGCTGCATTCAAAGGCATCTGCATTATTTTATGTTGCACACAATTCCATGGGGGAAGACTTTTTTTCTGAGCTCCTAGCATACTATTGATGTTCGCTTTGAACAAGTAACTGAACCCCAAATACTGAAAAGAACAACTGCATGTAAATTTACATTCCTAAATGGTGCCTATGACAGTTAGCTTCACTAATTCTGCCATTAATTCTTCACTGCCAATTTTTCATGGCAGCGAATGTTAAAATACCAGAACCTACACTAATTCTAACATTAACCCTACAATGACACGTTTTACTTTTTTCTGGGTAGCAAGCCCTGCACATTCCAATTATGGAAGGGATTCTTCCACTCACTTCCACTATTTATTTTTACTCTAAGGTTGCTCATCCTCAGAGGTAGTCCTTTTCTGTGTGTGTGTGTGTGTGTGTGTGTGTGTGTGTGTGTGTGTGTGTGTGTGTGTGTGTGTGTGTGTGAAAAATATTTTCTATATTCCAATGCTGCCTCACCTCAGAGTTTGAACAGATAAGCAGTGGGGATGAGAGTTTCAAGGGCCTGCGCCTCACAATACACAAGACCTGCATATTAAGACAAACACCAACAGTTTTGCTAATAGTCTGCAGCTGCTGTGCATTAGATCAACTGACATTTAGCAAACTGAATATCAATGACACGGCATGGATGTTTTTGTGGCTAATATTTTGCCACTGCAAATGTGTCATTGCTGTAAGCACTGAGGGATTCTTCAATGTCCTGTTATTGTCTTAACAAATGAACACTACCAACACAAAACATTTTCCCCTTTGGTAACAATCAAACATAAACAATTAAATAAACAGTAATATACTGTTATGTTGGCCCCCTCTTACTGCAGTCACACCTTATGCATCTTCAGCTACACTAAGCATCAGTTATTTATTTATTTATTTATTTTACAATTGTTGACCGGGCTAGTCCAGCTGGTTATATGTCCATTTTCAGTAGAGGCCCGGGGAGAAAAGCTCCAAGACAGATACAAACAGCCAATAAGTAATTGTTACATAAAAAAAAACAATAAGTAGATATAGAAGATATTTTATACATTTAACAGTAAATAACATAAAACTATACACAAAGTTTAGAGCAAGAGAATATAAATATGCTAGTAGCTAAAAAATAGTATCCAGGTTCTTACTAGATGCTTATCATTGCACTACAGAAGATTAAATTAGTGGAGAGAGAACAGCTAGAAAATATATTAGTAGCATTAATGATAGGTTAGTCAGGGTTGGTACAAGGGCACAGCCAGTGTGTTTTGAGGAAGGTTTTAAGTTTTTGTCTGAAGAGTGGTAAGGAAGGAAGGTAGAAGGTTCCAGTTTTTCCCAGTTGTGTTTGAGAATAGAGAGTCCCCAGACATGTTGTTGGACTTGTTAATGTTAACTATTTTGTAGGTGGTTATGAGGTCTGAGAGTATTGGAGTATTGTTTGGCTGGTAAAGGACCTTATGGGCAATTGTGTTGGTTGAGTTGAGATTCTGACAGTGATGGGTTCTGAAGGGTTTACCAGTGGCAAATCTGGCAATATTATGATAAGAGGTAGCAAGTTTGAGAAGATTCTTTTTGGATGGGTTAGTGTACATTGGTGAGGCATAGTGTAGAGATTAGATGGGAGTGGGCAGTGGTAGTTCTTGCTATTGGAGTAAGGAAGGGTTTGACTCTGTACAGGCAGCTCATTTTTCTGTTAACTGATTTTATAGTGTTGTTAATGTGGGTGTCAAAGTTAAGGTTGTTGTCTATTGTAATACCAAGGAGTTTGGTGGTAGAGTCTGGGTAAATGAGGGTACCATTGTTAGAAATGACTGAGATATATATTGGTGTGGACCTACAAGTAGGAGTAAAGAGCAGGAGCTTTGTATTTTTGGGATTCAATAGACCATGTCTCAACTATGCTAAATACTTTCTGGGTTTGGCATTGCAGTTCAGAAGCAGATTTAGCTGTGCTGATTAAATTGAGTATCCAGGAAAGCGATTTGAGAATATTGATAAGCAATGTGTGGTTTACCATATCAAAAGCCTTTTGAATCAATAAATAGTGCTGAAAGAGAGAGAAACTGTTATGCGGTTTCTATTAATGGGCCCCTGGAAGGGTAGGTACAGCCTACCAACTGAACTGGTACTAGTCAATACCAAAACATCATCTGGTCAACATGACATCACCACTTTTTTGCTTAGTACAATCGCTCATCCTTTAGCACATCCTAATCTTCATAAATGATATTACATAAATAATCCATGTGGCAAGTGAAAGCAAGAGAATATATAATATTTTTGACTAAATGCGAACCCCCCTTATATTCATACATCCAATATAGAGCACTGGTCTGCAGATGAAAGTTTTTTTTTTTATGCCCCTGTGTCAGCACAGCCCTTTAGATTTTAATATACTAGAATATCTCTAGTAATACCCTTTCATTTTATAGACTTTTGAATCAATATCTGTCACTTCAGTAAAAAATACCTCAGTATAAAAGCATACAAGTCACTGTAATAAATACAGCATTGTGATTTTGTCTGAATGGCTAAATCAAAACAATCATCAGGATTCAAAAACACCTTCCATGTAACCAGCTCCACTAACCACAGCAAATGAAGCTGGTAAAGGAAAGTCAGGACTGGCACAGCCCTGCCGGCTTGCCTTTTTTGTGGGCCAGTGTGGGGTGGAGGGGTGAATGTTTGGGGTGCTTGGTCACATGACAAGAGTCCCTGTTTAGACACTTTCCAATGCCAAATATTAGTAGTACTCCCTCTCCTACTTTCAACCCAGCTACTTTCTAGCTAAATATCACCGTAATACACATCAAATTTACCATCCTAAATAATAAAAATTATTTGACTACCATTGTAAGCCCCTCATCAACAACAAACCCTTCCCCACTCACTACAAACTGCAACAAATACAAAACAATCCCCTTGTATCTGCAACAAAATACCTTTAGTTCATGCCCTTCTAGATGTACATCAGTTTGACATCCTTTGTTTATCAGAAACATGGCTTAAACCCACAATTAAAGACAATGAAATCATCCCCCCAGGTTATAGCATCATTCGTCATGACGACAAAAAAAAAAAAGGTGGAAAGAACTACAAATTAGCAGTCTAAATCTTAACCTACCCTCAGATAATAGTGCAGAAATAATTATCTCTAAATTACAGCTTAACTCACACAAATCCATAAACATCATCTGCTCCTACCTTCCCCCAGGAAATAACCACAGAATAAGAAACCATAGTCCTTGGTGACTTTAACATAGACTCCTGATCAACCTGTATGGTTTCCCCCACCAGAACAAATAAACTTAACAATAAAGAAACCACCTTAGACTGGATACTTACAAATAGCCCATGACAAAGATACACAACAGGAACCCTTCCAGATGACCTAAGTGACCATTCACTAATATATATTATCAAACATAAAACAAGCCTAACTATTCCTATTAGTGTCAGAACAGTCTGCACCAAAAAACATTTTGATCCCGAACTGTTCCAAACTGAACTTAAACAATGTAACTGGTCACCCCTATAAATAAAGCTGTTGAATACTTCAATACCACTTTCTTAGCAATCCTGGACTATCATGAAACTAAACCAGCCCAATGGCTCTCAAATAATACTAGGAAACTAATCCTTTGCAGAAACAAATCTTGGGCTAAATGCTGTACCAAAAGATACTATTGATCACCAAACCTTTAGACAACAAAGAAATATTACAAAAAACGCCATCCTACTAGATAAAAATAACTTCTATCTCCAACTTCAACAATCCTCCCTTAAAGAATCACAAAAAGTTTGGACTAGTATTAACAAACTTCTATACCCAAGCAGAACTGTCACACCTAATCCTCTAGGCTCCAACCCTGACTGCCCAACACAAACAGCCAACATCTTTAACTCTTTCTTTACTACTTCTATACTGAATCTTGCAAGCCATTTATCCCCTGACACCTCTAATCTGCCTATTCCTAATACCATTCCTCCCCCATTATTCCACCTAGAACCAATACCCACATCCTATATCTGTTCCCTAATCCAAAAACTAAAACCCGCTACCCCCCTCAGCTGATAAACTCCCAGCAGAATTCCTGCAAAAAGGAGCTAAAGCAATTGCTTATCCCATCTCCATACTGATCAATAGAACCTTAAAGAAGGTACTATCCCATCTATTTGGAATATTTCCTAAATTATTCCTCTTCACAAAGGTGGAAACTCCAATGATTTCTCCAACTATCACCCCATAGCTCTCCTCTCTCTGCTTGCTAAAATAATGGAGAAATGCATTCACAAACAATTACTTAACCACCTTCTCCATCACAATCTACTAGCTAACTGTCAACATGGTTTCCGTCCATTCCATAGTACCACCACAGCCTTGCTATCCTTCACTAACTGTATAAACAAAAATCACAACAATAACATTCTTTCCTCTGCATTCTTTGTTGACATATCCAAAGCCTTCGACATGGTTAATCATCAACTCCTCCTACACATATTGAAGTCCCTCTCACTTGACACTCTTGCTATGAACTGGTTTACATCCTACCTTGAAAACAGACAACAGGCAGTTCTCTGGCAAAATCATCTTTCGAATCTCCTTCCTATCTCACTAGGTGTTCCTCAGGGTTCCATATTAGGCCCTCTACTGTTTTCCATTTTTATAAATGACCTTCATCTATCCACTCCACTCTCTACCTGCATTCAATATGCAGATGACTCTCCTATAATTTGTTCAGCCACATCCCAGACCAAACTTCATTCTCTTACACAAAAAGCTTTCAGCACTGTAGAACAATGGTTCTCTAACCACTGTCTTCTCCTCAACCCGAAAAAAAATAAACTTTTACTCTTTATACCTACCCATATATCCACCCCTTTACATTTCACGCTTACATCCAATAATGGCACCCTTATTTCTCCTGACCCCACCACCAAACTCCTAGGAATTACAATTGATAATCACTTAAACTTTGACACCCACATAAATACTACAATAAAATCAATTAACAGAAAACTAGGATCCCTCTATAGAATCAAACCGTTCCTTACATCAGAAGCTAGGACCACAATAGCTAGAACCCAATTAATCTCCACCCTATTCTATGCTTCTCCCATATATACTAACCTTTCTAAAAATAACCTCAACAAACTGGCTATATCATATAACAATATTGTGAGATTTGCCACAAACTCACCTTTCAGGACTCATCACTGTCTGAATGTAAAACAACTGGGCTGGCTAGAACTCCTTAATCAGCTACAATTTAACCAACTTACAATAGCTCATAAAACCCTATACCAACCCAGCAACACTCCATCTACCCTCATTTATAATAACCTCAAGAATTTACACTCCTCTAACAAAATGTTGATTAATACTACCTTATCAAAAAACTTAGCAGGTGACTCATTCTCTAACTACGTTGGTAAAGTATGGAATCAACTGCCACATGATCTTACATCTCAGACTTCTCTCCCACTCTTTAAAACTAATAAAACTTTTTCTCAATAACCACTGGTTATGCTCTTGTACCAATATCCTTAGCTAACTGTTCCACTCCAAAACCACTATATTCCTACCAATAAACCCCCTATATACTACACTCTATATATTAACCTGTATTTACTTAAATACTAATGAGTCCTCTCTATATACTACACTCTATATATTAACCTATATTTACTTAAATACTAATGTCTCTATATACTACACTCTATATATTAACCTATATTTACTTAAATACTAATGTCTCTGAGTCCCCCTTATATACTACACTCTATATATTAACCTATATTTACTTAAATACTAATGTCTCTGAGTCCCCTCTATATACTACACTCTATATATTAACCTATATTTATTTAAATACTAATGTCTCTGAGTCCCCTCTATATACTGCACTCTATATATTAACCTACATTTACTTAAATACTAATGTCTATATACTACACTCTGTATATTAACCTATATTTACTTAAATACTAATGTCTCTGAGTCCCCTCTATATACGACACTCTATATATTAACCTGTATTTACTTAAATACTAATGTCTGAGTCCCCTCTATATACTACACTCTATATATTAACCTATATTTACTTAAATACTAATGTCTCGGAGTCTCGACTACTATTTTCCTTATTTGTCCATCTAAGTCAATTTTCTCTATTTTTTTATGTAATATTTAAGTCAATTTTTTTCTTCTATTTTTTATGTAAATTTTTGTACTCAATTTTGTATTACTGTCTTTCGATGCCTTTTGTGATCATTTATGTTACATTTTAAATTTTTGTAAGTTTTTTTCTCTGGAGCTTTTCTCCCCGGGCCTCTACTGAAAATGGAGATGTATCCAGTTGGACTAGCCCAGTCAACAAATGTAAAATAAAAAAAAAATAAAAATAAAATAGTAATGAGGTTAGGGACTAAAACTCAAAACCCCCCACTCTTGCAGATGCGAGTACTGCTTACAGATGCTCAGCTCTTGCCCTGAGAGGACTGGGAGAGGCTTACGGATCTCACCTATTGTGGAGTAAACGAGCCTATAGAGTGATAAGATGCAGAGGCTTAATGGGATTGAAAGGAGGAGAAAAGGGAACTTAAACTACTCAGTAGGATGTATCAGAGCTACTATGGAGATCACCTGTCTTGCACTGCTGACAGCCATTTCAGAAACAGAACTGCTTATCTGTAAGTATGGCAACTGTGGGAAATGCACTGAGCAGTAGCCTTATCCACTGTTTCATTTATATACATACAGTGTGCTGCAGTATAAAGAAAACATCTGGGAGTACTGGAGTAGATATTACACTGACACAGTAAGGCAGCACTGTGTACCATATAGCAAGGAAAGTGATACAGTGCCAACACAGAGCAGAAGCATTGTGCATAATAAAGTGCTGCTGTGTACCAAACCGCTAGCAAGGTGACACAGTGCCAACACAGAACAGAAGCATTGTGCATAATACAGTGCTGCTGTGTACCATACAGCCAGGAAGGTGATACAGTGCCAACAAAGAACAGAAGCACTGTGCATAATACAGTGCTGCTGTGTACCATACAGTCAGGAAGGTGATACAGTGCCAACACAGAACAGAAGCATTGTGCATAATAGAGTGTTGCTGTGTACCATACAGCCAGGAAGGTGATACAGTGCCAACACAGAACAAAAGCACTGTGCATAATAGAGTGCTGCTGTGTACCATACAGCCAGGAAGGTGATACAGTGCCAACACAGAACAAAAGCACTGTGCATAATACAGTGCTGCTGTGTACCATACAGCCAGGAAGGTGATACAGTGCCAACACAGAACAGAAGCACTGTGCATAATACAGTGCTGCTGTGTAACATAAAGCCAGGAAGGTGATACAGTGCCAACACAGAACAGAAGCACTGTGCTTAATACAGTGCTGCTGTGTACCATACAGCCAGGGAGGAGATACAGTGTCAACAAAGAACAGAAGCACTGTGCATAATACAGTGCTGCTGTGTACCATACAGCTAGGAAGGTGATACAGTGCCAACACAGAACAGAACAGAAGCATTGTGCATAATAAAGTGCTGCTGTGTACCACACTGCTAGCAAGGTGATACAGTGCCAACACAGAACAGAAGCATTGTTATTAATACAGTGCTAATGTGTACCATACAGCCAGGAAGGTGATACAGTGCAACCACGGAACAGAAGCATTGTGCATAATACAGTGCTGCTGTGTATCATACAGCCAGGAAGGTGATACAGTGCCAACACAGAACAGAAGCACTGTCATAATACAGTGCTGGTGTGTACCATACAGCCAGGAATGTGATACAGTGTCAACACAGAACAGAAGCATTGTGCATAATACAGTGCTGCTGTGTACCATACAGCCAGGGAGGTGATACAGTGCCAACACAGAACAGAAGCACTGTGCATAATACAGTGCTGCTGTGTACCATACAGCCAGGGAGGTGATACAGTGCCAACACAGAAGAGAAGCACTGTGCATAATACAGTGCTGCTGTGTAACATACAGCTAGGAAGGTGATACAGTGCCAACACAGAATAGAAGCACTGTGCATAATACAGTGCTGCTGTGTAACATACAGCTAGGAATGTGATACAGTGCCAACACAGAAAAAAGCACTGTGCATAACAGAGTGCTGCTGTGTACCATACAGCCAGGAAGGTGATACCGTGCCAACACATAACAAAAGCACTGTGCATAATACAGTGCTGCTGTGTACCATACAGCCAGGGATGTGATACAGTGCCAACACAGAACAGAAGCACTGTGCATAATACAGTGCTGCTGTGTACCATACAGCCAGGGAGGTGATACAGTGTCAACACAGAACAGAAGCACTGTGCATAATACAGTGCTGCTGTGTACCATACAGCCAGGAAGGTGATACAGAGCCAACATAGAACAGAAGCACTGTGCATAATACAGTGCTGCTGTGTACCATACAGCCAGGATGGTGATACAGTGCCAACACAGAACAGAAGCACTGTGGATAATACAGTGCTGCTGTGTACCATACAGCTAGGAAGATGATACAGTGCCAACACAGAACAGAACAGAAGCATTGTGCATAATAAAGTGCTGCTGTGTACCATACTGCTAGCAAGGTGATACAGTGCCAACACAGAACAGAAGCATTGTGCATAATACAGTGCTAATGTGTACCATACAGCCAGGAAGGTGATACAGTGCAACCATGGAACAGAAGCATTGTGCATAATACAGTGCTGCTGTGTATCATACACCCAGGAAGGTGATACAGTGCCAACACAGAACAGAAACACTGTCATAATACAGTGCTGGTGTGTACCATACAGCCAGGAAGGTGATACAGTGTCAACACAGAACAGAAGCATTGTGCATAATACAGTGCTGCTGTGTACCATACAGCCAGGGAGGTGATAGAGTGCCAACACAGAACAGAAGCACTGTGCATAATACAGTGCTGCTGTGTACCATACAGCCAGGAGGTGATACAGTGCCAACACAGAAGAGAAGCACTGTGCATAATACAGTGCTGCTGTGTAACATACAGCTAGGAAGGTGATACAGTGCCAACACAGAACAGAAGCACTGTGCATAATACAGTGCTGCTGTGTACCATACAGCCAGGGAGGTGATACAGTGTCAACACAGAACAGAAGCACTGTGCATAATACAGTGCTGCTGTGTACCATACAGCCAGGAAGGTGATACAGAGCCAACACAGAACAGAAGCATTGTGCATAAAACAGTACTGCTGTGTACCACACAGCCAGGAAGGTGATATAGTGCCAACACAGAACAAATGCACTGTCATAATACAGTGCTGTTGTGTACCATACAGCTAGGAAGGTAATACAGTGCCAACATAGAACAGAAGCACTGTGCATAATACAGTGCTGCTGTGTACCATACAGCTAGGACGGTGATACAGTGCCAACACAGAACAGAAGCACTGTGCATAATACAGTGCTGCTGTGTACCATACAGCTAGGAAGGTGATACAGTGCCAACACAGAACAAAAGCACTGTGCATAATACAGTGCTGCTGTGTACCATACAGCTAGGAAGCTGATACAGCGCCAACACAGAACAGAAGCACTGTCATAATACAGTGCTGATGTGTAACATACAGCCAGGGAGGTGATACAGTGCCAACACAGAACAGAAGCACTGTGCATAATACAGTGCTGCTGTGTACCATACAGCTAGAAAGGTGATACAGTGCCAACACAGAACAGAAGCATTGTGCATAACACAGTGCTGCTATGTACCATACAGCCAGGAAGGTGATATAGTGCCAACACGGAACAGAAGCACTGTGCATAATACAGTGATGCTGTGTAACATACAGCTAGGAAGGTGATACAGTGCCAACACAGAACAGAAGCACTGTGCATAATACAATGCTGCTGTGTACCATACAGCCAGGGAGGTGATACAGTGTCAACACAGAACAGAAGCACTGTGCATAATACAGTGCTGCTGTGTACCATACAGCCAGGAAGGTGATACAGAGCCAACACAGAACAGAAGCACTGTGCATAAAACAGTACTGCTGTGTACCACACAGCCAGGAAGGTGATATAGTGCCAACACAGAACAAATGCACTGTCATAATACAGTGCTGCTGTGTACCATACAGCCAGGAAGGTAATACAGTGCCAACATAGAACAGAAGCACTGTGCATAATACAGTGCTTCTGTGTACCATACAGCAAGGACGGTGATACAGTGCCAACACAGAACAGAAGCACTGTGCATAATACAGTGCTGCTGTGTACCAAACAGCTAGGAAGGTGATACAGTGCCAACACAGAACAAAAGCACTGTGCATAATACAGTGCTGCTGTGTACCATACAGCTAGGAAGCTGATACAGCGCCAACACAGAACAGAAGCACTGTCATAATACAGTGCTGATGTGTAACATACAGCCAGGGAGGTGATACAGTGCCAACACAGAACAGAAGCACTGTGCATAATACAGTGCTGCTGTGTACCATACAGCTAGAAAGGTGATACAGTGCCAACACAGAACAGAAGCATTGTGCATAACACAGTGCTGCTATGTACCATACAGCCAGGAAGGTGATATAGTGCCAACACGGAACAGAAGCACTGTGCATAATACAGTGATGCTGTGTACCATACAGCTAGGAAGGTGTTGCAGTGCCAACACAGAACAGAAGCACTGTGCATAATACAGTGCTGCTGTGTGCCATACAGCCATGAAGGTGATACAGTGCCAACACAGAACAGAAGCACTGTGCATAATACAGTGCTGCATAACACAGCAGGCATTCAGGGAGGGTGGTCAACTCTGAAGGACACACAACATTGTGGGCTGTGTTTCCCTATAGGTAACAAAAATGGAAATTATCAAAGAGGGTAGCTACTATACTTACACAGCACACAGCATTTCAGGTTGCGTACCCTTACTATTACTATCAATGGAAGGACTCTGAGGATAGTTTCCATATTCAAAGGGCACACAGCATTTTAGGCCCTGTGTTTGTACTATTAGCAGCACAAAACAGACTTTGTGGAAAGAGGAGACATTTACATGCAGAGGGTGCCCGTCAAGGATCAATGAGCTGCGCAGTGGTGGAGTGGTTAGCGTTGTTGCCTGACAGCAAGAGGTTTTCCAGTTCGATTCTTGGCTGGGATGCCTTCTGTGTAGAGTCTGCATGTCCTCCCTGCATTCATGTGGGTTGCCTCTGGGTACTGGTTTCCTCCCACATTGACATACGTCTGGGTCAACTCTAAAAATGGGCTCCGTCCAGTCAGACTTTCCCAGTAAACAAATTTTAACTAAAATAAAATACAATAAAATGTGTGTCACCTGTAAGTATACATCATAAAGAACAACAAGGCTTCACAGCACAGCAGCAGCACTATGCATTAGTTCAGAAAAAGTGCATAAGATGCTCTGAGGTTATACTACTCAGGGTACACAATACAGCAACACTGTGCACTTACTTTTTGAACAACTAGCACACAACATATACTGGGGTGTACTGAGCATGTACCAAGGAAGCACTCCACATCCTTTGTAGGAAGAGTACACAAGACACACTGGGGTGAACTGAGGGTACACAGCAAGGAAACACTCTGCACCCTTTCTAAGAATAGTACAACAAGGCACCGTCAAGTATACCGAAAGTGCACAGCAGGATAACATTCTGCAGCATTTGTGAGAACAGCAGACAAAGCACCCTGCAATACATTGAAGGTGCATGGCAAGGTAATACTTTTCAGCCTTTGTGGAAAGAGCACACAAAGCACTCTACAATATATTGAGGATGCAGAGCAGGTAACACTCTGCAGCCTTTGTGAGAACAGCAGACAAAGCACCATTTAAGACACTGAAGGTGCCTGGCAGGGTAACACTTTGCAGCCTTTGTGGAAACAGCACACAAAGCACTCTGCAATATATTGAGGATGCACATCAGGGTAACGCTCTGCAGCCTTTGTGGGAACAGCATGCCAGGCACCTTGCAGTACACTGAAGGTGCACACTAGTGAGATTGTGTGCATATCTATGTAAGGACAGTAGACAAGGCATCCTAGAGTAAAATGAACAGCAAAAAAGCAGTCTATATCCTTTGTGGGAATAACACATATGGCACCTTACAGTGCAATGATAGTACAAAGACATCTGTAGGGTGCACACTGTTGCTAGTGCCTGCACCCATAATGAACCATCTGAGAGCAAACTACACAGCAAGCCACTTAGGAAACCTTTGTACCCAGTCTGGATATTGTTGCCAGTGGTAATGTACAGGAATGGAATGCAGTTCAAAAAGTTATCAAACTGCATTGTGTTCACTACTCAGTCCTGCACATTGCACACTACTGCTAATCTGTGTCACATTTTATCAGTACTACTACTTTACTCTGCTACATGATTCTCACGTGGCTTTAAAAGGGCACATTCTTCATTTCACATCTAAAATTCTTTTGAATATGGCATTACAGGCCCGATTAACACACATCTGTTTGCTGCCCAGCCGCAAGTAGAAATAAGCTGACCACTGATAGTAGAAAAGTGAAGTTTCTACTGGTCAGCAGGGCTCCAGCCCCTGACTAAGAGATGCTCTCAACAGTGGCAAACACTGTGTGGTGAGGTAATGAGTCTCTTAAGGGTTGGAAGGACAACATGCATTTATTTGCTTGCTTATTTTATTAGAAAATAAGTCTAAATAGACAGGGCCCATTTTCAGCATAGTCCTCAGTGGTAAGCTTCACATAAACACAATGTAGAGACTAGTAATATATTACATTTACAGAAAGTACTGGCAGTTTTGAACTTGTTACAAAAAACAGAGAGGAACAGAACAGTACACTCACAGAATGGAACAACACAGGCATACTAGCACTGGCAAAATAACATCATTGTCCATTTCCAACGATACATCAGTGACCAAAAACACCATCTTGGATCTCCCATGAAAAGAGGTGACCAACTTAGTGGGACTAACTCAGTCAACAAAGGATACAAAAAAAAATAGTTATGGTGTTCTTGAGGAGACAACAGATTGAGTCATAATGCTAATACTAAAGGCAATTTCATAATTAAAACAATGTATTTATACAATCAAAGGCACTATGAACAGTTAGTGCTGTAGATTCTACTACTGTACAGGGATTGGAGGAGCATCACATGATACACCTAATGTCTGTAAGGTGACATTTGTTATATCATTATTAAATCGATACACTATGGAATTAACAACCCTGTACAACCACCTCTGTGCAGAAATTAATTACAAAGCCAAGGCATTTTACAAACATGATTAAATTAAGCTACTATGGCTTCTTACTTATTATGGGTTAAGCAACTAGTAAATGTACCAGTTTGTTTTTCACTGACTATTGTAAGTGGTAGACAGCATATATCTAATCCTGTATTTAAAGCAAAGCTCGGTACAGCAGGTACACACACATACAGTGTAGTATGCATCTGAACTACAAGTAGGCATGTATTTGTTATTCAGAGCACTTCTAAAACACATACAAGTTGCAACAGAACACGGTTTCATTGTATTTGTAGGACTAACTGTAAGCTAAGTGTCGCCTAAACCATAGCGCATAAATAGCCTTTAGTGTAATTACATGGTTTAAACAGGGCAATAACAGGCGCACCCTTAAAATGTACTCAAACAGCACAGTAGGCAAAACATTGCAAACAAAAATAACAACCAAGAAAAAAGGTACAGGAGATCATTATCCTGCACTGAGTAATGCAGCGTTTCTAACTTTCTCTTAATTCATACAGTTTGAGTAAGTTACAATTCTTTTGAAATTACAGCAATCCATTACAATGGTTTTTGCAATAATGCTCTTCAGTTTTTTTCATTCAAACTTGGTTAAAAATGTAACTATGAAGACGTGCAACTTTAGCTTACACAGGCCGAATGGCTGATGGAGCGGGTTGACTTACAGCTGTGTTATTTTACTACACCTACCAACTTGAAACAGAATAACACAAGAGGTTTGCATTATGCATCACTGTAACCATGCTGGCAAACTGCATTATCTGCTAATTCAGTTTTTAAGGGTGGCTGGCACACTTTTAACCCTAGCCCAGCTAGTTTTAAAGGTGGAAGAGGATTAAAGGGGTGCCAACTTCCCTTACAAATGGAATTAATATTAAAAAAAAAAAAGAAAAACAAGTGACTATAAAGGCTGATTGGAAAAGTGTTCTGGAGCAGTAGCTCTTCATTTAAAAAGCCACATAGTTGGAGTGATAATCATATTCTCTATACGATATAGGTAGTAGGCATTGTAAAATTATACCATTTAACCATTCAGAACCTTTTATTTATTTATCAATTATTTTTTGGCCAGGTTAGTCCCATTAAGTTGCTTTTTACGGGAGACTACAAGGTACTGTACTGGACGGAATTTGGCCAGGGCATTGCGGAACTTCCACTACTTGTTTGATAGGTGCCATGGAATCTTTTGCATCTAGCTGAGCACCCACTCAAGCAGATGGAACCTCAGTTTAATATCTTATCCAAAGGACAACACACACAGGAGTACAGCACCCCCTTATACTGCATTGCAGTGTCAGCAATTCATCTAACTGCTGTGGGAATAGAACTCACAGCCTTCTGCACCAAAGGTGAGTGTGTTACCTGTTGCACCATTGACACTGGCAACACAATCTTAAAATCCATCCCAAAAATCTCATTTAGTTGAATACTGCAGTCAGTGAAGATTACAGTACTCGGAACATACAGTGACCAACAATTTGCATAGTATTAGTAAGAAATACACCAAGTTAAATTTACATTCAATGAACACTTCTGCAGGGAGCCAAACCAGTAATGATCTCTTACTGAGGATTGTGCTGCTTCTCTCTTAAGTTGATAAAAGATAAATATATTTTTTGTTCTGTTCTATTTATCTTTGGGTGTTAGTAAATACGTGGCCTTTTAAAAATTACAGGAATAATCTCTTCTTCTGATAATAATTACCGATCCTTCTGCCAAATTTGTTTATAAATTAGTTGAATGTGTACAATTTTAATTTGTAGTACCTAAAGGATCCAAATGAGTGAGTCTATTTAAATCGATAAAGCCCATTATCTCAAAATCCATCTTACCAAATCAAGTACTGCAAGCACTGGCAGTTACAACACTAAAAAATATGGAGTAAACAGCAACTTAGAAACAGAGTACCACACTAATCTTAACACTCCCAGAATACTTCTGCAAGAAGACAACCCCTTATAACTCCCACATCTAACAGTGGAATTTATCCCAACGCCTTATAAACTAATATATAAAGTACAGTTTTGTACCTACCATAAATGTAGATGTCCGATAGGTATGCATCTGCAGTCCTAACATATGGGTTGTCCTGCCTCAGGCAGCCCTTCGGTCGGCCGGATTCCAAAGTCTGGGTCTGGCCTCGGCTGATGTCGCACTTCACCCGACATCATAGCTGCTGTTTATTGGGTATAAAGGCATCAGCCAATGCCATTTTCCTCAGTGTTTCTTGCCCCAGCTGCCAGGTGCCCTCTAGGAAGGCTAAATTTGGATAAATGCAAATAATTCCAAACAGTAGAGAGCAAACAATATAAGAATATATATATATATATATATATATATATATATATATATATATATATATATATACAAACAAATACACCATAACAGATTCCCCCAGCTAGCTAAAGGAGGGGTAAATACCCTAGGAATACCACAGAGGGGAAGGAGGGTGGGTAATCCTGACTGCAGATGCATACCTATCGGACATCTACATTTATGGTAGGTACAAAACTGTACTATGTCCTTCAAGGATGCATCTGCAGTCCTAACATATGGGTAGAATACCATAGCCAAACTGGGGGAGGAGGCACTAAGATAAAGATGGTGTAGTTAAGATCCCTTGCAAAACAGCAGTTGCAAAACCTGCTCGGGATCTAGAATATAAGGGAAGATTATAATGCTTGGCAAATGTATGCACGGAGCTCCAAGTAGCAGCTTCTAAAATGTCTTTGGTAGCCACTCCTCGTAGGAAAGCTGTAGTGGTGGCTGTAGCTCTTGTGAAATGAGGTCTGATATTTTCAGGAGTTGTCTTTCCATGAAAAGAGTAGCAAAATCGAATGCAATTTCCTATCCATTTTGAGATTGTCTGTTTTGAAATTGCTTTTCCTTGCATTCCTGTTGCATATGCTACCAGAAGCTGGTCAGTTTTTCTGCTGGTCTTAGTTCTGTCCAGATAGTAGCGTAATTGTCTGTGCACATCCAAGGTATGTAGCAGTCTTTCCCCCCTGTTCTGTGGGTTGGGGAAGAATGCAGGTAAATGAATCGCTTGGTTCAATGATACTCTGGAGACCACTTTTGGCATAAAGGTAGGGTTAGTTCTCAGAGAGACTCTGTCCTGATGGAAGATAAGGAAGGGTTGTACTGCCATTAATGCCTGTAACTCAGATACCCTTCTTGCTGAAGTGATTGCTAGCAGGAAAGCAGTTTTCCAAGACAAGAACTGTAATTCTGCTGTTGCTGCTGGTTCAAAAGGAGGAAGTGTTAACTTTTCCAGCACAAAGTTGAGATCCCATGTAGGTAAAAGGTGGTTTCCTTGGAGGTTTTACATTTTTGATTCCTCTCAAGAACTGCCTGAGTAGAGGATGAGAGAAGACAGGAGGATCCATGTTGTATTCTGCTGAAATTGCTGATGCATGAATCTTAATGGAGGAGTAAGACAGGCCATTGTGGAACAGTTCTGCTAAATATTCCAGGATGTGTGCTATGTTTGCCAATGAGACATTTTCTCCCTTTGCTGCACTCCAAATGAGGTATCTTTTCCACTTGGCTGAATAAGTCTTCCTTGTGGAAGGTCTGCGTGCCTCCAGGATAATGTCCATACCCCTCTGGGATAAACCTGGGTTATTTTGTTTTATGCAATATTCCAAGCAGCTAGCTGCAGTGTTTTCAAGTTTGGATGTAGGATCTTGTAGTTGCCTCGGCCAGTCTGGAGCTATCAGGATTACCCTTGGCTGATCCTCTGATCTTCAGTAGAACTTTGCACATCAAGGGAAGAGGTGGAAATGCATATGCTGTCAGGTTTTTCCAGCTGAAGGAAAGGAAGTCCACCCTCCAAGCAAGTGGGTGGTATGCTCTTGTGCAGAATTTCTTCAATTGGTGGTTGTGTGGGGAGGCGAACAGGTCTAACTCTGGTAGTCCCCATTTCTTTGTTATGGCTTTGAAGATATCTGGATGCAGCATCCATTCCTGAGCATCCGTGGTAGTTCTGCTTAAGGTGTCTGCTAGAGAATTTTCTTTTCCTGGTACAAATCTGGCCTGAAGTTGAATGTTGAGATTCAGGGCCACATTCCACAGGTCCATTGCCATCCGGCATAGAGGATATGAATGTGTACCTCCCTGTTTGTTGATGTACCACATGACTGTGGTATTGTCGGTCCTTATCAGCAGATGACCCTGTTGAAGGAGTGGTCTGAACGCCTGGATCGCATGTTTCACTGCCAGCATCTCCTTTAGATTTATGTGTAGATTCAGCTGGTCTTGGGTCCATAGGCCTTGAATACACTTGTCCACCATGTGTGCCCCCATCCTAGGTCTGAGGCGTCCGTGGTGATGGTCTGGCTTGGATGAGGTTTGTGGAAAGGCAAGCCTCTGTTCCACTGACAGGCCTGAGCCCACCACAGGAATTCTTGCTTCAGGCATGGAATTATTGGAATCTGGGCTTCTAGACTGTGCTTGTGTTGAGACCATACATTCCTTAGGTACCATTGTAGCTTTCTCATATGCAGCCTGGCATGTGGAACCAATATTATGCATGATGCCATGTAGCCCAGGGCTTGCAGGACTTTCCTTGCAGTAAGCCGAGTTTGTGTTGTTAATGTCATGAAGTAGGCTGGTAGTTGCTTTTGTTTTTCTTCTGTGAGAAAAGCCATCTGAGTTGATGTAACCAGTTCTGCACCCAAGAATGTTATCCTTTGGGATGGTACTAGTCTTGACTTTTGCATGTTGACTGTGTATCCCAAGGCTTGCAACAGTTGTATGACATTTTCCAAATCTTTTGTTAATTTTGCCTTGTTGTCCGCTTGTATTAGGGCAGTAGTCCAGGTATGGGTAAATTTGAATTCCCTGAAGCCTGCAATGAGCAATTACTGATGCCAGGCATTTCGTGAATACACTGGGCGCAGTAGATAAGCCAAAAGGCAATGCTGAGAATTGATAATGCTCTGATCCTGCAAGAAATCTGAGGTGCCTTCTGCAATCTGGTCATATAGGGATGTGCAGGTATGCCTCCTTGAGATCTAGAGTCACCAGCCAAGACTCCTTGCCCAGCATGGGAAGAAGCTGCTGGAGGGTCAGCATTTTGAATTTTGGAACAATGAGGTATGTGTTCAGTGCGGACAAGTCTAGAATAGGTCTCCATTGATTTTCTTTTCTTGGTACAAGGAAAAGCCTGGAGTAAAATCCTTGGCCTTGTTCCATAGGTGGTACCTCTTCTATAGCTGTCATCCTTAGTAAGTTGTTGACTTGTCTTAGAGCATCTGTTTTTTGGCTTGGTGGTAGGTTTGGCATTTCTCTCTTTTTTGGTAGAGTGTATAAGTGAAACCTGTAGCCCTTGTCTATTGTTTGTAAAGTCCATTTGTCTCCTGTAATGTAATGCCAGTTGTCGGAGAATAAGGCTAGCTTTCCGCCCAAGGGTGCTTCCAGTTGTTCCCTGGTAGGCGGAACTAGAGCCAAGTCATTGTGTCTGCCCTGTGGAAGTGGTTGTAGTTGAATCTGTGGCAGTATTTCTCTGGTTGGTAGGTTGCCACTGATGTCCCCTGTAGGCACCCCTAGAGTGACCTCTGCCTCTGGGGTGTCTATTTCTGCCTCTCTGCGCTCTGGAGTTGTCTGGAAAGGACCAATTCTTCGAAGGCCAATTTCGACTAAACCTCGGAGGTTGGACCTGTAAGAAATCCTTGACTGTTTGGACAGATTTTGCTTTTTCTTCCACCTTCTTTAGAACCTCCTGTGCAGGGGAGCCAAACAAACTTTGTTTCTCCATGGGAGCATCTAGGAGTTTTGACTTAACATGGTCTGGTAAGGATTGTTCTTTTAACCAGGCATGCCTTCGAATCACTGTTCCAGTCATAGCTGATCTAAAGGAAGCCTCCAGTGCATCATAGCCACATTTTAAGGAATGGTTACTGACCTGCTGAGAGTTATGTACCAAAT
The DNA here is from genome assembly GCF_019279795.1 of Protopterus annectens. Lineage (NCBI taxonomy): Eukaryota > Metazoa > Chordata > Ceratodontiformes > Protopteridae > Protopterus > Protopterus annectens. Next base: position 1,603,635,783 of record NC_056726.1, on the reverse strand, counting down.
CCTGAAGGGACTTGCGATCTAAAGGTTCAGGAGAAGACAGTTTTTTGTTTATCTGGTCTAACAAAAATTCCTGGTACTGAATCATGTGAAATTGACAGTTCAAGGCCCTGGCCGAAAGAGTAGCAGAAGTATAAACCTTTTTACCCCATCTCTCTAATGCTCTAGATTCCCTTTCAGAGGGAAGAGGGTTTTTGGCAGAGGCAGCTGCCACACCTTTAGGGCCCTGTGAAATGGTTTCAGGGTCTGCAACAGGAGCCTTATACAAATGGTAATGTGTGTCCGGGACCCTGTAATATCTGTCTGGCTTGGCAGGGGCCGGAGGAAGAGAATCAGGGGCAGTACAGGCATCATTATATGCATCATCAACAACTGTTAGTACTGGCGGAATGGCTAAAGGCCTATGCTGTGGTAAGTGTAAGAACGTCCTAAGCCTTTTCCTTGAATCTGAAAAATCCTGGCCCTGCCATTGGAAGTGTTCCTCATAGCATGCAAAGTTTCCCCAAAGGAAAATTCTTCAGGAGGAGAAGCAGAAGGAATGGAGTCTTCTGCATCAGAATCCTCATAAGGAGAATATGGGCCTTCGTGAGGGTCTGAAATATCTGAGTCATCCGAGGAATAATCTGTAGAGACAGGTTCCGGGGGTTCAGTCCTAGGCCTCTTGTCTGGAGGGGGCTGAGAGGCCCTGTCTGGGTGAGGTTGGGATCCCCTGATCAAAGAAATGAGATCCTCAGCCAGGCTGAGCATTTGGGAACTAGAGGTAGGCCTATGTGAAGGAGTTTTAGCAGGTAAGGCCTTAGAAGATTTAGCTGCTTTAGCCCTGGTAAAAGCCTTGATAGACATAGAAGCAGGGGGTCTAGCAGCCCCACATGCAGGGGTAGATATGTCTAAAGGAATAGTGTCTGACAAATCCTGGGTGCCTGCTTCTGTAGCAGTAAATTCAGTAGCAGATTCAGCCATGCTCTGTGAGGCCTCGTCTATCGGAGGCATGCTTTCGCAAGGAAGAACCGGGGCCTCGGTTTCAGCCGAAACCGAGACACTCGCGGTTGGCCTAACCGTGGTTTCAGCCGAAACCGCGGGCCGCGAGTGTCGGTCCTTTTCCTTGCGCTTTTTAGCTAATTGAGTAGTCGGAGTCTCCGACTGCATTTTGTATGCAAAAGCGGGACCAAAAAACTCCTCTGCAAACTCCGACCGACGTCTAAGTGTCCATCGGTTGAAGGAAGCACAGGCTAGACAAGCTGATACGTCGTGGTCTGGGCCTAAGCAAGGAAGGCAGTAAGAGTGGAAATCCTTATGAGGTATTTGTTTCCCACAAGTTAAACAATTATTTACTTTGTCTGACATCGGCTGAGGCAAGAAAGAGTCCCCAACGGGGTACTTAGCTTTTTAGAATTCTTCAGTAGTAGAAATCTCTGGATCTGACCGACCGGCACTTGCGAACAGCTTCTGCTTCGGGCACCGCGCGGCAAGAAAGACTGAGGAAAATGGCGTGGGCTGATGCCTTTATACCCAATAAACAGCAGCTATGACGTCGGGTGAAGTGTGACATCAGCCGAGGCCAGACCCAGACTTTGGAATCCGGCCGACCGAAGGGCTGCCTGAGGCAGGACAACCCATATGTTAGGACTGCAGATGCATCCTTGAAGGACATCAGCATGTGCATGAGGAAGAAATAAATACTTAGATTTCTCCTCCTCCCTGAGGTTCTGCAGTCTTAACAACGGTCTTACATTTAACTCGGGGGGGGGGGGTGCAGAGGAGGTCTTGCCTCCCCTGAATGAAAAAAAAAAGTATCTGGTCTACTGCTTTAGGATTTTCACAGTGGTAACACTACTGCTTTTTCCAAAAATTCTACAATTTGAACTTTGCTACATATGACAGAGCAAAGTTTTTTCTATTTTATGATTGGTAAACTGGCTTTCAGCAATTTTTGATCATTACAGGTAGATAGGTTAAAGCACAGCTTTTAAGGGCAGTGCTCTAAAATGCCAAATGTATACAAACAAAGATATACTCAAAAACAATAACTTGTTGAAGGCTGCAAGTTTACTAAAATGATTTAAGACAAAAATTTGTAGGCTGAACTGTCTGTCTTCACACATGAAAATACAGGTTTACAAAAAGACACCACTACTACTTTGAATGCTTTCATTACATTTTCCAGTATACGGTGATTAATTAAAGCTAGACTTTTTGTTTTAATGACCCCCCCCCCCCAATTTCACTTCTGGGAAGCACATGCTTAAAGAATAGAACATGGAGAGAAGCTCTAAAACAGCATATGTTGACAAGTGCACAAAGGACTCTGAGTCAATCTATTAGCAAAGGAATGTGAAGTTTACCTTAACCTTAAAGAAAATAATTTTTAATATAAGGATGCTGCATGGAGATAAGTGAAGAATTAAGCACTGAGGAGCAAAGGAAATCACTTCCTTGATGTTGGTATTCTTTAAGTCCCATTAGTAGTTGAAAAAATGGTTCATGGCACAGAAAGTCTGTGTTGAGATAAACTAGTGACTGCACATTTGTCTTTATGTAATGGATTTTGAACAATTATACCCTTTGGGAAGTTCTCATCAAGAGCAACTGATGACATCTATATGTGCCTTTTCCATTAATAATGGGAAAATGAATAATGGAATAGCAACATTGGCCAATGGTACAAAAGCTGTTCTAGTTTGGTATGTATCTATTTTACAAAGAAGAAAATTTTGCTTGTATGACCACACCACCCTAAATGCGCCCGATCTCGTCTGGTTTCGGAAGCTAAGCAGAGTCGGGCCTACCTGGATGGGATCCCACCTGAGAATACCAGATGCTGAACCAGTAATTCCATGGAGTTTGTTCTTATCGGCACAAGAAGTTAACGTCCACTATGTCTTTATGTCCTTTATTTTGCTTGGCATTTTGGGGTGGAAGGTTGGTCTAATAGTTAAGGTGCTTACCTTAGAAACACAAGGTGCAGGGTTTGATTCTCACATGGGGTAACTGGCTGGGCTTAAAATGGCCCCCCAAGGACAGTTAGCCTAGTACTAATCTATGAATCTATGAACCTAGAGAAATTAATTAATGACGGTCTCAGCAACAGAATTAGAGCTACTAGATTTTTTGTTAAGTTTAATTCTAAAAGGACTGGTGTTATTTACACAAGCCATAAGTAGTTATATAAACCCAAAGTATTTACTGGGGGAAGAAAGAAGTGAAATAACATCAACACTGATTAGTGTTGACAAGGCTGCCTTAGCCTGTTATGTGATGGTTCTTCAAGGAAATTGTCAATACCTGGCAACTTGGAGATGGGTTTCCTTCAAGCACATAAATTACTTCTGAAACAAACTAACAAAAATATTAATAACCCGAAAATATGGGAAAAGGTCTTCAATATTATATTAGCATGATACTGATTTTTAGGATATTATATATATAGGAAGCATTCATGGTAGATATAAAGGTCTCTGATTGACTGTGAACTCATTTGCTTTGAAAAAAAGGTGTTGGCTTGGATTTAGCCACATGACTGGTGTTTTATTCATTTATTTTAACCCTGAGAAACCCGATTCTTTATGATCTGAGAAAGGCTTTTAGTCAAAAGTGCTCATCATATACAAATCAACAAGGGCTTTGTTTTATTGCTTTACGTCTCATTTTAAGTCTTAATAATTAGGTACATAGGTGAGTACCAGGCCAACTGCCCTTGCAGGACATTTTAAGCCTAGCTAATTATTCCAACTGGTGCTAAAGTTTTTATTTTATTCTGAAGAGCATACTTTTCGATACCTATTTCAGGTCATACATCTTGGCATAATTAAGTCTTCTGTGAATACTTTTATTTGTGCCTATTCATGGTTACCATGTTCCTCTGCTTTATACAAACGTTCTTAACATTTCTGAAATATCTGTAATATCTCTAGGCTCTTTGGTTATTTTTGCTATCGTCTAGGTTTGGTGACAACCCTTTCACCTTTCCATTGCCTAAGTCATTGTACTACAAGTTTTTGGGCTCTGGAGTTCTTATCAAAAAGTAGTTACTTATCACTAGCATTTCTAAACTCATGCATATTGTGCAATTACTCTCTTTTTTTTTCCTTTAGCACACTGCAGGTGCTCCTCTTCTTGTCCGATGAGATTCTCCTTCTGTAATACTTCAATATTTGACAACCTCTTTAAAGAATTCGTCCTTCTTCTTTTCCATAACTTTCGTTTTTTCCTGGTTAGGGGCCGTCACAGCGGATCTCCGGTCTGCTTATGACTGGCAGTGATTTTTACGGTGTTGAGTTGCCAGCCTGTCGCTCAACCTTCAGAGAAGGCACACACATGTACGCATCTACCTGCATGTCTTTTAAATTTCAGTCGATTGCGGCGAGGACATGCAGACTCCACACAGAAGGCACTCCAGCCAAGAATCGAACCGGAGAGCCTCTTGCTGCGAGGCAATAATGCTAACTGCTGCACCACTGCGGCTGAGCAACACCCTAGCTATTCTTTCTGAAAAATAACTTCCCTAATGATTCTAGAATCATTTCTACTACCCATTCCTTAAATTCCTCTCTTTTTAACAAATAAATAGGACAGCACCAGTGTCACCTTTTACTTTAATACCCTGCATCTTTATCTTTGTCTTTACTGGTGCCTGATCTGAAATACTTACTGGATGTGTTTCATAGCTTTCAATGAAATATCCACTGTCCTGTGAAATATAATTTCCTTCCATTCCAGCACAGTTATTGTACTTTGGGGAATAATATGCAAATTCTCTCTTTGTTTCTACTAGTAAACTGATATCTTCCATTCAAAATACGGTCTTCAGAAATCTAATATTTTGTTATATTTTCCCTTCTAGGTCCATTAATACATCCTCACTATGGCAAAACAGTGTTCCATTTCCCACCCCAAAATAATATTGCCTGGTGAAATTTCTCTTAAGCTGCCTAATAGTAGTTTTGGTGAAATATAAATACATGCCAACAATGCCTTATTACCACAAATCTACCATTGTTGTCTCGCTTTTCCTCATCTTTCATTACTGGGGCTCCCTCTCACAACCAGTATTATAACCCCCTTTTCCTTTGCCACTGATACTCTCAATATCCATTCTGAAATCCTTCCTTTGCAAAATGCACGAGCTCATTTCTATCAAAACATTTATCCTGAAACATTGATACTTGCACACTACATTTCTCAATATGTCTGTACTCTGATTTCTGTCTCTACCTGAAATGCCATTATGTATTCCATATTATAACTAACATGGCAGTCACTCTGATAAGAAGTGATTACTTTCACATATTCTGCATGTCAAATTCATTCTTTTACGGCTGAAGTCATGTGGTGGCAGCAGAAGACCAAAGGTATTTAACAACTCTATGTACCAAGTCTGAATGCCATAAGTTATAATTTTGCAATTTTACTGATCGGTCTGCAACTGATTGAAATACAATTAGATATAAATTTAATTTCTCAGTGCACAAAGATGTAAAATGTGCCAATGTAACAAGGCTAGCTTTGTTAATGCCATGACAAGCTAAACATGCCATCACATCTGAAAGTGGTGTACTTTACACCTTTGACAGAAATAATTTGGAGATGATTCAGACATATTTATTTATATACTATGATTCTAAAAACTAAAGGAATAGGTTGAGCAAGAAAAGCTCCAACAACACAAAAATACTTCAGTGCAAGGGGAAACCCTCTCTTAGAGAAAGTTTCCTTTGTTATAAACTATTCAACGATCATCTGAAAAGCTCAATGACACAAGCAGCTATGGATGGCTAACCATTTTGTCTTAACATCTTGAAATAAAAATTAGTTTATGGCTTTATTACTTTTCCATCTTTACTCCTGGATGTAACGTTTGGCTCAGCAGATCTCTTTGTTCACCATGTCAAACCATGTAATAAATGCATACAGTATCTTTAAAAATCTCTCACTTTCTAGCATTCATTTTTTAGTCTTTTCATGTAAAATAAGCTAAGAGTGCTTAAAAGCATCTAGTGTCTATACACAGTTTGCCTAATGAACACAGTCCATATACTTTAAGATAAGACTTCTATATTGCCTCACCTATCAATGCGGTCTTCATGGTGGTTCTCTTCAGACTTTCTATTCACCTTCTGTTTGCCTCCATGCTGTACAGAGTTGTCAGACGGAGAGTCTGCTAAAAAAAAAAGTAGAACATCTGTGCTTATGCATTATTTTACAATTAAATATTTTCTCTGTTTTAATAATTTTACACCTATTTCATTAACTTTAAGAAAAACAACCAGAAGTGAAACTAGATTCAAGCCAATATAAACTACACAAGTTTTTACTGTCATAACTATAATCTTCAGTCCTAGCATATAAATGACAAAGCCACCCACGTCTTCTAAATAGCTCTTGAAGCAAAAGTAAAATAAAGTGGACTTGAGTAACTTATTTCTGCATGACTGATAAAACCATTAGGGTGTGATGCAAGATGTGAACCAAGCTGCTGAGAATGTTACAACTAAAAAAGATAAACAAGAACAAAGTTAGTATATATCAAAATTTGCACATTGCAGTGGATCATAGAAACATTAAAAGAAAAAAACACAAAATTACTGCAACAATATTAAAGTAAAAAAAAAAAAAACACACTTGGAAAACATTCATGCTTTAATTATTTGTTCAAGTTGAGTTCATTAAAGTTCTTTTTTAAACACTTTTATTAAATTAATCACTGAAGACACAGGCAAACATACATTAACAGAAAAGAAAACAAACCATTTTAACATTTTTCCCTATAAATATAATATACCTTTGTTTCTACTATCACTAGTCCAACATTATAACAAATTGCTGAATTCCTGCCTTTCCTTAAACCTCTCTCCTCTTCCTGAACATTATTATTTATGTACTGGAGTCTATATTAGAATATCGACTTTTTAAAACGTCGAATGCTTTCAATATCAAACATGCAGAACAGCAAATTTTTTTCCCAGGGAAAAAAATTGTTGTTCCGACACACATACACACAACACAAGCACACCAAACAAACAGCAATCCACACACACATATACCTAAAATCCTACATCTAACCCTACACTAAACTATACACACACCACTAGCTATCCACTTATCTTAACCCAAACCCTAACCCTAAGGTCCGTCACTATCGCACACTCACCTCACCCACGCCCTAACCCTAACTCACCTACCTCACCCTAACCCTCACGTCCACACAATCGCACACTTACCTGACCTGCGCCCTAACCCTAACTCACCTACCCCACGCCCTAATCCTCATGTCCACACAATCACACACTTACCTGATCCCGACCCGTAACTTTCCACCACAGTGCTGAACATAGCGAAGCCGCAAGAACGGCCAAATGAATTCCTTCCCAAGGAAGACATTTGGTGTTCCGCAGCTTCGCTATTTTCAGCGTTTGCTGAATAGGGGTCGATATTAGAACATTCGAAGTTGTGAAACTTCGATGTTCTAATATAGACGCCATGTATTGTTCCCACAGCTTCCATTTACTCTTACGTAATCTGGTTCTTCACTTTTCTAAAACTACAGTTTTGTACCTACCATAAATGTAGATGTCCGCGTGCTCATACACCTGCAGTCATTACAGATGGGTTATCCTGCCGTCAGGTGGGTCCTCGGTCGGCCGAATTCCAAAGTCTAGGTCCGGCGTCGGTTGTTGTCGCTTCTTCCCTGACGTCAGTGCGGCAGGGGTATAAAAGAGGCAGCCGACGCCATTTTCTTCAGTTTTTCTTGCCCCAGATGTCAGGTGCCCCCAGAAGGAAGGCAAAACATAAAGTTATGCAAACATGCAATATAAAGTAATCAAAAAACAGCAGTTGCAAGCAAATACACCATAAGAGAATACCCCAAATAGGTTGTATGATAAGGTGTTTGTCCTAAGGCTTGTCCTAAGAGGGGACGGAGGGAGGGTAACCTGGACTGCAGCTGTATGAGGACTCGAACATCTACATTTATGGTAGGTACAAAACTGTACTATGTTCATCGTGCATACAGCTGCAGTCATTACAGATGGGAAGAATCCCAAAGCTAAAAAGGGGTGGCAGGCACTAAGTGGAACTAGGAGGAGCAAGGATGCCCTGCAGGACTGCTGTGGCAAAACCCGCTCTAGATTTAGAGAATAGTGGAAGGTGGTAGTGCTTGGAGAAAGTGTCTACTGAACTCCAAGTGGCTGCTTCCAAAATGTCCTTGGTAGGTACCCCCCTGAGGAAGGCTGCAGAGGTAGCTGTGGCTCTGGAGGAGTGGGATCTTATGCATGCAGGCACAGTTTTTCCATGAAATGAGTAACAAAAGCGTATGTAGTGGGCTATCCATTTTGAAATTGTCTGTTTGGAAATAACCTTTCCTTGAGCACCTGTAGCATAGGACACAAAGAGTTGCTCGGATTTCCAGAATGGCTTTGTCCTGTCCAAATAGTAACAAAGTTGTCTGTGAATGTCCAAGGAATGTAGTAGTCTTTCCCCTTTGTTTTGTGGATTAGGATAAAAGGTAGGTAAGTGGATAGTCTGGTACAAAGCTACACTGGATACTACCTTTGGCATAAAGGAAGGATTGGCTCGTAAAGAAACTCTGTCCTGATGGAAAATGATGAATGGTTGCACAGCCATGAGGGCCTGCAGCTCCGAAACCCTGTGTGCTGAGGTGATAGCCAGTAGAAAGGCTGTTTTCCATGACAAGTATTGTAGTTCTGTTGAAGAAGCTGGCTCGAAGGGAGGAAGGGTCAGCTTTTCCAATACGAAGTTGAGGTCCCAAGCAGGGAGTGGTGGTTTCCTTGGAGGTTTTATATTCTTTGCCCCTCTGAGGAACTGCCTTAAGAGAGGATGAGAGAATAAAGGAGAATCTGTGTTGTATTGTGCAGAAATGGCTGAAGCGTGGATCTTGATGGAGGAGAAGGAAAGTCCACTGTTTAACATCTCAGCTAGGTACTGTAAAATTTGAGGTATATGTATTACCCAAGGATTCTGGCCCTTTTCTTGATTCCAGGCACAAAATCGTTTCCATTTGGCGGAGTAAGCTTTTCTAGTAGAAGGTCTTCTGGCCTCCAAGATGACATCCTGCACCTCCTTGGAGAGCAGAATCTATTGGGAAATCTAGGAATTCTCCATGCAGCTAGATTTAGGGTTTTGAGTTGGCTGTGAAGGGTTTTTTAGCTGTGCTGGGACAACAGAAGAGGGACTAGAGGTAGGATCCATGGTGGGGAATGTGTCAGGCTCTTCAGAAGCAGATACCAGTGTTGTCTTGGCCAGTCTGGAGCAATGAGAATCATTTTCGGCCTCTCTGCTCTGGCTTTTAATAGAACTTTGGGCAGCAGAGGAAGAGGTGGGAAGGCATAGACTGTCAATGTTGTCCAATTGAAAGAAAGTGCGTCCACTTTCCAGGCCTGTGGATGATAGGTCCGTGAACAAAATTTTTTCAACTGGCAATTTCTGTGGGTAGCAAAGAGATCTATGTCTGGCTGTCCCCATGCCTGAGTTATCATTGTGAGAACTTGAGGATGCAACTTCCATTCGTGTGGATCTGTCATATTTCTGCTTAGGTTGTCTGCCAGTGTGTTTTCCTTCCCTGGCAGGAACTGAGCCTGTAGTTGAATTTGCAATTCCACTACTGTGTTCCATAGTGTCATGGAATGAGTTCCCCCCTGTTTGTTTATGTACCACATCACTGTGGTGTTGTCTGTCCTTATCAATAGCTGGCCTGGATGCAGTAGGTCTTTGAAGGTCATAATAGCCTTTTGCACGGCTAGCATTTCCTTTTGGTTGATGTGCAGGTGCTTCTCTTTTCGGGTCCATTTTCCCTGAATGCACTGATCTGTCATGTGTGCTCCCCAGGCATAGTCTGAGGCATCTGTTGTGATGATTTGAGTTGCTTGAGGTACACAGAAAGGGAGACCTGTGTTTCTTTGGCAAGCTTGAGCCCACCACAAAAATTCCTTTTGAAGGCATGGAATGAGTGGTATATTTGCTTCCAAACTGTGGCTGTGTTGAGACCATAAGTTTTTTAGGTACCATTGTAGTTTCCTCATATGCAGCTTTGCACAAGGGAGTAGTAGGATGCAAGATGCCATGAATCCCAGAGCCTGCAGGGCTTTCCTCGCAGTTAGCCTGGTGAAAGTTGCCATTTTTCTGAAGTATTGAGACAGTTGCCCTTGTTTGTCTGGCGTGAGGTAGGCCATCTGGGTGGTTGTATTCAAGCTGGCACCCAGGAAAATTATTTGTTGAGAGGGTATTAGTTTTGATTTTTTTGTTGACTGTTTATCCCAGAAAGTTCAATAGTTTTATTACAAACGCCAGGTACTGCAGCAGAATGTCCTTGCTGTCCGCTTGGATCAGGCCGTCGTCCAGATATGGGTAGATTTGTATCCCTTGTAATCTGTAGAAGACGATTACTGATGCCAGGCATTTCATAAATACTCTGGGCGCAGTAGATAAGCCAAAGGGCAATGCAGAGAATTGGTAATGGGTTGAACCTGCAAGAAATCTGAGGTATCTTCTGCAATCTTCTCTGATAGGGACATGCAGGTATGCCTCCTTGAGGTCCAATGTTAACAGCCAAGACTCCTTGCCCAGCATGGGAAGAAGCTGCTGTAATGTGAGCATCTTGAATTTTGGCACCTGTAGATATGTGTTTAGGATGGATAGGTCTAAGATAGGTCTCCAATCTTTGTCTTTCCTTGGTACCAGGAATAGTCTGGAATAAAGCCCTTCACATTGTTCTTTTGCAGGTACCTCATGAATCACTTTCATGTCCATGAGAGCTGAAATTTGTTTTTGTGCCTCTGCCCTTTGATTTTTTGGCAGGTTTGGCATACCTCTCATTTTTGGAAGGGTGTGAAAGTGAAACCTGTAGCCTCTGTCTATAATGTACAGAATCCATTTGACTTTTGTAATAATATGGCAATTTTTTGAGAATAATGTCAGTTTTCCGCCCAAAGGTGCTGCCATCAAAGCTTTACTTGGCAGGTGTAGGGGGAAGTAATTGTGTCTGTTTTCTAAAAGACTGTGATCTATCTTCTCCACCTCTTGGGGTTGGTACTTGCCACTGTCTGGCTCTGAAAGATCCCTGAGGTTGCCCTCTACCCCTTGGGCATCTGTATCTGCCCCTTTGAGGTCTGTCCGTGGCTGGAAAGGACCAATTTTTTGAAGGCCAGTTTCTGCTGAAACGTGGAGGCTGTACCTGCAGGAAATCTTTCACTGTTTGCATTGATTTTGCTTTTTCCTCCATTTTCTTTAGTACCTCCTCAGCTTTAACACCAAACAATACATCCTTTTGAAGGGGTACATCCAATAATTTAGCTTTGACATGATCTGGTAAGGTTTGCTCTTTGAGCCAAGCATGTTTACGTATAACAGACCCCGTTACAGCAGCTCTACATGAGGCCTCTAAAGCATCAAAACCACACTGCAGGGTATGCTTACCCACTTGCTCTGCACCATGCAACAAATCCTGCAACTCTTTTAAATGTGGTTGTTCTGGTTGTGTCATTTTGCTTTTCAGCTGAGATATCAAAAACTGTTGATACTTTAACATATGGATCTGACTGTTTAATGCCCTCATGGTTAAAGTGGCCGAGGTGTACACCTTTTTCCCCCACCTTTCTAAAGCTCTGGAATCTCTCTCTGAATGTAATGGGTTTTTAGCAGTAGAGGCCTTAATTCCCTTGGGACCCTGTGAAATAGTTTCTGGGTCAGCAGTATGGCTTTTATATAGGAACTGGTGAGAATCAGGAACCCGGTAATACCTGTCTGGTTTAACAGGAGCTGGAGGCAAAGAATCTGGATTAAGGCTGGCTTCTGTGTACACATCATCCAATATATCTAAAACAGGAGGGATAGCCAGGGGCCTATGTTGTGGGAGCCGAAGAAATTCCCTGAGCCTTTTCTTGGAATTTGAGTAATCTTGGCCTTCCCAGTGAAAGTGTTCCCTCAATGTATGCAGGGTTTCCCCAAAAGAGTAGTCCTCAGGGGGGGAGACCGAGGGAATAGACTCCTCTGCATCAGAGTCTTCGAATCGAGAGTAGGTATAATCCTGGTCCTCAGATAGTTCTGAGGTAATGGAAGCTTGATCTGAGGAAGGGTAGTCTTCCTCTAATCTGGGCCTTTTGTCAGAGGGGGCTGAGAACCCCTAATAAGAGAAATCAAATCCTCAGCCATTTTAAGCATCTGCTTTTTAGGCATGGGGCCTTGAGAGGGGGTCTGAGGACCCTGTTTTTTGGATTTCATGACTGCTTTAGATTTAGTGAAGACTTTAATAGAAAACGAGGAAGGCCTGAAGACGCCTTGAGAAATGGCAGGCCTGTCCAAATTCTGAGTTTCCCCGCCAAGAGTGGCGTCGGTATCTGCAGTAGGAATGGGGGCAGAGGAGCCTGCGACCTTGGGTACTGAAGACACCGGTAATGTAGCATCATCGGTACTCAGGGGCTGCGTAGGCGCCTCGCTGAGTACCGGAGAACTGGTAGTCGGCCTTAGCGTGGTCTCAGTAGACTGTGCGGACCTCGAATGTCGGTCCTTATCTTTGCGTCTTTTGCTCAAAACTGGAGCTGGAGTATCCGATGACATAATATAATTAAATTTTTTGCCAAAATAGTGAAGGGCGAACTCTGCCCGGCGCTTAATAGTGCGTTTGTTGAATCTAGCACAAAAACAGCAGGCCGAGACGTCGTGGTCTGGGCCTAAGCAAGGTATACAGAAAGAGTGGAAATCCTTATGCGGTATTTGCTTCCCACAAGAAATGCAATTATTAACTTTGTCTGACATCAGTCTGAGGCAAGAAAAGTTTCCCCAACGGGGTACTTAACTTTCAAGAAGACTTCGGCTGAAATACTTTCGTAAATCTCAGGAGCTGGCCGACCGGCACTTGCGAACTGCTTCTGCTTCGAGCACCGCGCGGCAAGAAAGACTGAAGAAAATGGCGTCGGCTGCCTCTTTTATACCCCTGCCGCACTGACATCAGGGAAGAAGCGACGACAACCAACGCCGGACCTAGACTTTGGAATTCGGCCGACCGAGGACCCGCCTTACGGCAGGATAACCCATCTGTAATGACTGCAGCTGTATGCACGATGAACATCATCTCTCTTCCAGTTTTTTTATCTCTTTTATAATATTCAATACCAGAAATATAGTTGTTGTACACGTTGACTTCCATTTTCAGTAAATGCTTTTTTGGCCCCCAACAAAATTAAACTTAATAAGGCCTTACTATGTCTAGGCAAATCAGATCCATAACCCTGCTCAAAAGAATAATTTCCTTACTCATATCTCACCCAGTATTTCTGATAAGATTACTCTGTAGGGAATTTTTAAAATCTGCCAACTCAGTACAGTTCCAAAACATATGTTTCTAGTTACCTCTTCCTTCTCCATCACACCTCCAACACTTGCTATCCACATGAAGAAAAATTCTTTGAAGTCTGCCTGGGGTATAACAATGGTTCCCCGTCAAAACATCTAATTCTCATAACACTGAAACTCAAAACACTGGGACCATAACATCGAAAACCCAAAACACTGAAAACTCATACCATCGAATTTCATAACACTGAAAATGTACAACATCGAGCAGTGTACCCCTATAGTGCTTTTTTTAGGCAGTGTTCCAAAGACCAAATTACCACTGTAACAGCTACAAACAAATGCAATCTGAGGGTCATGCTGCTCAATGTTAGAAGTCTAAATCTCAAAATGCACTCGCTCGAAGCACTATGGAGAATATCGACATTTGTGCTGTAACACAGACCTGGCTCAAGGCAGCAGAAAGCACCCCTGCACTACCAGGCTACAACTCATTCCACACCTTTTGGCCCCAGAATTTGGACCGAAGCTCCAAAAGCAGTGGTGTTTCCATATTCATAAAGGATGCGCACACCTCCAGACTGGTAGCCAATCATAATGCATCTGCGATACTTCAGATGCAGCTAAGCTATAGGTCCCCCCAACCATGTTCAAAGACTCACACTCCACGTTCCTAAGCACCCTGGAGAATATTAGGGTCCAACCTAACATCCTCATACTGGGCGACTTCAACTACCCCTCCATTAACTGGGAAAGCTACTCATGAACCAATACACCTGCCCAATGTTTCCTGGAATTTATTAATTCCAATGCTCTGGACCAGCTCATTCTTATCCCCACTAGAGGTAGCAATATCCTTGACCTGGTCATTACCAACATGGGCAATCACTGCTCTACACCAATAGTCAACTTCTCCCTGGTTAGATCTGACCATAAACTAATCACCTTGGATATCCACATCCCTCCCCCCCCTGCAAGGGAAACCACCATAAAAAACTTCTCCAAAGCTAACTTTGGGCTCCTAAAAACAGAGGTGGCTAACTTCACGGCACCCATGCAAATGGAGAATAGTTACATGACTGCCGAATCATGCATTAATGCACTATACAAACATGTACACAAATGCATGGATCTCGCCATACCCAAAAGAACCAAGACGCTCTCCTCCAAAAAAAGGAAGCCAATCTGGTGGTCCCCTGCCATAAACAAACTCTACAACAGAAGGAGGAAACTGATGAAGAATAAGGTGAAGTCCCAAGACTGGAAAAACTCCCTTTATCAGCCTCAACAAAAAGTTGAGATCTCTCATCAAATCCTCCAAAGCTAGCTATGAAAACAGAATTGTAGCAGATAGTAAAGACAACCACAAGGCCTTCTATAGTTATGTAAGGAATCTCCATGGTAATACCCAGATTTGCTCTGAGCTACTGCACAATGGTACCTCCTACACCGAGCCAACAGATATTGCCAATATACTGGCCGACAGATTCAGTGCCACCTTCAATAACTGTCTCCTTTTTCCCTACAAACTTATCTGTATCCACAGGCACTCCCTCCTCCAATCCCAATCTATCCTACTCCTACAAGCTACCTGGCTCTCAAAACAGACACTAAGATCCCTAAATACCTCTTTTGTCACATCCATCAACTCATTACCATCCTTCTCTCTGGTGACATTCATCCTAACCCTGGCCCCTCTCTTCCTCATAAGTCAAATTCACCCCCACCTACTACCTCCTCAACCGGAAAATCCTTTCTTTTCACTACATTGAATGCTCAAAGCCTATGTAACAAAATCCCTAACTTCCATGCATAGCTTCTCCATAACCAACCAGACCCCTATCCATCTCAGAAACATGGCTAAAACCCCACATAAAAGACTCTGAAATAATCCCCCCAACTATTACTTAATTAGGAAAGACCAGACCCACAAAAAAGAGGGCGGAGTTGCTCTCCTCTGTTCCTCCTCTCTCTCAGTTACCCCTTATTCTAAACCCATTCCCCAATTTGCCAATGCCGAACTAACACTTGCCCTACTTCAGATGAATAGACACAAATATATGCATAGCCGCTCTCTACATTCCTCCAGGAGACAATATCCCCATTCTCGAGAATATCCTCTCTTAGTTTTCCTCTAATATTAGCAACGAGACCATTATCCTTGGTGATGTTAACATTAACTGGGCCACCATTCTCTACAAACAATCTAAACATTAACCTATATAACTTCTCACCGCTAATCAGCTCAACCACCAGACCCTCCAAGGACTACTCCTCCGGCAATATTCTGGATTGGATTCAAATCTCGCACCCCCACTATATTTCTGATAGTGGCACCTACCCCAATTCTCTCAGTGACCACCTCCCCTCTTTTGCTCACTGATTTCCCTCCTCCTTACAACTACCACATACTTATCTCTCTACACGCTCCATGAAAAACTTCAACCCTGATACCTTCTCTAACTCTCTAAAATACACAGACTAGTCCCCTCTAAAAACCCTCTCCCTAGATAATGCTGTTGCCTACTTCAAGACAACATTCTTAGATCTTCTAGATACCTTTTCTCCCTCCAAAACTTAAAGAATTAAAAGCAAACCACAACCATCATATATCTCCGTGAGAAAGCCTGGAAACAGTATGAGAAAAATAAAACTCCCTCCACTCTAAATGGGCATAAACTACTCCGCAACAAAGATAAAAAAAACTTATTGCATCCAACTGTAAATCCTACTTCTCCATACTCCAAAATAACCACAAAATAAACCCTAAAAAAATTCTGGAATGGTATCACCTCCCTCCTCAATCCCTGCAAAAAAGACAACCCCTACCCTGATCCAAATGCCTCTGACCTGGCCTTAGCCACCCAATTTAATTCCTTCTTCATTGATTCCATAGCCAAACTAACAGCATCCTTCCCCAACAATACTCCATCATCTTCTCCATCTTCTCTTATCTCTTCATCCCAAAATACTACCACTTCCAAACCCCTCCCCCTCACTATCAAACCTATCCCTACATCTACCATACATAACTCCTCTTCAACTTGAAACCTGCTCAAATGCCCCTGACAACCTCCCCTCCTACTTTCTAAAAATGGCGGCTGAAGCCTTCACTTTCCCTATCTCCATTTTAATAAATCGGTCAATCTAAGAAGGCTAGGTACCCCAACTCTGGAAAAAGGCCTTTGTCATTCCTCTTCATAAAGGGAGAAACAATAACAATATTCCCAATTTTCGACCAATCGCCGTCTTATCCCCTATCTCAAAAGTTCTTGAAAATTTTATTCACCAACAACTTTTACCCTACCTCATGGATAACCATCTTCTTACCCCCACACAACATGGATTAAGGCTTGGACATAGCACTACCACTGTTCTACTCTCTTTCCTTGAAACTATCAACAAAGCCCGTGATTTTGGCTGCCTAGTGTCTACCCTCCTTTTGGACTTTCAAAGGCCTTTGACACTATCTCTCATAAACTTCTTCTATCTAAACTCTCCTTCTCTTCCATCAACTGGTACACCAGTTACCTCTCTAACAGGCAACAAGCAGTCAAATGGAAAAAAGCCACTTCCTCTTTCCTTAATATTCCTACAGGTGTACCCCGGGGTTCTATCTTAGGTCCTTTACTGTTTAATATTTTCATAAATGACTTCCATCAGACCATCTCAAATGCTAAGCTTATTCAATACGCAGATGACTCTAGAATCATCTGTTCTGCCACCTCCTTCCCGAATTTCCCACTCTCTTAAAATTAACCCAGGATACCTTCACCTCCACTGAACACTGGATGTTGGATAACCACTTGGCACTAAATGCATCAAAAACTAAACTTATGGTATTTATTCCTTCCAAAAACATGACCATAGATAAAAACTCTTTCTCCATTACTAGCCATAATAATACCCCTCTCGAGCTAGTATCCCATGTCAAACTTCTAGGTGTGCTCATTGATGAACAGCTTAAGTTTGATACCATCTTCAAACAAACATCAAAAAACCCACCAGAAACTTGGTATGCTTTACCGCCACAATCGCTACCTTACTCCCCCTACAAAGTTTGTTCTCTCTACCACATAACTCATTCCCTCCCTCCTATATGGTGCCCCACTTCTTACAACACTGCCAAGTTTGCTACAGGCTGCAAATCTTCCACCTATCACTGTCATGCCCTTCACAAACTAAATTGGCTAGAACTGCCCAATCACCTTTCCTACATTCAACTCACCCACGCCCACAAAGTTATGTTCGATCCCTCTCTCTGTCCCTCCTCCCTCAAAATGCATCTGCTTGATAGACCTCTTAGATCTACTAACCAGAATCTGATTGAACTGCACAAGCCTGCCCATCCACCAGGCAAAGATCTACTATCTTTTTCTGTAGCACGCCTCTGGAACTCCTTACCAACTCTTATTCGTACCACCCATAATCACGCTACCTTTAAGGCCTTGCTTCACTCTCATCTTATATCCCTCTGGGAATTTTCGTGCTCTCACCCCATATAACTCCCTCAGCACTGCACTCTGCCTCATCTCATACCTCACTGTAATCTAATAAGACACCTAATCCACCTTTCTCTCCAGCCCTAACTCTTTATTCTACTTCTATTATTTCATCTCTTCCTACTTCTGCATTAAACTCCTCCTGCCCCACTTATTCTTACATTACTCTCATATGATACCTATATCAATTGCCAAAGCTCCAAGAATACAGCTTCTGTGGGACCTGACACTATGCGTGGCTGTGCTCTACATGAACTACAGAGTGAACTGGCACCTCACTTGTATACTTTGTTCAATCACAGCCTCACCTCAGGCTTTGTCCCTATTGAATGGTGCACGGCTACAGTCATTCCTCTCCACATCGGAGGAGCAACTACAGTCCCTGGGAACTATTGCCCCATTAGCCTGATGAGTCTGATATGCAAAGCTATGGAACGCATCATCACAGACCTAATAAACAAGGATATAGGGAGTCTCCAAACTCTGGATCCCACAGAGTTTGGTTTTGTGAAGGGTAGATCATGTCTTGGTCGACTTCTTTTGAGTCAGTCACCAGAGGTGTGGATGAGGGCAAGGTGGTTCATACAGCCTACCTTGATCTGGTCAAGGCCTCTGATACTATTCCCCACTCAGGAATCATAGAAAAACTAAGCTAGGCATCAACCCCTATATCACTAGGTGGGTTGCAAACTGGCTCACAGATAGAACCCACAGTGTGAAAGTAGCTGACTCAAGTCAGATTGCTGACCAGTCACGAGTGGAGTCCCACAGGGTTCGATCCTGGGTCCTCTCCTGTTTGGTATCTGCTTCTCTAAAGTCCAGGCTAGCATGAAGGGTCTCTGGCTGACAAAGTTCAAAGACGATTGCAAGTTGGGAGCTACTAACTCTCCATGTGATTTTGACATCCTACAGAAAAGCCTCACTGAGACCAACAAATGGTGTCAGAGCCATTGCCTTAAGCTCAATACCAAAAAATGTGTTGTCATCTCCTTTCAGAAAAACCCAGTTCGTATGAATTACCACATCGATGGTAGTCCACTGAACACAGAAGGAGTTATAAGAAATCTGGGAACACAGCTTGACAGCAACCTCTCTTTTGACCATCACATTGCCACTGTGGTCACAAAGTCCTTCTAGATGGCACATCTCATTACTAAGGGTGTTGCATCCAGGAATAAAGAGGTCATTGTCTCCCTCTACTCTTCCCTCAATAAGCCAATCAGAATACAATGCCCCATTTAGCATGCACCTCACTAGACACCTGCAGCAACTGGAGAGGTCACAAAAGTACCTCATAAAGAGGATCCTAGGCCTTAAACACTTGTCCTATATGGACAGACTCAAAAAACTCCAACTATTCTCTGTCTCATATCGCCTACTTAAGAGGCGTTCTCTGCTCGACTTAAAAAGCCATGTCTGACCCAGCTCTGTCAGAAATGCTACATCTAAAGAAATCCCAATCCCTCCATACCACACGCTCCAGAGACCTCAACCTCATTACCTCAATCAATAGAACATGCTGGAGGAACAGGTTCATAACCCAGAGACTGCCCATGCTACGGAACAGACTTCCCATACATATCAAGCAGAGCATCTCACTGGCTCTCTTCAAGAGAAATCTTGATGAGTGGATGGGAAATAGAAAATTCACCCCAGGGATCACTCCTGTGGTTCTACTCACCAGAGGCACTGGGAACTAAGGTCGGGTGGCACGATGCCAGGTTAATCCTATGGGCTAGGCTTGTGAAGGCTCCAGGGCCATTAGCCTAGTATACACTTATGAACCTATGCACTTTGTAGTTTTCGAAATTGTGATGCAAAGTTTCAGTGTTCTGAGTTTTCGATGTTGTGAGTTTTCAGTGTTTTGGGTTGTCCATGCTATGGTCTCAGTGTTTTGAGATTCGATGTTATGGGAATTAGATGTTTTGAAGTGGAACCAGAACAACACCTATGCAAACATTTCAAAGTAAAGATCATAAATCTTTTGTTGTTTCATCTGGTTTGCCTCTGTGGTTGCTTTATATATAAAGATCATAAATCTTCTGGACTGGGGTGCATAATTGGGAGCCATACTTCTTCCCATTGTTTTCTTGTAAATTACTTTTCCAGTTTCTCTTCCCAATCTTTTCTAAACTCCTCTGGTTGATTCTTATAGTTATCATGCAATATTTTATAAACTCTACAAATTATCCTTTTTAACAGCTGCTTCTTTTCTAGATTTAACTAAACTCTACCAAAGCAGGTCTCTCACTTAAAATCCCTGTCCCTTTCTCTTTGCCTGTATTTTGAGATCAAGCCCTGGTAGGGAAGGCAGACTCTAGCCTGCAATCCAAACATCTTCTTGGCTTCATCCCACTTGATTACTTTTCCTGCTTTTGTTATTTGCTCCTTATATCTTGGTTCCTTTGCTAAGTTCCTCCAGTAAATTCCATCCCTCTCTTGCATGTTTTCTGTACCTTACTTGCAGCTATCCCTATTGGTAAAACCTCTTTTCTCCATTCTCGTATTGGCTTAGTTCTTAGAATGCTTTCTGCTAATTTATGAATATAATATTCCTGAATGGTTATTATTATTCTCCTTAAGATTGTGCACCCAAAATCGCACTCTCTCCCTCTATTTTTTAACCTCCCCTTGCATCATTGTCATCCCTTTCCACTTTGAATTAAAACCTTTGCTTAGGTTATGTAAACAAGTCTTAAGTGTGTAGCTCTAAAATATCCATTCAAATCAGGCAGACCTAAACAACTTTGTTCTATTGGAAGGATCAACTTATCCCAATTAATTCTTGCTCCCTTTCCCTCCCAGATAAATCCCTTTAATTCTTAATTACTGTCTACAACTTCTCCTCGGGTTGATAAAAAAAGAATGCCTGACCTGTATAAAAGACTAAAGGAAGTGAAAACATTTTCACTGCTTGCATCTTACAATGCATATCCACGAATAAGAGTTTGCAGTTTTTCAGTTTACTCACTTCCCACATATCCTTAGCTGCCACAACAGAAAGGTTAATCCATACTTCTAAATACTTCATCTTATGTCTTCATAAATATAAGTATTGCTGAACCAATTCATGTGTGGGTACATAATTTATGTCTATAGCCTTTGTTTTATTTTCACTGATTTTATATCCCAAAAAGACATGACACTCTCTCAATATGTTCTACAACAGTGAGATGCCCTTTTCTGGATTTATCAGGTATAAAATATCATCATCTGGAAATAAAGCCAACTTTTCTTGATTATCATACCAATTACATCCTTGTATACATGCGTCCCTTATTTTCTTTGCCAGTGGCTCTAAATATAAAGCAAATAACAAAGAGAAAAGAAGACGCACCTGCCTGGTTCCTCTGCTCAAACACAGCTTATCTGAGAGTAACCCTCACACTTTATTTCTTGTCTCCAGTCCTTCATATATCCTTCTAATTAACCTTATTATTTGTACATTGTATTATTTCTCCAATGTACAAGTAAAAACTAAAGGCCTGTGGCTGACGAGATTTGCTGCCGACTGCAAACTGGGATTTGTCACAGAATCTCCAAATGATGTTAACATCCCATAAGAGGGGCTTACACAAACAAATGATCGGTGCCAAGGTCATGGCATTAAACCAGTACAAAAAAAGTACTGTCAGCCCTTTCAATACGAGCGATTTTCCTGCTAACTACCACATGAATAGCAACACCCTAAGTATGCATTCAGTGGTGAGAGACCTGGGCAGACAGGATGACAGCAACCTTACCTTTGATCACCATGTCTCCACAGTGGTAAGAAGGGTATTCGATATTGCTCATCTCATAAGTAAGGGCTTTGCCCCCAGGAAAAAAAAGATGTTATAACCTCCCTGTACTCCTCCCTCTTCAGGCAAATAACTGAGTATAACACCCCTTTTGGTGTGTACCCTTCCAAGCACCTGCAGCAACTGGAGAGCCCACAAAGGTTCCCCACAAGGAAAATTCAAGGTTTTCACATTTGCTCTATGTGGATCATCTGAAACCACTGTCACTTTATTCTATTTCACAGAGACTACTCAGAGGCGATCTCTGCCTTGCATATAAGGCAATCTCTGACCCTGCTTTATTCGAAATGCTGCATATCCTCAAGTCAAACAGTACACGGGTTACCCACTCTAAAGACCTTAACTTGGTGTGTCACATTAAAAGAACTTGCTGGAGGGAGAGATTCATCTCCCAGAGGTTACCACACCTCTGGAACAGACTCCCACTTCATGTCAAACAGAGCACCTCATTGGCCCTCTTTAAACATAATCTGGATGACTGGATGGGTAACCATAAACTCACCCTGGGGATTCTACCAGTGTCCCTCTTGGACGGGCAATAGGTGCTGATCGTGGAAATAAGGGTAGAACTTGGCTAGACTTGTAAAGAAACTAGGGCCATTAGCCTAGTAACTTATGATCCTATGATCAGGGAATGCAAATGCTTCCAATGCCTACTCATAAAATCCCACCTTACTATGTCAGACCCTTTCTCTACATCAAGACCCACCAACAACAGAGGTATTTTCTTACAATCAGCTTCCCTCTGGATCATCACTGTTTTATTAATGTTGTCAAATGCTTACCACCCCTCCACAAAACCATACTAATTTATATCTAACAATTCTGGCAACACCTTTGCCCCTCTTTTACCTAGTAATGATATGAACACTTTCTAGTTGTGGTTTAAAATTGAAGTGGGTCTATATGAAGCTGAAAAGCTGAATCTAAAGGATATTTCCCATATTTAACACAGACACCACAGCTTTCTTCCAAGATGTTGCAGCTTCCGTACTTCTAAAATACTGTTAAGCAAACTCTTTCAAATCTTTATCACTTTCTTCCCTCCTGATTTCTAAACTTCCACAGGAATACCATCTGCTTCTAGAGACTTTATTGAAGATTGATTATACATCACTTTTTATCTCATCACCTTCTATCTTAACTGTTAGTTGTTGAACCTCATAGGTTCATAGGTAAGTACTAGGCTATCTGCCCGAGGGCATCTATAAACCTAGCCAGAATGTGTTGGCTTTTGCTGCCCCCTAAGATTAGTTCCCTGTGCCTTGGTCCAGCAGAGCCATTAGTTCCCTGTGCCTCTGTCCAGCAGAGCCACTGCAGTAATCCCTGGGGTAAATTTTCTGTTTCCCATCCACTCGACAAGCTTTCTCTTGAAGAGTGCTAGTGAGAGGCTCTGCCTAATGTAGATTGGAATCCTGTTCCAAAGCATCGGGAGTCTCTGGGACAGGAATTTATCCCTTCAGCACATCCTATTTATTGTTGTGGTGAGGTTTAGATACCTAGAGCATGTGAATCTTGGGGATTTTTTTTTTTTTAGGTGGAGCATGTCCATTAATTCTGGGTTGGACATGGCCTTGTATGTCAGGCAGAGATCACCTCTGAGTAAGCGGTATGCAACCGAGTACAGCTGGAATTTCTTCAGTCGGGCTGCATAGGGCATCTGTTTGAGGCCAGTAATCCTCTTGGTGAGGTACTTCTGTGGTCTTTTCAGCTGCTGCAGGTGTCTTGTAAGGTACATCCCAAATGGGGCATTGTACTCTATGATGGGTCTGATTAGTGATGAGTAGAGGGGCACAATAACCTCTTTTGTTCTAGATGCGAGCCCTTTTGTGATTAGGTGGGCCACATAGAAGGATTTTCTAACCATTCTAACCACCTTGGAAATATGATTATCAAAGAGAGATTACTATCTACTTGGGTGTCCAGATCCCTTATTACATTTTCTGTATTTAGAGGACTACCAAGTATGTGGTAGTTCGCGGGTACTTTGTTTTTTCCAAATGGGTTTGACTATGCACTTTTTGCCATTTAGCTTGAGGCCATGATTTTGACACCAGGTATCCGTCTCAGTCAGACACTTCTGGAGGATGTCTGTATCAGCTGGAGAGTCAATTATGGCCCCCAGTCTGCGAACTTGATCAGCCATAGTCCTCCTCTTTGTCTGCAGAATGCAATTACTGGTACCAGGCACTTTGTAAAGACCCTGGGAGCAGTAGATAAGCCAAACGGTAGTGCAGAGAATTGGTAATGCAAAAAACCTGCCTTAAAGTGGCGGTATCTTCTGCACGATTCCCTTACTGGGATATGCAGGTATGCCTCCTTTAAGTCTAGAGTCACTAACCTAGCGTTCCTGCCCTGCATAGGCAGTAGCTGCTGTAAAGTCAGTATTTTGAATTTTGGAATAGAACGTGTTCAAAATCGATAAGTTTAGTACTGGACTCCAAGAATTGTCTTTTCTGGGTACCAGGAAAAGTCTTTAATAAAAACATAGTCCTTTTTCCTTTTCTGGTACTGGTTGAATAGCCCCCATATCCATGAGGGACATAATTGTTTCTGAGCCTCTGCCCACTGATTTTGTGGCAGATATGGCCATCCGTTGGAAATTGGCAAAGTATGGAAATGAAATCTGTACCCCTGGGATACTATGTTTAATACCCACTTGTCCTGGATAATTAACTGCCATTGAGCATGAAGTGCTAGTTTTACCCCCAAGGGGGCTGCCAAAAGATAAGTGCTTGGTGATGGTAGAGGAAAGTCATTGAGACTGTTTACTGTAGGGTTGTGCTTTGTTTCCTCCAGATTTGGAGGTGGAGGCACCCCATTGCTTTAACCTGTAAGAACCCTGTGATTGGTAACTGGAGCCTTTTGAGCACCTGTATTTGCCTTGAATGGCTCTGTTGGACACAGGAAAGGACCAATTTTTAGTAGGCCAGTGCCTACTGAACCTAGGTGACTGCACTTGCAAGAAATCTTTTACAGTTTGCATAGATTTAGCTTTGTCTTCCATTTTCTTTAAAGCCTCTTTTGCCTTATTACTAAACAGAGTATCATGCTGTAAGGGGGCATCCAACAATTTAGTTTTAACATGATCAGGCAGATTTTGCTCCTTTAGCCAGGCATGCCTTCTAATCACAGATTCAGTAACTGCGACCCTGCAAGAGGCCTCCAAGGAATCAAAGCCACATCGCAAAGTATGCTTTCCAACCTGTTCTGCTGAATGTAATAATTCCTGTAACTTTATTTTCCACACAATCAAAAATCAACATCATTTTCTGTTTCAGTAGGCCCATAACATGCTGTTGATATTTAAGGATATGAAACTGGCAGTTTAAGGCCCCAACTGCCAAGGTAGCAGACGTATAAACCTTCTTTCCCCATCTATCCAGCGCCCTGGAATCTCTATCAGAGGGGGTAGGATTTTTGGCTGTAGAGGCCTTTACACCCTTGGGACCCTGTGAAATAGTCTCAGGATCAGCAGCAGGATTTTTGAATAGAAATTTGCGGGAGTCAGGAACCCTGTAATACCTGTCTGGCTTACTAGGAGCCAGAGGTAGGGAATCAGGAGCCATGATTGATTCCGAAAACACATAATCAACAATGTCTAATACAGGAGGGATTGCCAAAGGCCTATGCTGAGGAAGAAGAAGACAATCCCTAAGCCTCTTTTTTGATTCAGAGAAGTCCTGACTCTTCCAGTGAAAATGTTCCCTTAAGGAATGCAAAGTCACTCCAAAAGAGTAATCCTCAGGATGAGATGCAGATGGGATGGATTCCTCTGCATTAGAATCCTCATAGGGTGGAATAGAAAATTCCTGATCAGAAGAGGAATCAGAAGAAATGGAAACCTGATCTGAACCTTGCCTAGGCCTCTTGGGGGGGGTTGATCAAGGTAATTAAGTCCTCAGCCATTTTGATCATCTGTTGTTTAGGTATAGGGGCCTGAGCACGTGGCTCATGCGTCATTTTTTTAGAAATAGGAGATGTTTTTTACCTTGTTTTTGAGGCTGGCGTCGGTTTAATATGAAAATGTTGAGGCCTAAAAACACCCCCAGAAGCCGGTGCCTGCTCAGCGGCTCCGGACCCATCCAAGGGAGAGACATCTGCGGGTTCAATACTCTGAGAATCTTGCATCATACCAGACTCCGAATGGGTTTTGGTAGAGGCCTGCGACTCAAAAGTAGCAGGTATCAAGGGCTGCGAAAGCGCCTCACTAAGTACCGGTGACTGGCTTAGGAGAAGCTTCGTCGTCGGTTTTGGACCTCGACGGTCTGTCTCTTTTTCTTTGCGTTTTTTGTGAACTCCGGTAGTCGGATTGCTAACCGACAACATTTCAGGATAATTAAATCTTGATCCAAAACATTTAGAAGCAAAAATATACCGACGCTTAATAGTGTGTTGGTTAAATCTAGCATAAAACCAGCAGCAAGGCACATTATGATCTGGGCCTAGGCAAGGAATATAGTACAAATGAAAATCCTTATGAGGTATTTGCTTCCCACAAGTAATGCAATTATTAACTTACTGACATCGGTAAGGAGCAAGAAAAAGTTTCTCCAACGGGGTTCTTAGCTTTAGTTTGAAGACTTCGGTTCTGAAACTCGAATGTGAAAATTTCAGGAGTCGGCCAACTGGCACTTGCGAACTGCTTCTGCTTTGGGCACCGCGCGGCAAGAAAGACTGAATAAAATGGCATCGGCTGCATGTTTTATACCCCTGACTACCTGATGTCATGGAAGAGGAGACAGCAACCGATGCAGGACCCAAGACTTTGTTATTCAGGCCGAATGAGGGCAACCTGCCAGCAGATTACTTCAAATGTAATGACTGCAACAGTGAAACACGAAGAATATCCTCCCAACAAATTCCAACATATGTGAGAGATGCAACCATATAGCCAAACTGGAGGCTAAGCTCTCTCAACTCAGTACTGGCATAACCAGTCAGGAGGAGAAGGAAACCACACTCACTGTCTCACATAGACCTACCACGACAGCAAACCAAACACAATCACACAAAAACATACTCGGAGACTCTAAATAAAGATCTGCCTAAGCAGCAGAGACCTCCAAAGCAGACACCCAAGCAACCGCTACCCCAAAACAAAACAAGTGCAACACATATCTCACAAAGCCAGTGTGCCGAACAGTCACAGCCCTTAAGACTAAACAACACATCTGATACACTTGTAATAGGTGACTCTACCGTCAGGCACACTGACGTCCCGCTCACCAGGCTGAACAAGGAGAGGGTCACGGTGAGTTGCCTGTCGGGCGCTAGGATCCGCCACATAACACAAGCACTCATGTCACTCCAAGGCAAGTACAAATATGACTCAGTCATTGTCCATGCTCGTGTGAATGACCTGAGACATACCTTCCTGGACTACATGAAAAGAGACATAGAGGAGCTCTCTGAGCATGTAGCCCAGGCTGGTATGACCCTGACCTTGAGTAGCATCTTACCCTCACCAAGAATGATGCCACAATATGAAGACAAGATGATCAATTTCAACAACTGGCTTAAGTACTGGTGTCATTCAAAGGGGATCCAATGCCTGTCAGCTTGGGATGATATGCTCGACAAGCCACGATGCTTCGCTAGGGACGGCTTGCACCTGTCACCCCTGGGCTTTCGGATATTGGCAAAGGCTCTTGCTACCCCCATAGTGCCTTTTTTAGGCAAGTCTCAAAAGACAAACCCACCTCCATAGGTATCACAAGGGATAAGAAACTAAGAGTAATGCTACTCAACGCCAGAAGTCTAAACCTCAAGATGCATGCACTCGAAACTCTCCTTAGCATGGAGAACATTGATATCTGTGCAGTAACAGAAACCTGGTTCAGGGCTCCCCAGCACTACCAGATTATACCTCATACCATGCTTTTCGGCCCCAAAACTTGGACCGAACCACAAAAGGAGGGGGAGTATCGATATTCATCAAAGATACCCACACCTCCAGGTTGGTGGCAAAGCACGAAGCATCAGAGACTATCCATGTGCAACTAACAGTGGGTAAAACTGCCTTCCAGTTTATAGCCTGCTACAGACCACCCTCCCAAACCCAGGAACCCCACCCAGCCCTCCTGAGAACACTGGAAAATATGAAGGTCTCTCCAAACACCATTATATTGGGCGACTTCAACTACCAAAACATAGACTGGGAGCATTACTCTAGCTCCAACACCCTAGCCCAAAGGTTCCTAGAATTTATAAACTCAAATGCTATGGAACAACTTGTTACCACTCCCACAAGAGGGGAAAACATACTGGACCTGATCATCACCAACATGGGGACTCTATGCTCCAGACCAGAAGTGTATCCCTCACTGGTAAGATCAGACCATAAACTAATCTCACTGGATATTCACATCCCGACCCCACCCCCTACCCAGAAAACCACAGTGAAAAACTTCTCTAAAGCAAATTTCACACTCCTCAAAACCAAGGTGGAATCCTTGAAAGCCCCCGGGCCTGTGGAAAATACGGCCCAGACCGCAGAATCCTTTATAAACGCATTCTATGAACACCTTCAGGAATGCATGGATCATGCGATCTCAAATAAAACCAAGACCCAATCCCCCAAAGGCAGACGTCCTGTCTGGTGGACCCCAGCCATAAACAAACTATACAACAGAAGGAGAAAGCTACTAAATGATAGAGCAAAATCCCAAAAAGGGAAGGCATCACTGATCAGTATTATCAAAAAACTATGGGCACTCATAAAATTGTCTAAGGCCAGCTTCGAGAGAAAAATTGCACAGGACACTAAGGATAATCACAAGGCTTTCTTTAGTTATGTTAGGAACCTGGGTGGGAATTCCCAGATATGCTCAGAATTAGTCCAAAACGACAAAAAATACACCGAACCCACAGACATTGCCAACATCCTAGCTGACAGGTTCAGCGCACACTTCTCCCCCCCCCCTACCAAAAGGGCAAATATCTATCCCAGCAGAGTGCTGCCCCCCTGACATCTCAGATGCTCAGGTAAGAGCCGCCCTCTCCAAAGCAAAAACACAGCATCAATGGGACCAGACGGTGTCCCGGGCTGTGTCCTACATGAACTCCAAGAAGAGCTAAACCCAAACATAAAACTACTGTTCAATCTCAGCCTTACTACAGGATATGTGCCCAAAGAGTGGCGTACAGCAACAGTGGTCCCTCTCCATAAAGGTGGTGCCTCAACGGATCCTGGAAACTATCGCCCCATAAGCCTGACTAGCTTGGTCTGCAAAGCTATGGAAAGGATCATCATGGACCTCATAAATAAAGATATTGGGGACCTACAGACACTGGATCCTACCCAGTTCGGCTTTGTTAAGGGCAGATCCTGCCTCTTAAACCTGGCTGATTTCTTTGAAACAGTCACCAAGGCCATTGACGAGGGGAAGGTGGTCCACACAGCCTACCTGGACCTCGCAAAGCCTTCGATACAATACCCCACTCTGGCATTATAGATAAGCTCACCAGCTTAAATATAAACCCCTATGTCACTAGATGGATTGCAAACTGGCTCAAGGACAGAACCCACATGGTTAGAATTGCTGGAGCCATATCAGACTCCAAACCAGTTACAAGTGGTGTCCCACAAGGCTCAGTCCTGGGACCTCTCTTGTTCGGTATATATTTCTCGGAGGTACAGGCCAACATGGAAGGACTGTGGCTGACCAAGTTCGCAGATGACTGCAAACTGGGCGCCATAATCGATTCTCCAGCTGACACAAGCATCCTCCAAAAGGGCCTCATAAAAACAGACAACTGGTGCCAGCGCCATGGCCTCAAGCTAAATGCCAAAAAGTGTATAGTCATCCCCTTTGGCAAAAACAAAGTGCCCACAAATTACCACATAGGTGGTAATCCATTAAGTACAGAAGAAGTAATTAGGGACCTGGGGACCCAAGTTGATAGCAATCTCTCATTTGACAACCACGTGGCCAAAGTGGTTAGAAAAACATTTTATATAGCCCACCTAATCATGAAGGGATTCACACATCTAGATCAGGGGAGGTCATCGTGCCTCTTTACATAAAACTACTGTTCAATCTCAGCCTTACTACAGGATATGTGCCCAAAGAGTTGCGTACAGCAGCAGTGGTCCCTCTCCATAAAGGTGGTGCCTCAACTTAGTTTTATGCAACGAAGCTAACTGCCATGTAAATGCATATTATCTGCTTTTCAAAAGATTTATAGACGTCGACCTGATTGTGACTGTGCTAGTTCAGTAGTTGCGACTAATGCAACGTATGTTTAGATACTTGGTCCTACTTTTAGGCACTAAGGTTTAATTACCTGTAATGCTCTGAACTACGCAAATAATCCTGCTATGGAACTAACCCCTAATTCCACATAACTGGTAATGTCTTTAAGCATTGTCACTGTCTTAATCTTCGTTTTACTCCTACTGCTTTTGGTTATATGTATTTAAAGATCTCGGCACTGCTCTGCCCTTTTAAACAGCCTTTATGCATAACGGAGCAACAGTACATTGTATTAGCTTTTAAACAGGTTTTGGAATCATAACGCTGTTTTTTATTTACTGCTGTATATATTGCAATTTTTGCCCACCATTTAGTTGAACTGCTGTACATACTGCGATTTATACCCGCCATTTAGTTGAACCCACGTGTAAAACGGAGTGCCCTTACATGCTCAGACGGCCTCAATCCAGTCAGCCAAAGGCAACCCAAATTTGTAGCTCATACAAGCTTACCCTCCAATTTGTTTAACTGCTTACTCTAAGAGCTGACTAGACCACTTTAAGCGGTAACCTATACTAATAGAATTTCAGGTAGTGCTTCCTACTGTGGAAGCGAAACTTACAAGAGTGTCCTACGCTACTTAACACTAGCAAACTGATTTGTGTGTAGCCTAAACTCATGTATTTGTTCTACTCAATATAATTGTTCATACCTGACTGCAACTACTACTTTATGTGATTCATTTTATGTTGTGCACTATTACTATCTGTTTATCCTTACTGCGCTATGTATATAGTGTTATTTACTGCTTTAATATAACTTACTTTCTTATTTTATCTTCTGTTCCTCAGCTTTCTCCTGGACTTACCCTTGAGTTTTCGCCTGGGTGGAATCTCACACCTATATTTTTGTCTGCATTCTCAACCAACTGCTGTAAGACACTTTATCAAACCCTGCTATCTCCTGCAAGCTGCTAATACAAGAAATCAAGAAAGTATGTTTATTTATGACATAGCCGTGAAATTAAATACCCAGTAAACCCTGCTAGGTGTTTTGTTTGCTCCCAGCCAAGTTAGTCAGCAGCAAACCCCTTGTTCCCCTATCCCCATTTCCCCCCTTACCTAGACCCCTACTTCTCCTGCTCTCATCTCCCCTCAGTCCAGCTTAGTCCCGTGGAGCCCTGGTGTATTTAAGCGCATTTCCACTTTTGTCCACTAGATGTCACCCTCTCCCCAACAATATCTACTTCACTGATATCTACTTCTATTTTCACTTTCCCTTACATTTTCTTTAATTCACATTGTTTCTTTTTCTCTTTCTCTTCTTTATTTCACTCTATTCCTACCCACTATTCCTAGCCCGCCTCCACTTACCTTTGTGCTAGTCAGTGTTCACTGATAGTTTTTCCATCCTCTACTGACCACTTTGTGTATCCCGCTCCGTTCGCCCTACGGGCTCACTCTGCTCCCTTACCCTGCCCCCAATTCTCACCCGCCCCCAGTACCTCTAACCTTCTACCCTCATAACCACACCCCCTTTACCAATGAACCACTCACTGAATCACTACTAGCCACCCCCCATATCAATACCTCTACTCCCCTTATTTCTAAATCCCCTCCCTTCCACCTACTCTATCTTCCTAAACTAACACCTACTCTTCTCCCTACATAAATACTACACTTTCTACTACCATGCCTTACAAATACCAATGTGTTCATACACTCTTACTCCTGATTACTCTTACCACAGCTTACCTCTTAACCTCCTATGAACAGCCACTCCTATCTCCTGTTATCATCCCTTCCAAACAAACCCTAACACCTTTTCCTGCTTTATCTACAACCTTCCTAAATGCCACCATTAAGCCTAGTTTCTTTCATGCTAAATATCACTGACTACATCATATTAAATACTCCATCTTAGGCAATAAAAAATTCCTTTACCACTATTACAAGCCTCTCCAATGTTACAATTTCATATTACTCCACTTATTAAAAGATGGAGACATCCACCCCAACCCTGGCCCAAGCCTTACCCCACCCCCCATTCACCACAATCTCTACCATATGAACCCATTACCAACTACCAATCCCTCCAAATCACTCTCAATAGCCCATCTCAACATACGTAGTATATGTAACAAAATACCACAAGTTCATGCCCTTCTGGATGTCCAGAAATTCGATATTCTCTGTTTAACAGAAACATGGCTTAAACCCACAATAAAAGATACAGAAATCATCCCCCCAGGCTATAGCATCATTCGACATGACCGTTTGAACAAAAAAGGCGGAGGGGTTGCAATTATCTATAAAACAGGGCTACAAATCAGCAAAATGAATTATAACTTACCTTCTGATAACAAGAAAGAAATAATTATTTCTAAACTGTTGCTTAACTCCCATAAATCAGTTTACATCATCTGCACCTACCTTCCCCCAGGTAAAAATCTAACTATATTAGAGGACATCCTAAATTGGCTTTCTACCAATCTCCCTCAAGAAACAATTCTACTAGGAGACTTTAATATTGATTGGAATTTATGTAACAACACCAATCCTTCATCCCTTATTAACCTGCATGGCTTTTCACAAGCTATAAACTCTCCAACCAGAACAAACAAACATAACAACAAAAAAAAACATCTTAGACTGGATTCTTACAAATTGTTCACAACAAAACTATACAACAGGAACCCTCCCAGATGACCTTAGTGACCACTCTCTCATATATATTATTAGACATAAAATAACCTTAAATATCCCCTCTTCAGTCAGAACCATCCGCAGCAAAAACACCTTGACCATGAACTGTTTCTAACCGAACTTAAACAATGTAACTGGTCTCCCCTTAAGTCTCTCCCTATAGATGAAGCAGTTAATTACTTTAATACCACCTTCCTAGCAATCCTAGGCCAACATGCCCCAATCCGTTCCATAAGAATGAAAAATAAACCAGCTCCATGGTTCTCAAATCATACTAGGAAACTAATCCTCAATAGAAACAAATCTTGGGCTAAATGGTGGTCCACAAAGGACACAACTGATCACCAAACCTTTAAACAACAAAGAAATATTACAAAAAAAAAGCTATCCTGCAGGACAAAACGAACTTTTACATACAACTACAACAAACATCCCTTCATCAACCACATAAATTTTGGTCTACTATTAACACACTACTATCCCCAGGCAGAGTGGAATCACCTAACCCACTAGGCTCCAACCCAGACTGTCCAATGCAAACAGCGAATGCCTTCAATTCTTTCTTCACCACCACTATACTAAAACTAGCAAATCAGTAAAACCCAGACTTATCTAACTTGCCCAGTCCAAGCTCTACTCCTCCACCTTTTCACCTTGAACCTATACCCACCTCCTATATCTCTTCCCTAAATCAAAAACTAAAACCTAATACCCCCTCAGCTGACCAACTACCAGCACAACACCTCAAAATAGGAGCCAAAGCCATTGCCTACCCAATCTCCATATTAATCAACAGAACCTTAAAAGAAGGTTTAATCCCATCAATCTGGAAAATCTCATATATTATTCCTCTTCATAAAGGTGGTGACTCTACTGATTTCTCTAACTTTCGTCCCATTGCTCTACTCTCCCCACTTGCTAAAATCATGGAGAAATGTATCCATAAACAACTTATAACCCACCTACTCCTCCATCAGCTCCTAGCTAACTGTCAACACGGTTTTCGGCCATTTCATAGTATCACCACAGCCTTACTATCCTTTACTAACTGTATCAACAAAAATCGTAACAATAATACTTTATCCTCTGCTTTCTTTGTAGACCTATCTAAAGCCTTCGACATGGTTAATCATCCACTTCTCCTCCACCTACTGAAGTCCCTCTCCTTCGACTATTCTGCCATAAAATGGTTCACATCCTATCTGGATAACCGAAAACTAGCTGTCTCTGGCAAAACCATCTTTTTGACCTTCTTCCTATCTCTCTAGGTGTCCCACAAGGCTCAATTTTAGGTCCACTACTGTTTTCCATTTTCATAAATGACATTCACCTCTCTATTCCGCAGTCTACCTGTATTCAATATGCTGATGACTCCACTATCATTTGTTCTGCCTCATCACAAACTGATCTTCATTCTCACACACAGTAAGCCTTCTCTACTATTGAAAAATGGTTCTCTAACCACTGTCTTCTCCTTAACCCTAAAAAAAACAAACTACTGCTCTTTACCCCATCTCATCTACCTCCCCCTCTCCATTTCACACTTACATCAGACGATGGCACCGTTATCTCACCTGACCCCACCACCAAACTCCGTGGAATTACTATTGACAATCAGCTAAAGTTTGACTCTCAGATAAATTCTACAATTAAATCTACTAACAAAAAACTTAGATCCCTTTATCGCATTAAACCTTTCCTGACACCAGTAGCCAGAGCCACAATAGCTAGAACCCATTTAATCTCTACCCTGTTATATGCTTCCCCCATATATACCAATCTTTCTAAAAATAATCTTAACAATCTTACTAGATCATACAATAATATTGCTAGATTTGCTACCAACTCTCCTTACAGGACCCACCATTGTCAGAATCTAAAACAGCTAGGATGGCTTGAATTACCACTACTACTACAATTTAACCAACTTATAATCGCCCACAAAGCCCTACACCAACCCAATAACACCCCAATTCTCTCTACCATTATAACACCTTATAATAATTTGAAGAATCTGCGCTCTGCCAACAAAATGTTGATACACACTTCCTTCTCTAATAACTTAGCAGGTGATTCCTTATTCTCAAACTCAGTTGGTAAAATATGGAATCAATTACCAAATGACCTCACTACCCTTACCTCTCTCCCACTATTTAAAACTAACCTAAAACTTTTCCTCTCCAATCACTGGTTATGCTCTTGTAACAACCCTGACTAACCATTTTTTTTCTCTAACTACCTGTCACCAATCAAAATATTATTCTCTACCATAAATCTCTACTTCTAACCATTCCTTATAACTACCCCTCCTCCTTCTTCTTTGCACTCTCCCCCTGAGTATATAAATCTCTACTTCTAACCATTCCTTATAACTACCCTCCTCCTTCTTCTTTGCACTCTCCTCCCTGAGTATATAAATCTCTACTTCTAACCATTCCTTATAACTAACCCTCCTCCTTCTTCTTTGCACTCTCCTCCCTGAGTATATAAATCTCTACTTCTAACCATTCCTTATAACTAACCCTCCTCCTTCTTCTTTGCACTCTCCCCCCTGAGTATATAAATCACTACTTCTAACCATTCCTTATAACTACCCCTCCTCCTTCTTCTTTGCACTCTCCCCCTGAGTATATAAATCTCTACTTCTAACCATTCCTTATAACTACCCCTCCTCCTTCTTCTTTGCACTCTCCCCCTGAGTATATAAATCTCTACTTCTAACCATTCCTTATAACTACCCTCCTCCTTCTTCTTTGCACTCTCCTCCCTGAGTATATAAATCTCTACTTCTAACCATTCCTTATAACTAACCCTCCTCCTTCTTCTTTGCACTCTCCCCTGAGTATATAAATCACTACTTCTAACCATTCCTTATAACTACCCTCCTCCTTCTTCTTTGCACTCTCCTCCTGAGTATATAAATCTCTACTTCTAACCATTCCTTATAACTAACCCTCCTCCTTCTTCTTTGCACTCTCCCCTGAGTATATAAATCTCTACTTCTAACCATTCCTTATAACTAACCCTCCTCCTTCTTCTTTGCACTCTCCCCCTGAGTATATAAATCTCTACTTCTAACCATTCCTTATAACTACCCCTCCTCCTTCTTCTTTGCACTCTCCCCCCTGAGTATATAAATCTCTACTTCTAACCATTCCTTATAACTAACCCTCCTCCTTCTTCTTTGCACTCTCCTCCCTGAGTATATAAATCTCTACTTCTAACC
This sequence comes from Protopterus annectens, assembly GCF_019279795.1. NCBI lineage: Eukaryota > Metazoa > Chordata > Ceratodontiformes > Protopteridae > Protopterus > Protopterus annectens. The sequence continues at coordinate 1,603,600,053 of NC_056726.1, read as the reverse complement.
ATTCCTTATAACTAACCCTCCTCCTTCTTCTTTGCACTCTCGCTTTGAGTATATAAATCTCTACTTCTAACCATTCCTTATAACTAACCCTCCTCCTTCTTCTTTGCACTCTCCTCCCTGAGTATATAAATCTCTACTTCTAACCATTCCTTATAACTAACCCTCCTCCTTCTTCTTTGCACTCTCCCCCCTGAGTATATAAATCTCTACTTCTAACCATTCCTTATAACTAACCCTCCTCCTTCTTCTTTGCACTCTCCCCCTGTGTATATAAATCTCTACTTCTAACCATTCCTTATAATTAACCCTCCTCCTTCTTCTTTGCACTCTCCCCCCTCAGTATATAAATCTCTACTTCTAACCATTCCTTATAACTACCCCCCCTCCTTCTTCTTTGCACTCTCCCCCTGAGTATATAACTCTCTACTTCTAACCATTCCTTATAACTACCCCTCCTCCTTCTTCTTTGCACTCTCCTCCCTGAGTAGTACTTCTTATCTGTACCTCTATTAGCCATTTTTTCTGTCTTATTCTAATTCTTGGTAACTGCAGAGGTATTACGTCATACTAATATTATTGCCAAACTTTTTCCATGCAATGTTCAAAATGTTGTTTTAAAATGTCTATTCTATAAATGTAAAATCAAAATGTTATTGAATGTTTTTCTATGTCTCTATGATGCTGTGTAACTGGAGCTTTTCTCCCCGGGCCTCCACTGAAAATGGACATGTATCCAGTTGGAGTAGCCTGGTAAACAAATGTAAAATAAATAAAATAAATAAATACTCATCCCTCATCAGGCCCATAATTGAGTACAATGTCCCTTTTGGGATGTACCTTACCAGACACCTGCAGCAACTGGAAAGACCCCAAAAGTACCTCACCAAGAGGATCAAAGGGCTCAAACAGATGCCATATGCTGCCCGGTTAAAGAAACTCCAGCTCTACTCAGTGGCATACCGCCTGTTCAGAGGCGATCTGTGCCTGACGTATAAAGCCATGTCCAACCCGGAATTAATGGACATGCTGCACCTCAGAAAATCCAAATCCCATCGAGCTACGTGCTCGAGAGACTTGAACCTCAGCACTGAAATAAATAGGACATGCTGGAGGGACAGATTCATAACCCAGAGGCTCCATTCACTCTGGAATAAAATCCCAGTCCAGGTTAGGCAGAGTCCCTCATTGACTCTCTTCAAGAGGAATCTTGATGAGTGGATGGGAGATCGTAGGTTTACCCCGGGTATCACTTCTGTGTCACTGTTAGACAGAGGCACAGTATACTAACCTCGAAAAAGGGCATAGCAAAATAAATTTAAAATGGGTGTCGAAAGCCAAACACATTCTGGCTGGGCTTATAAATGCCCTAGGGCAGATAGCCTAATATGAACCTATGAATATCTGCAAAGTGAGTTGTCCCAATGTAATAAATCTGCAGGATGAAAGCTGAATGTAGAAGAAACAAAAACACAAACAGGAGGACAGTGATAAGTGACAATTCATGAAGTTAATGTAGAGCATGCATGAGTTGTGGAAAGTTTAGAAGTGAGGTGTCCTGATGACACAGCACCTCCCTTTATTTTTGTATTAAGGATATACAACTGTAATGGTCTTAGTCTTGATGTATATGTCATACGTGCAGACTGCATAGCAAGTGATTGATGTACATTGTGAAAGGATACTAGTCCAGACAATTCTGACTTGGAGACTAAAAAGTTAGGGTCACTGGATGAATTTGAGAAATCTGTACCACCCCCTTTGTTTATTCTGGCAGGTGGCCAAAGTGATGTTTTGGTCAAAGCATGGGCATGTTACAGACTGGGATGTAAATTGGATAATGTCCGACTGCACAAGCAGTCTTCATGTTAAGTGCCAGGATATCTCCACAAACTGCACTACTGACAATAATACCTGAGGTGCTTATGAGCACTGCAGCCATTGTGTGTGTGCAAACGACCATGTGTGTAGACATGTGAAACCTTTTCTCTTATCAACGCTGTGCTGTACTTTCACTGATAACTGCACATACATAGAAATAATGACGCACTTCTTCATTTCTGTAGTGTTGTGCTCCTCAATTTTAACCAGGGCCTTTACCTTCAAAGCTTCTACTTGATAAAACAGTTCACTGGAACTTTGGTTGAAGGAGCATGCTAATGCACTATTTTTTCCTCATCTTACTCTGATTACTTGATATATCATGTTAGTAGGAGGAGGAATGCACCCCTACACATAGACTGAGAAGATGTGTTAATGAACTTTTTCTATTCCCTGTGTGTGTGTGTGTGTGTGTGTGTGTGTGTGTGTGTGTGTGTGTGTGTGTGTGTGTGTGTGTGTATTTATATCATGCATGTATAGAGATGATTCATTACACCACGGGTAGTTTTCCATCTGTTTCAATAGCTTAGTAATAGACCAAACAGATCAGCGTTCTGTTTCTCTGTGTTTGGATCGTACCTGATTAATGCACTTCTCTAGTGTTCTGTACTGCTCCTGAGCTTTAAGCAGGACCTTTAGTGTTGTGTGCCTCAATTTTAACCAGGGCCTTTACCTTCAAAGCTTCTACTTGATAAAACAGTTCACTGGAACTTTGGTTGAAGGAGCATGCTAATGCACTATTTTTTCCTCATCTTACTCTGATTACTTGATATATCATGTTAGTAGGAGGAGGAATATACCCCTACACATAGACTGAGAAGATGTGTTAATGAACTTTTTCTATTCCCTGTGTGTGTGTGTGTGTGTGTGTGTGTGTGTGTGTGTGTGTGTGTGTGTGTGTGTGTGTGTGTGTGTGTGTATTTATATCATGCATGTATAGAGATGATTCATTACACCACGGGTAGTTTTCCATCTGTTTCAATAGCTTAGTGATAGACCAAACAGATCAGCATTCTGTTTCTCTGTGTTTGGATCGTACCTGATTAATGCACTTCTCTAGTGTTCTGTACTGCTCCTGAGCTTTAAGCAGGACCTTTAGTGTTGTGTGCCTCAATTTTAACCAGGGCCTTTACCTTCAAAGCTTCTACTTGATAAAACAGTTCACTGGAACTTTGGTTGAAGGAGCATGCTAATGCACTATTTTTTCCTCATCTTACTCTGATTACTTGATATATCATGTTAGTAGGAGGAGGAATATACCCCTACATGTAGACTGAGAAGATGTGTTAATGAACTTTTTCTATTCCCTGTGTGTGTGTGTGTGTGTGTGTGTGTGTGTGTGTGTGTGTGTGTGTGTGTGTGTGTGTGTGTGTGTGTGTATTTATATCATGCATGTATAGAGATGATTCATTACACCACGGGTAGTTTTCCATCTGTTTCAATAGCTTAGTGATAGACCAAACAGATCAGCGTTCTGTTTCTCTGTGTTTGGATCGTACCTGATTAATGCACTTCTCTAGTGTTCTGTACTGCTCCTGAGCTTTAAGCAGGACCTTTGCATCCAAAGGCTCTAAACAATAAAGCAGCCTATTTCAGCTCTAGTTCAGGAAGCATGTTGATACACTGACTTCTTTCAACTCTTTTTCTGCCTACTTGATTGGGGAAGAGATATGCTCATGCTCCTGGAGTGAAGTAATCTGTCAATGCATCTCCTCTGCTTTGAATGTCTGCCTGTCTGTGTTTATCATGTTTGAATGACAGAGAGAGAAATGATGCTCCAAAATTGTGACTAGTTCTCAGCTGCTTCAGTATCTTAGTGGTGGAACAGGAAAATGCTGATCCACTGGCTCTATGTTTGAACCAGAGACAACTCAATCACTTCACTGCTCTGCTCATGGACTTTAACCAAGGCCTTTGCATCTAAAGCTTCCACTGGATATAGCAATTCATTTCAATTGCGGGTCAGGAAGCATGCTAATTCTCTTTTCTTTCCCATCTTAGTCTCATTTTACATATCCATAGCATACATGTGTATTTGCACATGTACACTATATCTTCATAGTACACATACTAGGTTTATATTTGTTTTACTTACATATAACACAGACACACACACACACACATACATATTTCTATTATTAAAGTTGAGTCATACATTCTCAACTCACAAAACAATGATCCAGTTCCATGGGTTGGGGGGGGGGGGTCATGTAGTCCTTCCACTGTATTTCACAGTACAATCAGATCTGAGGTTGACTTATAAACTAACACTACTACTTACAGTTCGGGACACATGTTCCAAAGACAATGACAGATGTACTTTCCAAAGCTTCAATTTGTCCTTCCATTCAAAGTGCCCCCCAATATAATCTCAAAGTCAGTCTGGCCTAATATTCATTTGGACAGTGAATCAGAAATGCCCTTTCACTGCAAAGGCTATCCTGAGGACTGACCACTGGTGAATGAGTCTCCTGCAAGATGCCACTACGGATAAAGAACTCCTTACTCTAAGACACTAGAACAAATGTCCTACATTCTCTATTCCAAAAATCACTTAACAGAGACGTGTTGCAGGTGATCTAGAGCTCTTGGTCAGTATGTGCTGCTACACGACTATGGCTTACTAGATTTCTACTACCTACATACTCTACCATCACTACTGCATATACTGTGTTACAGCAGGCCTTCTAAATTAGACTTGCAACAGTACAATTTTACAATTATTTTTATATGTGCTTTTTGCTCCTTCTCTGACCACCGCCAGTCCCCATTCAATTACCCTCAAGTCCACATTTTCCCCATCACTGACTTGATGTTCACGGACTTGAATGAAAGCTGACAACAGGGAGACTTCATCCAGGCAAGAACAGAGATTGCTTTGTCTGGATATGCATATATAAAAATAGTTACCAACAAAACTAGTTACATGCTGATTAAAGGATAGTTCACTGTCAACGAAGGTACCCAAGTCCCTCATGACCGAGTCAATTTTTACAGGGTTGTCTATTTGACAGCAAGATGAGTGCCCAGGTTTGCCAAAGGACACAGTTCTGCATTTTTTGGCACTTAGCTTGAGGCCATGGTCCAAGCAACATTTGTTAGTATGAATTAGACCCTCCGAGAGAATACGTATGCCACACGGGGTATTTAAGACAGCTCTGAATTTGCAGTCATTAGCAATCTTCATTAGCCATTTCCCATACCTGGAAAAGGTTTTCTAGCTATGCTCCCTTCTGCCCAGACTATAAGGCAGTTACCACTGCCACAAGAACCCCTTATCAGCTACACTGCCACAAGAACCCTTTATCAGCTACTTTAAGGACCTTTACAAAGGGTATCCAATTTTACTGTGTAATATTAATACTAATACAAATGGTAGTTTGACGAAGAGCAAAGCTATTAGGAGTGGCCCACACAATGTCGCCAAATAAATATACAAGCACTCTTAAAACTTAAATATCTCTACACAGATTAGTCACAATGAAAGGAGATACTGCCAGCAAAATCTGGGTCACAGTCAGGGCTTTATCCCTCTATATCATGGAGCCAACCTCGCAATTAATTTTGTTCTGCAGAACACTACTTCTTTAAATGTATTTAATTATGCAATTATGGAGACAGAGAGGTATGTATCCCAGAGACTACCCTTTCTCTAGAACAGGCTCCCCATCTATGTGAAGCATAGTTCCTTTCTAACCCAATTCAAGTGTAGCTTTGGACCACTGGAAAGGGAACTGGAAATTCACCTCTGGTTTAACACCTAGGTCATTGATGGGCACAGGCAGCCTGTAAATGGTTCAGGCCCATGCTTGTAAATGTTTCATCTCCTAAACCCCTGTTTACACTACCAAGGGTACCAGAACCTGTCAGAAATTTGGGATGCATGGCTAGGCTTAAAGAGGCCCAGTGGTTGTTTGCCTAGTACACACCTATGAACCTATAACAAGTACTCCAGACATTGCAGAGGTGCTCAAGAATGCTACTGTACCATTACAGGTTACAACCACATTTCACATAAAAAACGTGTGAGTGACATATCACTAGTTACACTACATTTTAGAGGGACATAACTGAAGTGCATCCCTTCCACATTCATGCAATGCAATGCCATACTGCAACCAGCAGGTGGCAACCTAAATCACTAAATTTGTGGATGAAACTTAACACTTAACATCAGTTATTTAAACAACAGCATCATTATGGCTCAATGAGTATTCCTCTACTATGCTATATAATGCACTTAGCAAGCAAATAATGCCTTCCAAGGTGGGCGTTAGCAGAGAAACAATGGACTACCCATGGGTGTGTAGTGAGGCACAACGCCACATAAGAAGGGCCTCTCCACCTCTGGAAGGTCTGTTACTATAACACCCACCATGAAGGACATTACTGAGCTTAGATAATGAGCTACCTGATAAACCAGTTTGCTTTTTTCATTAGTAAAATTTTTTTATACTTTTGATGTAAATTAGCTTTGTCTAATGTTTCATATTTGCTGTTGGGGGAAGTATTTTATATCCAAAATATATGTTATGCAAATATTTAATGTTCATTCACACAAACAGCTACCAAAATACAGCCAGACTTGTACAGATATAAACAGAAACATGCACACACAGATACAAACATAAGTCACACACAAAATACCTAACAATTGCAACTACTTTCTTGACTGAGAACAATTCGGCTGTCTTATTTTGATCAAACAAATGAAAAAAAATGATGACGTGCAAGGCGTTACACCCCTTTCCCTGTGTCTCTTAACTGTCCCTATTTTTGCACGGAACCTGAAAAATATTTGATTTTCTTGAAATTAGTGAAAATTACTGCAAGTCAGCAAAACCAGTCAATATTGCTCAGAAATGCACACTGATGTAAAGTCTACTGCTCTAATTAATTGCTGCGTGAATTAACATTATATTTGGTTGCAAGCCTTTTTCCCTCTTATTTTTGGTTGTATGCATCTGGAGCAAAGTAGAGCAGAAGGCACTCATTTTCTTGCTTGCTCTCTCTCTCTCGCTCCCTCCCTTGCTTTCTCTATCTCTCACATACACACTACTTTTTTCTCCTTATTTACTTTTATTTAACACTTGCTAAACATTAAGTCAGTGTTTAGCAAGGGTAAAAATGGCAGCTGTTTCCTCTTTCTCAGTCCCTGCTTCATGGCAGGTTAATACGCTGATGTAAAGTGGCAGACACTTACCAGAATATATTAAAACCAAGTTGGAGAATGTTTGCTCTCCAATGGGGTATCTGTGTTCATTTTGCCCATTGCCTAACATAATGTTATCTCTGCAGCAGTCTCAAAATATAGTTAGTCTTGTAATTACACAAAATATCATCAATCTGTCACAAAGCATTTGTTCACACACAAAAAAAAAGGAGTTAATTGCAAGATATTTTTTCTGCTTCTGTTAGGGTTGTACATCTGTTAAACATAAAAGCATTAAAAGTTAAAACACATCATATGAGATATGGACCAAGCTTTTGCTGTTTGTCTACCATGCAGGGTTCTGCTTTGTAGCCAGAAATGCCACTTGCATGGAAGCAAGCAAGCAAGCACGCACAAGTCCCTGTGCTGGTACTACAGACTTATACAGACAGTGCACAATCAAGGCTACTGGAGTAGGGATGCTAGGAAACTGTCAGCCCTAAAAAAGGCACTCACAGCCAGCTTTGTAACAGAGAAATTAATGAACAGAAAAGGCATGACAGGAGGGTTGTTGGTCAGCAGACATAGAAGAAAAATAAATATTTAAACTTCTGTCTGTCCATGACTACTTGTTACAGCAGAACACTCACAATACCATATTAACTCAACAGAATTAAAACACTAAAGCAGCACTCCAGATGCAGTTCTTAAATGACACTCATGGTGCAGCTGAACTGAATGACTGTCAAGTGCTACGTGCCTCACACAGAGTAGTATAATCCAGCAATATTCAAGTCAGACTGCATAAGCATCTGCAGGAATGCGCACCAGGTACTCAGGACACACACAGTCATGTTTCCGGTCATCCTGATACCGCAGTAGGCAAACAAGCCACTGAAAAAAAAAATAAAAGAACCAGGAAAGTTAACCACTCGCCCACTAAAGTTGTGCCACTTATAACTGTCCAAGAGGGACACAGGTGGAACCCCCGGAGTGAATTTACGGTTAGCCATCCAATCGTCCAGACTGCATTTGAAGAGGGACAATGAGGTGCTCTGTTGGACATGAAGTGGCAGTTTGTTCCAAAGGTGTGCTAACCTCTGGGAGACAAACCTGCCCCTCCAGCACATTCTATTTATGTCAAAACATAAAAAAAGGACCAGCCAACTCAGCTGAAGGTAAATAAAAACTCTTAGTTCAAAGCATAAAATGTGGTAAGCACTTTTGCTTATATTACGCTTCATAAGACAGTACAGTTGTCTACACTTACCATAAATATAGATGTTCAACTGTATTCACTGTTGCAGTCATCATACTTGGGTTATCCTGCCAGGGGTAGCCCTCAGTTAGCCCGAATAGCAGAGGCTTAGTATTTCCGTGTCAGTTGCTGTCATTTCAGGACTGACGTCAGGTTGTCATTGGTATAAAATCAGGCAGCCAATGCCATTACATCAGTTTTTCTTGCCCCAAATGTCAGGAGCCCCCAAACAAGGAGATAGGTTATGGTGGAAGAAAACCACCAGTAGAAAGTAAATACCAAAAATCCCTGTAATGAGAGAGAGAGAGAGAGAGAGAGAGAGAGAGAGACACACACACAAGGGGGGTGGAGGGTGGAAACCAGGACTGCAACAGTGAATACACTCGAACATCTACATTTATGGTAAGTGTACACAACTGTACTATGTTCTTCTTGTTTCATTGTTGCAGTCGTCACACTTGGGTTGATTCCCAAAGCTGAAGGGTGGAGGCAGTTAAGAAGACTGGGGGCTGGCTAGGATGCCCTGCAAGACTGCGGTTGCAAAGCCTGCCCTAGATTTGGAGAAGATAGGCAGGTGGTAATGCTTGGTGAAGGTATGAACAGAACTCCATGTTGCAGCCTCCAGGATGTCCCTGTTAGAGACCCCTCTGAGAAAAGCTGCAGAGGTGGAGGTTGCTCTGGTGGAATGTGTCCTGACTCCCTTAGGGGGTGGTTTTCCATGGTATTTGAAGCAGAAATGGATACAGTGTGCTATCCATTTGGAGACTGTTTGGATATGGCCTTGCCCTCTGCCCCTGCTGCAAAACTGACTAGCAATTGGCCAGTTTTCCTAAAAGATTTAATCCTATCCAAGTAGAATCTGAGCTGTCTGTGCACATCTAGAGAATGTAGAATCCTTTCCCCCTTGTTTTGTGGGTTAGGGAAAAAGGTGGGCAAATGAATAGATTGGTTGAGAGCCACACTGGACACCACTTTAGGCATGAAAGTTGGGTTAGTCCGGAGGGAGACCCTGTCAGCATGAAAAATTATGAAGGGCTCCACTGCCATGAGTGCTTGTAGCTCTGAAACTCTTCTAGCTGAAGTGATGGCCAGAAGCAAGGCTGTTTTCCAAGAGAGGAATTTTAACTCAACTTAAGCTGCAGGCTCAAAGAGGGGGAGGGGGCAGTGTGAGCTTTTCCAACACAAAGTTAAGGTCCCAAGCTGAGGTAGGAGCTTTTCTGGGTGGCCTTAAATTGTTAGCCCCTCTTAGGAACGGTTTGATGAGAGGGTGAGAAAAGAGAGGTGGCTCTGTGCTGTAATGAGCAGAGATGGCAGAGGCATGAATTTTAATGGAAGAGAAGGATAGGCCCCTGTGTAGTAAGTCTGCTAGGTAATCCAGGATGAGAGTAGGGAGGGCTGTGCTGTTTCAGCTCCTTTAGCCTGGATCCAGGTGCAATACCTTTTCCACTTGTCAGCATAGGATTTTCTAGTGCTGGAGTGTCTGGCCTCACGTATAACATCCAGGACTTGCTTGCTTAGACTGGCAACTGTAGGAGAGGTCAAGGAATAAGCCAGGCTGCCAGGTTCAGGGTCTGCAATTGTTGATGCATGAATTCTCCATTCTGCTGGGTCAGGAGAGTTGGGATCTGATGTAGGTGCCATGGTGGCAGGGGTGACAGACTGGGCAGCAGTGGATACCAGTGGTGGCATAGCCAGTCTGGGGCAATCAAGATTGCTCTTGTTTTTTCCTGTCTTATTTTGAGTGGTACTCTTGAAAGTAAAGGTAGAGGAGGAAATGCATAGATCGAGAGGTTTACCCATTGGAAGGATAGGGCATCCACTCCCCAGGCCTTGCTGTGAGGTTCCCTGGTGCAGAATTTGCTGAGCTGGTAATTGTGGGAGGCAAAGAGGTCCACCTTCAGGGTGCCCCATTTCTGGGTTACAAGGTTGAAGGTGCTGTGGTCTAACTGCCACTTGTGTGGGTCTAGGAGATTTCTGCTTAAGTTATCTGCCAGAGAGTTTTGGGAGCCTGGCAGGAATTGTGCTTGCAGGTGAATCTGCATGGCTGAAGCCGTGTGCCAAAGGGTAATGGTGAGCCTGCAGAGGGAATAAGAGTGAGTTCCTCCCTGCTTGTTGATGTACCACATCACTGTGGTGTTGTCTGTTTTGATCAGTAGAGGCCCCGGGGAGAGTAGGGGTCTGAAAGCTGTCAAAGCGTGCTGAAGAGCTAACATCTCTTTTTGGCTGATGTGCAGATGTGCTTGATTTGAGCTCCAATGGCCCTGAATGCACCTGCCGTCCAGGTGTGCACCCCAGGCATAATCTGATGTGTCTGTGGTTAGGGTCTGGGTGGTGCAGGGTTGTGAGAAGGGAAGACCCTTGTTGTGGTTGCATGCTGCTGCCCACCAAAGAAAATCTTTCCTTAGACAGGGTATTATAGGTATGATAATTTCTAGGTCCTGACAGTGTTGACACCAAAGGCTTTTTAGGTACCATTGAAGTTTCCTCATATTCAGTCTGGCATATGGAATGAGTAGAATGCAGGATGCCATGAACCTTAGAGCTTACAGGATTTTCATGTGGATAACTGTGTTCTGGTGGCCAGTTGAAAGAAGTAGCCTGTCAGGATAGGCTTGTTTTTTCTGGAGTAAGGAATGCCATCTGGGAAGCTGTGTCCAGGCTTTCACCCAGGAATACAATTTTCTGCGTGGGTACTAGTTTTGATTTATTTTCGTTGATAGTGTAACCTCAGGGAGGTCAGTAGGTTCTTTACAAAGGTCAGGTACTTTCCATTAAAATTCATGCCTCTGCCATCTCTGCTCATTACAGCACAGAGCCATCTCTCTTTTCTCACCCTCTCATCAAACCGTTCCTAAGAGGGTCTAACAATTTAAGGCCACCCAGCTTTTTCTGACTGTCTGCCTGAATCAGGCAGTCGTCTAAGTAGGGGTAAATTTGAATATTCCTTTGCCTGAAAAAAGCAATGGCTGGAGCCAGGCATTTTGTGAAAACTCTGGGAGCAGTGGATAAGGCAAAGGGAAGCACAGAGAACTGAAAGTGCATAGATCCTGCTCTGAAACGGAGATATTTCCTGCAGGAATCCCTGATTGGGATGTGTAGATAGGCCTCTTTTAGGTCTAGGGTGGCTAACCAAGAATTCTTGGATAGCATAGGAAGAAGCTGCTGGAGGGTGAGCATTCTGAATTTTGGTATCACCAGGAAGGTGTTTGGAATTGACAGATCGAGGATTGGGTGCCAGGTGCCCTCTTTTCTGAGTACCAGGAAAAGCCTGGAATAAAAACCTTGGCCTATCTGGTCTGCAGGAACAGGCTGTATTGCCCTCATGGAGAGCAGGGAATGGACTTGGTTTTGTACCTCTGCCCACTGGTTTGGAGGAAGACCTGGGAACCCTTTTTGGGTAGGGAGTGTATGGAAATAAAATTTGTATCCCTGGGACACTATGTTGAGAGCCCATCGATCATTGGTGATAGAGGCCCAGTTTTTGGCATGGAATGAGAGTTTTCCTCCTAGGGGCAAAAGCAGGTGGGCAGAGGTAAGGGGTGGAGATGTAAAGTCATTGTGAGGTCTTTCCATAAGGGGGTGGCTTAGCACTCCCTGTTTTTGAAATGGAAGAACTCCATTGCTTAGATCTCTGCATTCTCTGGGACTGCTGTCTGGGGGGGGGGGTCTGCTTCCCCTAGGTCTCGTCTGAGTTGGTCTTGAGGGGACCGGAAAGGACCAGTGCTTGGAGGGGCAATGCCTACTTAACCTCAGAGGCTGGACCTGCAAGAAGTCTTTACCTCCCTGCATAGATTTAGCTTTTTGTTCCATCTTTTTTAAGACCTCTTCTGCCTTGGTGCCAAACAAACTGTCTTTGTTCAATGGTGCGCCCAACAGTTTTGATTTGACATGGTCTGGCAAGGTCTGTTCCTTATGCCAAGCATGTCTTCTAAGTACAGAATCTGTGACTGCTGCCCTGCACGATGCTTCTAGGGCATCAAAGCCACATTGCAAGGCGTGTCTAGTAACTTGGCTTGCAGAATGCATAAGCTCCTGTAATTCTTTATTTTCTGCACAAGCTGGAAAGGTAGATATTTTTTGTTTAAGGAGTTCCATAGTATGTTGCTGGTATTTCAGCATGTGGAACTGACAATTTAGTGCTCTAATGGCAAGAGTTGCAAAGGTGTATACTTTTTTACCCCATCTGTCTAAAGCTTGGGAATCCCTTTCCGGGGGGGGGGGGATTCCTAGCCGTGGTTGCTTTTATTCCTTTAGGTTCTTGAGAGATGACCTCTGGGTCAGCAGTACGATTCTTGAAAAGAAATTTGTGAGAGTCAGGAACTCTGTAATACCCGTCAGGCTTCCTGGGAGCAGGAGGAAGGGTGTCAGGAGTTAAACTGGATTCCATAAAAACATCATCCACAGCATCCAGGACAGGAGGAATGACTAAAGGTCTGTGCTGTGGTAAATCTAAGAATTCCCCGAGTCTCTTTTTGGACTGAGGATAGTCCTGACACTCCCACTGGAAATGCTCCCTTAAAGTATGTAGGCTTTCACCAAATGAAAAATCCTATGAAGGAGAGGCAGAAGGAATGGATTCCTCTGCATCTGAATCCTCATAAGCAGACAAGGCTTGAATGTCTTCATATTCAGAAACCTCAGAGTCATCGGACTCCTGGTCAGATAAAACTGCTGGGGACAAGTCTCTTTTTGTTTTGGAAGGGGTAGGCTGGCTTCCCCCAATAAGCAAGATAAGGTCTTCCTCCATTTTAAGCATTTGAGATTGAGGCATGGAAGCAGGTGCTTGAGTTTGGGTCATTGGCTTTTTAGGCATAGTTCATACCCTGGGCCTTCGAAACTCGGGAGTTCTGGAAAGAACTGAAGATGCAAAAGAAGTAGTCGGTTTGTGTAGAGTATCAGTAGTGTGCAGAACTTCTTTGGAAGCCGTTGCCTGCTCAGCAGCTCCAGACCCATCCAAGGTATAGACAGCCGCAGGATCCTTAGTCGAAGACGAGTCTAGCGGCATGGCATCAGGGGCTGCGAAAGCACCTCACTGAGGACCAGCAAACTGGCGACTAGCTTAACGGAAGCGGCGTCAGCAGTTTTGGACCTGTGCGGTCTGTCTCTGTCTTTATCCTTACGTTTTTTCAGAAGATTGGTAGGTGGATGGCTTACTGAAGCCATTTTGGAATACAGAGATCGATAGCAAAACTATTTAGCTAGAATAAGGGCCGGACGACACGTTGAACAAAGCACAAAACCGGCAGCGAGGGATATTGTGGTCTGGGCCTAAACAGGTGACGCAGTAAGAATGGAAATCTCGGTGTAGTATTTGCTTTCCAAAGGCGAGTCAATTGTTAATGTTTTCTGACATCGGTTAGAGCAAGAAAAAAGTATCCCCAATGGGGTACTTAGCTTTAGAAGACTTCAACTTCAACTCTGAAACAAAAACTCAGGTAGCGGCCGACCGGCACTTGTGTGAACTGCTTCTGCTTCGGGCTCCTCGGCAAGAAAGACTGATGTAATGGCATTGGCTGCCTGATTTTATACCACTAATAAACTGTCAGTCCTGCAGCGACAGCAACTGACGCAGAAATATAAGCCTCTGGTATTCGGGCCGACTGAGGGCTACCCCTGGCAGGATAACCAAAGTGTGATGACTGCAACAGTGAAACACGAAGAACATCATATAAATACAGAAAATATTAACCTTTAAATAGCTAAATCAATAAAGGAATTAATAATCATAATTAACTACTTAATCAGTAAAAGACACAAAAAAATCAGCAATAAGAATTCAGTGAGTGAGGGGCATGTCTTAAGCACAGGTTTAAGTTGCACCATACTATTTAGGCCAGATCCCTTATCTGCACGTAGTGCAACAATCCATTTTGTTTCATCCAATTCTATCTTATTTACTATATCCCCTCCCCTAACGTCTTCCTCCATCTTCTGTAAACAAATACATTTAAAAGAATGCATACGCTCCATATTCAAGGCACAATACCTGGCTAATGCATTCGAGTCATTACTCTGCTAATGCAGGTTAAGGTATTTAGTGCAAGTAACCCATATATCATTTGACTTATGGAGATGCAGCATTTCCAATAAAGCAGGGTCACAGATTGTCTTGCATGTACGGCAGAGATCACCTCTGAGTAGTCTGTATGAAACAGAACAAAGTGATAGTGATTTCAGATAATCCATATAGGACAGATGCTGAATACCTTGAAATTTCCTTGTGAGGAACCTTTGTGGTCTCTCCAATTGCTGCAGGTGCTTGGAAAGGTACATACCAAAAGGGGAGTTGTATTCAATTATTGGCCTGATGAGGGAAGAGCACAGGGAGGTAATAACTTATTTTTTTTCTGGAGGCAATGCCCTTACTTATGAGATGAGCAAAATAGAATGCTTTTCTTACTACTGTAGAGTAATTGTGGTCAAAGGTAAGGTTGCTGTCAACCAATGTGCCCAGGTCTCTCACCACTGAGTGTGTACTTAAGGTGTATTATTATTATTACAATTCACAGTTGGGTCCAAAGCTGTAAAGACCTTTACATTAAAAATCAAGCTGAAAGTTAAGTGAAGCACATTAAGAAATGCTGACTTCCATTCCGTTATGGTACACCTTGCTGCATACTACCAACAGCTGCCAAATCCATTACCAATTTGAACTATGCCAACCATGGTGGTAGCATGATACTTAAGAATCTCACAGTAATACCATCAAGAGTCCTGCGTGTTATAAACTGGCATATAGGACATACGTTTTTGTATGATGCAAATTGGTATATTTATGAATGTTTATTAACCTGGCATTGGTTAATTACAGCTATCAGATGTAACTCACATGCAGATCTTATTTTCTGATATACCAAATCACTATCTATAACCAATACCATTTAAATACACTAACCCTAACCATAACTGTAAATCTAACTCAAAAAAAAAAAAAAACCCTAAAATTTTATTCCTAATCCTTAAAACTTATTCTTAATCTGAACCCTAAAACGTCATCCTTAAGCCTAAAACTCTAAACCTAAAACTGTCTTGAATACTATCCTAAAACTCCATCCCTAGCCCTAAAAGTCTGTTGTTAACCCTACCACCAAAACTCTAACCATAAAATTTCATCCCTAACCCCAGCCTTAAAAATCTATTGATAACCCTAACCCTATAATTCTATAGCTGCTTCACACCCTAACATACTATTTAATCCTCTAATCCTACCCCTAAAACTCTATCCTTAGCTCTGAAGCCCAATGCCTAATGATAAAGTCTAACCCAAACTTAAATTTACTTCAAAATAATACAGTAGCATGAACTGCTTCTTTGCCTATAATGTGTGCCTCCCATTTTACCACTGAAACAGCACACACTTCACTTTCTTGGTGTAACTCGCAAGTTATGCACTTCTGCACAGCTTCTATCTGTTAGCTAAACATAACTGCCACCATTAACTTCAAATCAGTAACAAAGTATAAAGTTAAAAAGCTAGGAAATATGAGAGGAGGTAGCACAGTGTTCATTTTAGCACTTTTGCTTCACAGTGCTTGGTTCTTCAGTTCACTTCTTAGCTATGTATTTTCACTATGCCTTTGTGGGTTTTGCCATGTGTTCCCATCATCTTCTACCTCCTAGGAAGTACCATGGGTGTGAAAAGGCAATCCTCCAAAGTGTGCGTGCCAGTGCACTTTTGTGTACTGCCATGGGCTGGCACACCATCTAGGATAAGTTTCTCTGCCTACTGCCCTGTGAATGCTGGGATAAGCTTCAGCTGTCCAGTGTTGCTGAACTGGGTTAAGTGGTTAACTGGAGAATGAAAGAAATGTTACGAGGAGGCATGTCACTCACGTCAAATATTTTTATGAAAACCTATTCAGAAAATGAATCTGACACAAAAATATTGTTTTTGTTCTGTTGATCCACAGTGATTTAACTACGATACAGCTTCTTTAGTGCAACATTCAGTAAGTCTGTAAAACAGATATGATTTTGTGAGTCTCATGATATAGTTGCCATCTATTAGAGGTTTGTAAAGTGCAGAAATACTGTTGCAACAACAACCTTCACCTATACTGTGCATTTAAGTGCTACACTGGCAGTTGAATACCATGATGTGCAATCCCTGTGTTTTTTTATGTAAAGACTGAGACTGTGGCATTCCAGAAATTTCTCCTTACTCAATGATATGGCAATCTTAGAGTTAGTATATATAACTAGATGGGGTGGAGGGTAAGGTCATGGGGTCTTCCTCCCTTGCAAAAATGTTCCTTTTTACTAATATTTACAATTTTGATTGACATTTTTCTTTAGAAATGTCACTTATTTGTGACGGATCATAAAGGAGTCACATTTTTGTCACAGGGTCATACTGCAGGTCCATATTTAGACTCTCCCCTTCTATATTTCACCCCCCAACCCTGGGGGAAATGTACTGCCTTGTCTTCTTCTGAAGTACTTTTTTTCGGCATACTGCAATCCATGCAGCTCTGCGACTACACAGTGACTGTTTCTTTCCAACCACCCTTAGGCAAACTAGTATCAATGGCTCAGAAAGATCCACAGTCAACACTGATGGGAATTTCAGGGGCTACGGTTGTAGTCTGTGTGCTCTAATGCCGTACCATGTACCTGGATCCATATTCCATTATCAACAGTACAGCGCATCATTGAAAGGAGTGGTCCCACTCCTGAGGTGCAGTCTTTAAAATATCACATTAATCTGAGCTGGTGGGAGCTTAGCTGCATGTTAAAGTGTTATGCTCAGCCTCACTCAGCCTGTACACCTCCATATTCGGTCGCTCCAGAAAACAGGCTATAGCCTCGTGGGCCCAAACCACTCAAAAAAGTCAGAAACAGAAATTTGCTTCGGCTCTGTGGGTCCTCTCCTGGTTTCCAGCAGGTTAAATTAATGTGCAAACAAATGGTATGTGTTTAAAACTTAAATTACTACCTCAAAAAGTAACCGTAACTGTAAGATTACAGAGGTTTGCATTTTGGTAAGTGTGTTTTAATGACAAGAGAGTAGTTATTAGCACATAACTTCACAATAAACAAAGAGTAGTTATATAAGGGAAAATTCTAATCAGAGCACTAGTAACAATTCATTTAAAGAAGGATTTTCAGTGGGTAAAAAGTAAACAACTTTAAAAAAAAGCGCACTGTGCTTGTGATAACCACCTCATAACAAAATTAAGTGATTTTTCTTACCATTTTCCCTAGAAAATAACTATTCAAAATGATTCAAAGCACCTGCTGCATAAGTTAGTCCAAACACAAATATTCGATACTGCATTGACTTATCAGAGGCATTCGTCACATGCTAATGATGTTTTGGGGCTTATGGTAACCAGCAATTGTTTCCATAATTGTAATAAACCCCAGTACTGTCATTATAATTTGTTTGTTTTATTTATTTTGTGGCAGGTCTATACATGGGTGTGTGGTAAGGGACTAGCAATTGGCAAACAACTGTGAAGCAGTTTATTTTTCACAAAACAAACTGCTTACAATAGTTTACAATTAATTAAGTCTCTAATAAGTGAGTCTTAACCTGAAAGACATCAGTGTGTCCTACAAGAGCATACAGTTTAAAGCATATCATCAGAAGCTACTTCCTTTTCCCTGTAGTGCATCATGGGAATTTTAAGTTAGTTTTCCTGGTGAAAATGGAAAGACGGTGATCGCAAATATCAGGAACTTTCTAACTCCAGATGAAGGGCTCCTTTTAGCCCAAAAGCTTGAGTAACTGTAAAAATCTACATTGGTCCAATAAAATATATTACATTGTCTCTAACGTTCCTATGTCTTCTGTGAAGACTGGTAGAGATGGGTGAAGGCTGCCAGCCTAGCCAGATAGAATTGTGCACATAATTCTGGCATTTGTAAATATAAATGTAAAATACAGGCTTGTTGTCTTAAATGTAAAGACATGTTGCTGCAACAATGTGGCAACATTGCCCTCTGCTCTAAAGAAAAAAAAGTCAAGTATTTCACATCTGTTCTTTGAAATTAAAATTATGTCTTGTATGTTCTTTGACCTCCAGAGCTCTGAGTCATTCTGTCTAGACTAGCACATGCTTTCTATTGTTTAAACTTAAGGAATAATTACTAGAGTGTACATATGAGATGTCTTTTATTGTTGTAGCTTCCTGAGCATGTGTTAGCTTACTAAACAATGTAGCCTGTTGGCCTGGGAACCCCAGGCTAAGTGTCAAAATGATGTAATGTGTATAGTGGGAAACCTACGTGTCAAAAATTATGTAATCTGGGAGGGCCCATCAGAAATGTTTGTTAGTGATTTTAAAAAACTATTGCTCAGACAGAGACTGTAAGCATTTTGATTTTGGACATCCAACTCAGCACTGCCTATGCTCTATATAAGTTTTTGTAGAGATAAGTTAAGTTCTAGAGTACATTGCATATTTATAGAATTTACTGTCTTATGTCACTCCAAATAAGCCTTGACTGATCAGTCACACTACTATTGGATAATAATATTGCACAGTAATAACTGGACACCCTTTTAAGGGCCTTTGGGTAGCTGATAATTATTAGCTGGTGCTGGCAGGAATTACTACTGTATAGTCTTGGTATAGGGGCACAACTGGAGAATCTGTGCCAGCCTTTCCCAGGAGTGTGTGAAGTTGTATAAATACTTATCTCAAAGTATGTGTGTGTGTCAGCTACTTGGGCAGGGACACGAACCACTGGCTGGACAGAGAGGGTACTGGAGGTTAGCTTGCCAGATAAGCTGAGATCTGGACCCTATAGCTGTGCCAGTGGGGAGTCGTACTGGGGGCCTGGGGAGCAAGGGAGCGACCAGCCCTGAACTGACTGTGTTCTCTGTGTGCTCTTAAGGGAAATTGTACTTTACTGTGTGTATTTGTTATCCTTTCCTCATATATGAGACACCCTCTCTGGTGTTAGTGGTGAGGACTGAGGCTCCTTGATTGCTGGGCCAGGGCACGGGCGTCACATCTTCATACATCCTTTAAGTTTTAGAACTTATGCCAGTGAGCTACTGAATCTCTTAACATTTCCAACATATTTATTTATATTTATTTTTATTTATTTATTGACATTTGCTAACCGGGTTAGTATAGCTAGGCCAGGGGCCAATTTTCAGTGGAAACCCGAAGAGAAACGCTCCAGAAATAATACAAGTAATTATGATATTTACAAAATATTAAACTAGGGTCACAGAAATATAGTACAAGTCAAAAATTAGTGCACAGCAGCACAATGCATAGGTAAAATAACAGTTAACAAGTACAATTTCCAAAACCTGAGAACAGTATATAGCATAGGCCAAATAATGGAGTCTGCATGTCCTCCCCGCGGAAGAGTGGCCTCAGAAAGACATGCGTGAATGGGCGTGCCTTCGCTGAAGGTTGGGCGTCGAGCTGACAACTCGGCACCATAAAAATCGACTGCCAATCATTAGCGGCCCGTAGTTCCGCTGTGGCGACCCCTAACCGGGAAAAGCCGAAAAGACAAACAAAAAAGAGAATATTACACAAAGAGTACAGTATGAATACAGTTTGCTAGAGCAAGTACAAGGAGGAAAAAGTTGCTAGGGAAAAGCAGATAAGATGAGAAGAGAGGAGACTAGTTCAAGTGGGGGGTGACAAGGGCATGATGAAGCCTTCAGGAGAAAAAGTTTAAGTTCTTTCTTAAACAGGTATTTATGCTGAATGCTTTTTATGTTGAGAGGGAGTGAGTTCCAAACATGGGCTACAGAGTATTTGTAAAGGGAATCACCAGTGTTTTTGCTGGGTTTGTATAACTGAAGGAGGTGTTTACTGGTAGTACGGAGGTGACAAGGGGGGTTATAGAAGGAGACTAAACTGGAGATGGATGGACAGGATGAGGGGTTCATATAGGATGCAGTGTGCAATATGTAGCTGGGGTATAAGTAGCTGTTTGGTGAATTCTGGCATTTGGAGTGACTTAAGTGCAAGACGGATTTGTAAGGAAGGTTGGTAGCAAATCTGGCAATTGTGTTATAAGTTTGCTCTAGTTTAGTGATAAGAGATGTTTGAACATGAGTAAGGACAGGGGAAGCATAAAGATGGCAGGGTAGGAGTAGGGCCTGAGCGAGGGAGGGTTTGGAGGAGGGTGACAGAATTTTTGATTACGAAAGAGAAGTCCAAGTTTCTGGTGGGTCTTTTTTATACTTTCATGAATATGAATATCACATTTTAATTTATCTTCAATGACAACTCCAAGTAGTTTAGTATGGGGTTCAGGTTTAATAATGGTGTTGTTGAGAGAGGATATAGAGAAAGAGGCTTTGTGCTGGGCAACTGTTTTAGGGAGGAAGAGGAGGAGTTTTTTTTTTTTTTTTTTTTATTTAATATGAGTTGGTCATCAGAGAGCCAGATTTTGACAGAGGAAAATGTTTGTTGAGTGAGAGCTAGTAGATCAGGGATGTTGTGGGGGAGAGATAATGATGGTGGAGTCATCAGTGTACTGTAGAAGTGTAAAGAGGTTAGTAGCAGAGTGAAGTTTATTAGTGAATATATTAACAGGAGGGGGCCCAAAATCGATCCTTGGGGAGCTCTAGTATTAACAGGGAGGAATGGAGAGAGGACCTTTTGCCAGCAGACAGATTGCTGCCTGCCAGAGAGACAGCTAGAGAACCAGTTGATAGGTCTGAGAGTTTAGTTAGAAGTTTTGAATGAGAGACAGTATCAAAGACCTTTGAAAGATCGATTTAAAGACTGGAGACGAGGATGTTACTGTCACGGGCTTCAGGTATTATTTGGGTAAATGACAGTAGAAGTGCTATGGTGGGGCCTAAAGCCATGTTGGGTAGGAGTGAGGAGATTCTTATCAGTGCTTGAGTAGCTGAACATGGGTGCACTTTTCCAAGATTTTGGATAGGGTGGACAGGACACCAACTGGTCTAAAGTTAGAGGGATCTGTAGAGCTGCCGCCTTTGTGAAGAGGAACAGTATAGAAGGATTTCCAAATGTTAGGGACCAGGGCTTCTGAGATGGAATGGTTAATAAGAATAAAGACAGGGTAGATGATGGATTGTGCAGCTATTTTTAGGAAATAGGTAGTTGGTCTGCTGAGGGAGAGCAGGGTTTAAGTTTGTTAAGTAGAGATTTAATTGTAGTAATTGGGACTGGTTGGAAAAAAAAGCATTGGGGAGAGTTTTGTTATGGGGTATTGAAGGTGTTGAGTGAGATACACTGTTTTGTGTATTGTGTTTGGTTTTGAATAGTTTCTATGAAACAGTTGTTAAAGAGGGAGGCAGTTTCAGAAGCAGTGCTGTTTGGAAAGAGAGTGCAAGTAGTGGGGTTACCTGGATGGATTAGGTTGTTAATGGTGGTCCAGAATTTTTGTGGATTTTTGTGTGGGCTACTTTGGTTAGAGGAAAAAAAGCCCTCTTGTCTTTGTTGACAAGTTTTTTTAGCCAGGTTTCTGAGCTTTCTGTATGTCTGCAGTAAGAGAGAAGACGTGTTTTTAACCCAAGCATTCCAGGAAGAATCTCTTTTGTGGATGATTGAGCAGGTTTGTTTTGATAGCCAGGGGGCGAAGTTGGATTCGATTCGGATTTTATCAAGGAAAGCTTATTGAAGGAAATTACTGTATCAATGAAAGGGAGGTGACAGAGGAAGGACCAATTAATGCCAGATAGTTTGGAGTTAAAAGTGCTTGGGTCAAAGTGGGTAAGGTTTCAGCATACCCTGTAAGTAGGGTCTTTAGTTGAGTGTTGGGTGAATCTGTGTATGAAGGTTGGATTATGACAGACATGAGGAACTGAAGTAAGGATCCAGTCAAGGATGTGTTCAGATGAGGAGTTTTTGTTTATTCTAGTAGAGGTGGAGATGTGCAGGTGAAAACCATGAAGGTTAAGACTATGGGTAGGGGATAAGGAGGACAGTTTAATCCAGTCTATATTAGTGTCTCCAAGTATGATAGTTTCATAAGGGATATGGTGAGTGATCCAGGAAAGGAAGTTCTCTAGGATGGGAATATTATCGCCAGGGGGAATGTACATAGAGATTATGACAATTTTTTTGTGAGGGTTGAGGTGACAATTTACGATGAGTATTTCAGCAGGTGAGAAGCAGGAAACAGAGATGGAGAGAGGGGACAGGTTAAGTATCTCAGAGTACAGGACAGCAACCCCCTCCTCCCAGTTTATTGGTTCTATCTGAGCAAAAGATGTTATAACCCGGAGGTAGGAATTCTGTGTTAAGGATGTGAGGTTTCAGCCAAGTTTCTGATAGGGCAAGAATGTGAGGAGATGTGTAAGATATCCAGGAGTGCAGGTTTGTTGGACTGCAGGTCTATTACATTATTTTGCATATTAACTCCTACACATTACTTCCCCATTTGCCCTATCCATATCCTACTATCTATTTATATATAGTTGATTATAGACTTTTTTAATATACTTTTTGTACTTTTTATGTACTATTTTTATGCACTTGTATTCTTCTTTCATTGTAAATATTACATGTTTCTGTAATCTGGAGCTTTTCTCCTTGGGTCTCCACTGAAAATGGGCCATATGGCTCAGCTGGAATAACCCGGTCAAAAAATATAATACACACACACACACATATATATATATATATATATATATATATATATATATATATATATATATAAAATCCACTTCTGTTAATAGCTCTACTGCAGCTCTCTTACTAATCTACAATTTCTACTCTCTTCACTGCTAAAATTTCCCTCCATACTTATACATACTATGTCCATAGCATTTACCTTACTCAAAACACCTGTATTATGCATTGTATAATTTTGATCCTACTTTTTGTATAGGTTCACAGGACGATAGTAGGCTATTGGCCCAGAGACCCTTATAAGCCTAGCCAAGAATTTCATCCATGTTCCCACAAAGTCAGCACCTGTTTCCCCTGTCTAGCAAGGACACAGGTGGGATCCCAGGGGTGTATTTTCAGTTTCCCATCCAGTTATCCAGATTCCTCTTAAAGAGGGGTAGTGAGGTACTCTACTTGACATGGAAAAGGAGTCTATTCCACAGATGGGGGAGTCTTTGGAATACAAGTCTATCCCACCAAGAAGTTCTATTAATGTCACAGACTAGGTTGAGGCCTTGTGTATGGGTTGCACGAGCTGAGTTTGACTTATGGATATGCAACAACTCCATCAAGGCTGGGTCTGAGATGGCCTTTTATGCCAGACACAGGTCACCTCTGAACAGTTTGTACGAGACTGACTAGAGGGACAAGGCTTTTAGTCTATCTGTATATGATAAGTGTTTCAGACCCTGGATTTTCCTGATCAGGAACCTCTGTGGTCTCTCCAGCTGCTGCATGTGCTTGGCAAGGTACATGCCGAAGGGGGCATTGTACTCGATAATGAGTCTGATAAGGGAGGTGTACAGGGATGTTATAACCTACTTGTTCTTGGATGAAATACACTTACTTATGAGGTGGGCCATGTAGAAAGTTTCTTGTTCATAAGTTCATAGGCAAGTGTTAGGCTAGCTGCCCCTAAGGGCCATTTTAAACCTAGCCAGTTTCCTTTTTTGTGCTCAAATTAACCTATCCCATTTGGTTAAAGATTGGCCTTACCCATCCCATACTCAATAGTTATATATTACCCCTAAAAAGAATAACTGGGATTATACAATAAATAATTTGATGGAACACATGCATGGCATAAAGCATTTAGGAGCTGCCTCTGTCCATTAGTAGTACAGGGGGCAGTGCTGGGGTAAATTTTCTGTTTCCCATCCATAGATACAAGCTGCACTTGAATACGGACAGGGATGAACTCTGTGTATGTGGATGGGGGGGTCTGTACCAGAGCAGTGGTATCCTCTGCAGGATATACCTGTCCCTACAAACCATTCTGCTGATGTTGTAGAAGAGGTTTAGATCCATTGCTTTGGTGACCTTTTCAAAAAATCCCAGGCTGAGTAAACATGACCTGCCCTTGATGAATCCAAACTGAGACAGGTCCTGTAAAATATGTGTATTTTTTTTTTTTTACATCTATATTATGCTATGTTGGTATAAATATAACCTAGTTAAACCGTTATTCTGACATTAGTGTTGTTGCTATGTATGTAACCCGGGCTAAGCCTGCAAATGGTCAAATCTGATCAGTGCTTTACTCTGGTAAACAAAATTAAATTGAACACACCCTTTAGAGGCACTGGAATAAAGAAATTCTAAATCAAATTACCATGCTAACAACAGTAATG
Source organism: Protopterus annectens (assembly GCF_019279795.1). Taxonomy (NCBI): domain Eukaryota; kingdom Metazoa; phylum Chordata; order Ceratodontiformes; family Protopteridae; genus Protopterus; species Protopterus annectens. The sequence goes on along the minus strand of NC_056726.1, from coordinate 1,603,575,570 downwards.
AAGATACGGCTTTATTTGTGTTTAGATGAAGTAATCAAGAAATCACTTCAACCAGTTAATGTAAAACCAAAACGATATGAAGGTATATATTTATTGCAGACTTTTTAAGTACAATACACATTTAGTTTTAAACCTCCTGCGTCTCTTCTACTTGTGCTTCTTGTTTAAAAAATTAGTTGTAAAGCACCACTGTTGTACACCTTCAAAGTATTTTGAGGGGGTTCCACAAACTGAAAGACTCAAATCCTGCAAAGAAAACACTGGAGCTTACATGGCTCACAACCACATTTATCGAAGCTCTCTATGTAATGGTGTAATGACTAGTTATAGCATATGCCAGAACTACACCCTGCAACAAATAATACTCCCATAACTGTTTCCAATAAGAAATCACTTCACGTTGCTTAAAGGCATAGATTCTAAAAGAATTCATATCTGTGCAATTCTGCTTTGTAAACAGTCATTACAATGAAATAACCAAACTTTTTTGAGTTCTAGCTGCTGAGTCTGCATTGCTGCAAAGTAGAACAGCTGCATTCAGGTTTTAAAAAAGCAAAATTAGCTCTAGTTGTTGTTGTTTGTCTTTTCGGCTTTTCCAGGTTAAGGGTCGCCACAGCGGAACTCCGGTCCGCTAATGATTGGCAGTCTATTTTTATGGTGCCGAGTTGCCAGCCCGACGCCCAACCTTCAGCACATGTCTTTCGGGGACCACTCGACCGCGTGGAGGACATGCAGACTCCACACAGAAGGCACTCCAGTCAAGAATCGAACAGGAGAGCCTCTTGCTGTGGGGCAACAACGCTACTGCTGTACCACCGCAGAATACAAAATTAGCTCATAGACAGGCTTCCTGATATTTACTTTCTCTCATTTCCATACTTTTTAAATTGCATATAGCATTGGAAAATGCATGTATTACTACCTACTGCACAAATCCAGTGGCTGCAGGAGTTTGACTCTTCTGTTAATTTTCTGCAACTAACCTATATGTTATACATTTTTAGTGGTAAACATATTTATTAATTTTAGACAGTATGGGTCATATGAACAGAGAAAAGGTAGAACAAAGATATTCAGCTGTACAGAAGGTGATCTTAAACTGCTCAACTGTCCAGAATTTTGCAGAATTTCCAGATTTTTAACTAATTTTTGGTAATTTCCTCATAAAATGTGTGGTTGTCTGGCAAACTGCTGAGGACATTTGAGTTTCAGATTTCATATCCCTTAGAAAACTGCATGCTGATGGAAATCCGGTTGTATTAAGAGCAATACCTAAAACCTGTCTCTATTTTTAGCCATTTGTTCTCTCATTATTTTTGGTTTTGCCCAGATTTCTTGAGCTAAGAATTGTGAGGTATTGTACCACAGCAAGAAAGGCAGGAAGGGGCATTGCTCCTGTTTTGTTGGCATTCTCATATGGATTACATATCTGTATATTATATTAATGCTAAAAATATCAGTGAAAACATATTCAAGTAGAACACAAGAAAACGTAACAAAAATGCCCTAAATAAGTGGTTCAACTATCTTTCTATCCTTTCCTATAAAGTGTTTTAAAATTCTTTGCAGATTCAAAGGCAAAAATGAAACAGATATTTTAAACTAGCATTGGTAATCTAACAGCATTAATACATACATTTTGTAGTGCTGCAAAAAATGGACACAAGAACAGGGTAAGATCGTGTCCGAATGGAAAAGGGACCTATTTTCCAGCACCAGTACAACCCAGAGTTACAATACAGACAAGCGGGATACAGGGAGTGGCTTTGCCAATCCAAAGAAAACATGACTGTGGCATTCTTGTTGTTAAATTAGTTGGAATTTCGACATATCCTCTCCACCAGCTTTTACTGGCCTACAAGGGTTGATCAGTTAGCAAGATGGACAGAATTTCCATTTCAGTGACATGGAAAAGCAGCATAGAAAAACACCACATTACTGGCTCATCACTGTATCTCTGACTCAGACATTCTTCTTTCAAACCTGGCCATTCTGGTGTTCTGTCTAGCAGACCACACATCGCAATAGCAGAGGTACCTTTCTTACAAGTACACACATTCAGATACCCAAGGATATACACATCCAATCATCCATAACTCATTCACTCCAATGGAGCTCAGGATGTTTGCACTCTAACTTCCAATCGGTGGAGCCGAAGCCTTTTGACACAATCAAATTATGTCCTCACGTTTCAAACAAATGTTCATATCTCTGGAATCATAGCAATTATGAAAAAAGTATAAATGGCAAACTCCTCAGCACAAACTATTTTTACAGTGGTAGTATTCTTTAGGTTCTATGTCTTAAACCAAATTTTATAAGTCACAGTAAACACTATTACATTTGTAATACTTTATAAACAACTTACAATTTCTCTGTACCCCTCGAGTTACACATACTGTCAGCAGCATTTTATTCATCTAGCCAACAGCTTTCATATGAGGCTATGGAGTTACTTGGTTGTTGAAATATTTAGAAAAATGTGAAAATTATATTTATGTAAATTAACATCATAAAAACAACAATTAATATCTATTTACCTGCACTAGACAGAGATCAAATACTAATGCAGCTGAATTTGCCATTATGTATGATTTAAGATAAAATCTTTTAAAACCTTGTACATAACATGATTCTACAATTATTGATGCAAATATAAGCAACCAATATTTGATGTCTAGAGGTGTCAGTAGGAGTTAACTGCAGATGCACCTGGAGACATCACTCGGATGTAATGAGATAACAAAGCCTTCACACATTCATTCACACTCATGAGAACACTCAACCACACACCTGCATGCCATCTACAAGCCTCCAACATATACATACAGAATCAGCATTCCCTACCTAACTCCAACAGTGCAACTACCCAGGTAGACACACACACGCATGCACGCACGCAAATACGCACATTCATTCATCTGCATTAATGCCTCTACAGATTTGTGCATGTGCGCACGCACACATGCACTAGCGCACACACACAAATGCACTCTTGCGCGCGCACACACACACACACACACACTCGCACACAAACACACACACGGGCGCGCGCAGACACACACACATCCACTCGCACACACACATACACACACACAAAGCTCAGCTGTACTTACCTGTACCACTAGTATCCTATAGGAGTGAATGGGTGACCCACAGACACACACACACAGAGCACAGCTGTACTTATCTGTGGCACTAGTATCCTATATATCCTATAGGAGTGAATGGGTAACACACACACATACACACACAGCTGTACATATCTGTACCATTAGTATCCTAGAGGAGTGAATGGGTGACACACACACACCTCAGCTATACTTTTCTGTACCACTAGTGTCCTACAGGAGTGAATGGGTGACACACAACACACACAGCTGTACTTATCTGTACCACTAGTATCCTATAGCAGCGAATGGATGACACGCACACACACACACACACACACACAGCTCAGCTGTACGTATCTGTACCACGGGACACACAAACACACACACACACACACACACACACACACACACACATACACACACACACACCTCAGCTGTACGTATCTGTACCACTAGTATCCTATAGGAGTGAATGGGTGACACACACACACACACACACACAAAGCTCAGCTGTACTTACCTGTACCACTAGTATCCTATAGGAGTGAATGGGTGACACACACACACACACAGCTCAGCTCTACCTATCTGTACCACTCCTATTGGACACACACACACACACACACACACACACACACACACACACACACACACCTCAGCTGTACCTATCTGTACCACTAGTATCCTATAGGAGTGAATGGGTGACACACACACACACACACACAGCTCAGCTCTACCTATCTGTACCACTAGTATCCTATTGGAGTGAATGGGTGACACACACACACAGACACACACACCTCAGCTGTACCTATCTGTACCACTAGTATCCTATAGGAGTGAATGGGTGAGACACACACATACACACAGCTCAGCTGTACTTATCTCTACCACTAGTATCCTATAGGAGTGAATGGGTGACGCACAAAGCACAGCTGTACATACCTGTACCACTAGTATCCTACAGGAGAGAATTGGTGAACACACACACACACATACAGCTCAGCTGTACGTATCTGTACCACTAGTATCCTATAGGAGTGAATGGGTGACACACCCACCCACCCGCACACACCCACACACATACAGCTCAGCTGTACTTATCTGTACCACTAGTATCCTATAGGAGCGAATGGATGATACACACAGCTCAGCTGTCCTTATCTGTACTATTAGTATCCTATAGCAGTGAATGGGTCACACACACACACACACACACACACAGCTCAGCTGTACGCATTTGTACACCTCAGCTGTGCGTATCTGTACCACTAGTATCCTACAGGAGTGAATGGGTGACACACTCACACACAAACACAGCTCAGCTGTACATATCTGTACCACTAGTATCCTATAGGACTGAATAGGTGACACACACACAGACACACACACACACACACACACACACACACACACACACACACACAGCTCAGCTGTACGTATCTGTACCACTAGTATCCTATAGGAGTGAATGGGTGACACACACACACACACCCACTCACCCGCACACACACACACACACACACACACACACACACACACACACACACACACACACACACACAGAGCTCAGCTGTACTTATCTGTACCACTAATATCCTGTAGGAGTGAATGGGTGACACAAACATACACAGACACACACACACACACACACACACACACACACACACACACAGCTCAGCTCAGCTGTACGTATCTGTACCACTAGTATCCTATAGGAGTGAACAGGTGAACACACACACACACAGACACACACAGCTCAGCTGTACTTATCTGTACCACTAGTATCCTATAGGAGTGAATGGGTGAGACACACACATACACACAGCTCAGCTGTACTTATCTCTACCACTAGTATCCTATAGGAGTGAATGGGTGACACACAAAGCACAGCTGTACATACCTGTACCACTAGTATCCTACAGGAGAGAATTGGTGAACACACACACACACACATACAGCTCAGCTGTACGTATCTGTACCACTAGTATACTATAGGAGTGAATGGGTGACACACACACCCACCCACCCGCACACACCCACACACACACAGCTCAGCTGTACTTATCTGTACCACTAGTATCCTATAGGAGTGAATGGGTGAACAGACAGACACACACACACACACACCTCTTCTGTACTTATCTGTACCACTAGTATCCTATAGGAGTGAATGGGTTAACACAGTTAAAAGACTGTATTCAGGTTGTCCTCCTGCAATAAATTTTACTCAAATTATTCAGAAGCCACAAACATTTCTTGGGGAGAGCACACGGTTAATCAGAATTATCCACACCCTTAGACAACTGCATTAGCATATGGCTTCACCTATGAGACTCAGCTCGGTGCTATGGCCCCCACAAGGAGAAACAATTGCAATAGAGTGGTCTTTGAATAATGGCAAGCCCTCCTGAATCACAGAGACTTGCCTTTGAAGAACTGAGCTAAATTCTTAACAAAAATTCTGTAAAAAGACAGACTACAATGAAACCATAATTTCTGTGGTCTTCACTAGTGTGTTTATCAATTACTAATGCATAAAGAGTGAATTAAATCAGTCAGACAATAATCTGCTCAGCTAAATCTCAATCCCAACTACAGACTCTAACTCAGACAATGTTCAATAAAACAGAAAATTGGTTTTACAACGCTGCCTCCTCTTGAACCCCAAAAAAAAACAAACTACTCCTCCTCACTCATACCCATAAATCACTCCCAATGAACTTTTCAGTCTTATCCAATAATGGTACACTCATATCTCCCATTCCAACAACTAAACTTCTAGGGGCAACCATTGATAACAACCTGAACTTTGAAACCCATATCAACAATGCCATAAAAACTGTCAACAGGAAACTAAGCTCCCCTCTATAGGATAAAACCCTTTCTCTCCCCACTAGCCAGAACCACTATTGCCTATTCCTACCTTATCTCCACACTTCTCTATACTTCTTCCATATATACTAACTTGTCAAAAAATAACCTTAACAAGCTAGCCAACGCTTACAATAGCATTGCCAGATTTGCTACTGCTTCCTCCTTTAGGACCCATCACTGCCATAATCTGAAACAATTAGGCTGGCTAGAGCTTCTGAATCAGATTCACTTTAAACAACTCACCATTGCTCACAAAACCCTTTTCTAACCTACCAATGCCCCAACACTTGCTAGTCTCATTACCCGATATAAGACCCTTTCAACTTTACGCTCATCTAATAAACTACTAGTATCAACATGTAAATCTAATAACATGGCAGGAGATGCTCTGTTCTCAAATGCAGTTGGAATGTATTGGAACCAACTCCCCCATGAACTTACATCACTGTCTTCATTTACACTTTTTAAACACAATCTGAAACTCTATCTTAAAACCCATTGGTTATGTCCCTGTACAAATCCAGACTAATCTCATACTATATCTCAAATACCCTCTCTTAAGACCTAATTCCTGCTCTGTGTCTTTTTAGATCAAGGCCTATCCTTGGCAAAAACATACCTTATCCTAATAGAGATAATTTAAATACCTAGTTAAATTCTTCTGCATATAATTCTAAAGCATCCTACCTAAGGCAGGCAACAAGTATTGTTTAAACTGTGAGCATTGCTGAACTGTTGAAACTTGAAGTATGCATTTGTGTAACAATTACTTTCTAGTTACTAATGACGTCTTGTACATAAAGTCTAAAATATCTCATCTAATGCTTGTAACATGTTTTTTGTATAAACGGTGAAGATTCCTGAACTGTTTAAAATTTGTAGAATTTAACTGTAAAACAACTAGTACCTGTATGTTAGTAATCTAGTAATCTCCTGGAGCTGATCTCCCCGGGACTCTACTGAAAATGGACATAAATCCATCCAGTTAGACTATCCCAGTCATCAAATGTAAAATAAATAAATAAATAAATATTTCCTTCCATGTCAGCACCTTTAGGAGCAATACTGCACACCATGTGTCAATCCATTAACCCATTATCACTGCGATTTATAATTGATCATGGTACCCCCTAGAAATATAATCTACAGATGAGCAAAAATCAGCTAGTAGTGCATCATTCCCAAAGTCAAGAACAAGAGATATTTTTTCTTGGAGGAGAATGTTTGGTTTAAGAAAAACAAATCAAGGAGGCAGCAACATTAACACCATGTCAGGTGACGTCATAAAAGAAAAAAAGAAGTTATGTTCTCACCATAACATTCCATGTTTGTTGTCCTTCTCGCCTTCATTCTTGCTGGTTGGGGTTCGGAACAGAGAATCGGTTCCGACTCGGCCTATACTAAAGCTCAAGAGCTTCCACTGGCTCGAGGCAGCACCCTATCCCATGATGCCTAGGGAGATTACCCAGATCTTGTTTGCAAATACTGTACAGAGTAAAGTACAGTTGTGTACACTTACCATAAATATAGATGTTCGAGTGTATTCACTGTTGCAGTCATCACACTTGAGTTATCCTGCCAGGGGTAGCCCTCAGTCGGCCTGAATACCAGAGGCTTAGTATTTCTGCGTCGGTTGCTGTCACTCCAGGACTGACGTCAGGTCGTCAGTGGTATAAAATCAAGCAGTCGATGCCATTACATCAGTTTTTCTTGTTCTAAATGTCAGGAGCCCCCAAATAGGGAGCTAGGTTATGGTGGAAGAACACCACCAGTAGAAAGTAAATACCAAAATTTCTCTGTAAGGCGTGAGGAAGAGGGAGAGAGAGAAAGGGGGATAGAGGGTGAGAAACCAGGACTGCAACAGTGAATACACTCGGACATCTACATTTATGGTAAGTGTACACAACTGTACTATGTTCTTTGTGTTTCACTGTTGCAGTCATCACACTTGGGTTGATTCCCAAAGTTGAAGAAAAGGGTGGAGGCAGTCAAGAAGACTGGGGGCTGGCTAGGATGCCCTGCAAGATTGTGGTTGCAAATCCTGCCCTGGATTTGGAGAAGATAGACAGGTGGTAATGCTTCATGAAGGTATGAACAAAAGTCCATGTTGCAGCCTCCAGGATGTCCTTGGTAGGGACCCCTCTGAGAAAAGCTGCAGAAGTGGAAGTTGCTCTGGTGGAATGTGTTCTGACCCCCTTAGGGGGCAGTTTCCCATGGTGTTTGTAATAGAAATGGATGCAGTGTGCTATCCACTGGGAGATTGATTGTTTGGATATGGCCTTGCCCCCTGCCCCTGCTGCAAAGCTGACTAGCAATTGGTCAGGTTTCCTAAAATATTTACTCCTATCTAGGTAGAATCTGAGCTGTCTGTGCACATCTAGAGAATGCAGAATTCCTTCCCCCTTGTTTTTTTGGGATAGGGAAAAAGGTGGGCAAATGAAGTGATTGGTTGAGAGCCACACTGGACACCACTTTAGACATGAAAGTCGGGTTAGTCCTGAGGGAGACCCTGTCAGCATGGAAAATGATAAAGGGCTCTGCTGCCATGAGTGCTTGTATCTCTGAAACTCTTCTAGCTGAAGTGATGGCCAGAAACAAGGATGTTTTCCAAGAGAGGAATTTTAACTCTGCTGTAGCTGCAGGCTCAAAGAGGGGGTAGTGTCAGCTTTTCCAACACAAAGTTAAGGTCCCAAGCTGAGGTAGGAACTCTTCTGGGTGGCCTTAAATTGTTAGCCCGTCTTAGGAACTGTTTGATGATAGGGTGAAAGAAGAGAGGTGGTTCTGTGCTGTAATGAGCAGAGACGGCAGAGGCATGACTTTTAATAGAAGAGAAGGAAAGGCCCCTGTGTAGTAGGTCTGCTAGGCAATCCAGGATGACAGGAAGGGAGGGCTGTGCTGTTTCAGCTCCTTTTGCCTGGATCCAGGTGCAATACCTTTTCCACTTGTCAGCATAGGATTTTGTAGTGCTGGAGCATCTGTCCTCACGTATAATATCCAGGACTTGTTTGCTTAGGCTGGGAGCTGGAGGAAAGGTCAGTGAATAAGCCAGGCTGCCAGGTTCAGGGTCTGCAATTGTGGATGCATGAATTCTCCATTCTTCTGGGTCAGGAGTGTTGGGATCTGAGGTGGGTGCCATGGTGGCGAGGTGACAGGCTGCATAGCAGTGGGTACCAGTGCTGGTTTGGCCAGTCTGGGGCAATCAAGATTGCCCTTGGTTTTTCCTCCCTTATTTTGAGCAGTACCCTTGAAATTAGTAGTAGAGGGGGAAATGCATCGATAGAGAGGTTTACACATTGGAAGGATAGAGCACCCACTTTCTAGTCCTTGCTGTGAGGTTCCCTGGTGCAGAATTTGCTGAGCTGGTAATTGTTGTGGGAGGTGAAGAGGTCCACCTTCGGAGACTGAGGGGTCTGTGGTCTAGTTGCCACTCATGTGGGTCTAGCAGGTTTCTGCTTAAGTTGTCTGCCATTGAGTTTTGGGAGCCTGGCAGGAATTGTGGTAGCAGATGAATTTGCATGACTGAAGCCGTGTGCCAAAGGGTAATGGGCGAGCCTGCAGAGGGGATAAGAGTGAGTTCCTCCCTGCTTGTTGAGATAACCACATCACTGTAGTGTTGTATGTTTTGATCACTAGAGGCCCCGGGGAGAATAGGGGTGTGAAAGCTGTCAGAGCATGTTGAACAGCTAGCAACTCTTTTTGGCTGATGTGCAGATGTATTTGATTTGGGCTCCAATGGCCCTGAATGCACCTGCTGTCCAGGTGTGTGCCCCAGGCATAATCTGATGCATTCCTCTTGAAGGGGTCCAAGAGGGCACTCTGCTGGCGTGTGGCAATCTATTCCAGAGTCTGTCTGGGGGAGTCTCAGAAACCTATCCCTCCAGCATATGTTTTTTGTTTGTGATGACAAGTAGAGTTTTAGATCCTGGGCGCTCTGATCTGAGGGATTTTAATCTCTAAGTGTAGCATGTCCACAACAACTCTGGGTTTGACATGGCCTTGTATAAGAAGCAGATCGACGAGACTATCACAGCCCGAGATAGAGTTTTTTTTAAGGCGGTCAGCAAAAGGGCATCTGCTGAGGCCTCTGATTCTTTGGTGAGAGGTATTTGCAGGCCTTAGAGTTGTTGCAGATGTCTTGAGATCTTTAAATATACCGTGGGCGTAGATGTCAATAATGGGTCAATGGGGGATGAGTACAGTGGGACAATGACAGGACCTTTTTTTTTGGATGAAAAAGCCCTGAGTGATGGTTCGTGACATGGTGCTGATATGTGATGCCATTGCTGATAGGTGAGACCATGTTATGTGTCCCACCCTGGAACTGTCACACTTTCACTCTGTACCTGTGTTGTACCTATTCTGCCCACCATGGACATGTTTTGGATGGGGGATTTTTTATACATGTTTACCAATACATTTCTTGGCACATTTCTTTTGGCATGAAGCTCTCCTTCTATGCTCTGTTCTAATCTGTTTCTGTAAGGCCTGATCATTTATCATTTAAGTTTGGACTCCCATCTGCAAAGTTTTATGCAGTCTTCACCCTTGATTTGCCTCAGTTAGTGTTGACCTGTACTTCAGAAGAGAGCCACCCCAGGACTGGACTGAACTGACTCCCAACAGCTCCACTTGGGACTTGGATTTGGGAGTGGAGACTTTTTTACTTTCTGGGTTCTATCAGTTAGCCATTTAGCAACCCATTGGGTGACATAGGGATTAATACCCAACAGTAAATTTATCACATTTATTCAGAGTGAGTGGTGTCAAGAAGAGAGGGGTGGCAAAGGCTAGTCTAGATGGGTGGACCACATACCCTTGTCCTTCCTCTCTGGAGACTGATTCAAAGAAGTCAATCAGGTTCAGTCTGATCAGAGGAGACAAAATCAAAACCCAAACTGGGTGGGGTCCAGTGTTTGAGGTGTTCTTTGTGTCTTTGTTTTATATAGTGCCATGATAATCGCTCCTCAGCCTTGGAGATATAAGGCTCCACAGACTGATGGGATTCGTAGTTCCAATCCCATCCAGGGATCCCAATTGGGATATTGGGATAACTGTAGCTCGTGAACAGTGAGCCTAGTGAGGCTGAGTGAGGGCATGTGAGGTGCATGTAGTTGAGTGACATGGTGTATCATATTGTAGTTCATGTAGTACACATGCCAAGATGTCATCTGGTCCTCATTCTTGGTATTCTTTGCTTTTTGAGATGTGGTCGTTTTTACGGTTATGGACGTTACTGGAATTTGACAATCTTCCATGTTGAGGGGGCACTAGGGGGGGGTGAGGGGGGAAAGAGTTGGCACTTGATCTCATAATATGATATGCCATTGCCATTGAATTGTGATTAGTATTTAACGCAGCTCTTTTTTGAGCTGCTGAGCATTCCCAGAGCAGATCCATTTAGATTTTAGAATTTGTCTGTATTGTTTTGGTTGTGGTATGGAGGATTTTCATAACTATTTTTTTGCTTTTTTATGAGTTTTCTTTGTTTTGGGCATCTCGGTTTTCTACTTTCTGGGATTTTTCTTCTTTTTGTTTTCCTGCATTCTTCCTTTTTTGTTTTTCAATTTCTTTTTCTTTTTTTTGGATGTTTCTTTTTTTGATTGGGGCATGGATGGTTTTGGTTCTTTTTTTGGATATGAGCAACTGTTTTGATTTGGTGCAGGAGTGCATACTGTTAGTGTAGGATTGGATGTTCTAAAGCTGTCAGCTTGTCAATTCTTGGGTGATGAGTGTCCAGTTTCCCGTCTGCTTGGTAATTATGGTGGTTGTCTTTTAAGTTTTAGGTAGGTTTCTTTTGGTTTTTGGAAGTGGATGTGGTGGTTGTGGGTGGATGTTAACGGGGTGGGTGAGCAGCTTTAGGGTGACCATAGGTATGGAGCATTAGATTTATAATATTGATAATGATCAGGTTGGGATGTTGGTAATGATCAGGTCCAGGATATTGATGAATTGAAGGGGCGTTGGGGTAGATTTGATTCAGAAGTGGTTCCGTTAGGTTATAATTAGTTAGTGGTTTCTTTGGGGTGTGGGAGTAGTTTGGTTCAATCTTAAAATTAGGTGTTAATTTAAAATCTCCAATTTTTGGTTTTGGGGGTATAGTTAATAATATGTAGTTATGGTTTTTTGGGGTGTAGTGGGATCTTGGGGGATTGGGGGGATCTTAGTGTTAGTTGGACTTGGTTGCTATTAGAGTGGTTGTGTGTGTGGCTTATGTGTGACTGATGGTGGTGTGTTGTGTACCTCAATAGCCTAATAGGTATTCGGTCCTGGTTTGGTGGCAGTAAGTTGTCCTGGTCAGTTGGCCAAAAGCTATTGCAGGTGTGCTCTCAGGTCTCAGCCTGTTGTTCTCAGGTGTGCTTGAACATTTTCTAGCATTGCATCTGTGGTTAAGGTCTGGGCCGCGTGGGGTTGTGAGAAGGGAAGACCCTTGTTGTGGTTGCATGCTGCTGCCCAACAAAGAAAATCTTTCCTTAGACAGGGTATTATAGTTATTATAGCTTCCAGGTCTTGAGAGTGTTGACACCAAAGGCTTTTTAGGTACCATTGTAGTTTACTCATATACAGTCTGGCATATGGAATGAGTAGAATGCAGGATGCCATGAACCCTAGAGCTTGCAGGATTTTCCTTGCAGATAACTGGGTTCTGGTGGCTAGATGGGGGAAGTAGCCTGTCATGTAGGCTTGTTTTTCTGGAGTAAGGAATGCCATCTGGGATGCTGTGTCCAGGCGTGCTCCCAGGAATACAGTTGTTTGAGTGGGTACTAGTTTGGATTTCTTTTCGTTTATAGTATACCCCCAGGGAGGTCAGTAGGTCCTTTGCAAAGGTCAGGTGCTGTAACAGCTTTTCCTGACTGTCTGCCTGAATCAGGCAGTCGTCTAAGTAGGGGTAAATTTGAATATTGCTTTGTCTGAAAAAAGAAATGGCTGGAGCCAGACATTTTGTGAAAACTGTAGGAGCAGTAGATAAGCCAAAGGGAATCGCAGAGAACTGAAAGTGCATAGATCGTGCCCTGAAATGTAGATATTTCCTGCAAGAATCCCTGATTGTGATATGTAGATATGCATCTTTTAGGTCTAGGGTGGCTAATCAAGCATCCTTGGAAAGCATAGGCAGAAGCTGCTGGAGGGTGAGCATTTTGTTATCACCAAGAAGTGTTTAGAATTGACAGATCGAGGATCAGGCAACAGGTACCCTCTTTTCTGGTTACCAGGAAAAGTCTGGAATAGAAACCTTGGCTTATCTGGTCTGCAGGAACAGGCTGTATTGCCCTCATGGAGAGCAGGGAATGGACTTGTTTTTTGGCCTCTGCCCACTGGTTTGGAGGAAGATCTGGGAACCCTTTTGGGGTTAATTAATGGTGGAAATAAAATTTGTATCCCTGGGACACTATGTTGAGGACCCATCGGTCGTTGGTAATAGAGGCCCAGTTTTTTGCATGAGAGGATACTTTTCCTCCTAGGGGCACAAGCAGGTGGGCAGAGGTAAGGATTGGAGGTGTAAAGTCATTGTAAGTTCTTTCCATAAGGGGTGGGCTTAGCACTCCCTGTTTTTGAAGTGGAGGAACTCCATTGCTTAGACCTCTGCATTCCCTGGGACTGATGTCTGGGGGGTCTGCTTCCGCTAGGTCTTGTCTGAGCTGGCCTGGAGGGGGCCAGAAAGGACCAGGGCTTGGAAGGGCAATGCCTACTGAACCTCAGAGATTGGTTCTGTAAAAAGTCTTTAACTGTCTGCATAGATTTAGCTTTTTCTTCCAACCTTTTTAAAACCTCTTCTGCCTTGGTGCAAAACAAATTGCCTTTGTTTAATGGTGCGTCCAATAGTTTTGATTTGACATGGTTTGGCAAGGTCTGTTCCTTAAGCCAAGCATGCCTTCTAAGTACAGAACCTGTGACTGCTGCCCTGGAAGATGCTTCTAGGGCGTCAAAGCCACATTGTAAATTGTGTTTAGTAACTTGGCTTGCAGAATGCATAAGCTCCTGTATTTCTTTACTTTCTGCACAAGCAGGAAAGGTAGATATATTTTGTTTGAGGAGTTCCATGGTATGTTGCTGGTATTTCAGCATGTGGAACTGACAATTTAGTGCTCTAATGGAAAGAGTTGCAGAGGTGTATACTTTTTTACCCATCTGTTTAAAGCTCGGGAATCCCTGTCCCAGGGGGTGGGATTCTTAGCTGGGGTTGTTTTTATTCCTTTGGGTCCTTGGGTGATGACCTCTGGGTCAGCAGTAGGATTTTGAAAAGAAATTTGTGAGAGTCAGGGACTGTGTAATACCTGTCAGGTTTCCTGGGAGCAGGAGGAAGGGTGTCAGGAGTCAAACTGGATTCCATAAAGACATCATCCACAACATCCAAGACAGGAGGAAGGGCTAAAGGTCTGTACTGCAGTAAATCTAAGAATTCCAAGTCTCTTTTTGGACTGAGGATAGTCTTGACATTCCTATTGGAAATGCTCCCTTAAAGTATGTAGGGTTTCACCAAATAAGAAATCCTCTGGAAGACAGGCAGAAGGAATGGATTCCTCTGCATATGAATCCTCATAAGTAGATAGGGGATGCATGTCTTCATATTCAGAAACCTCAGAGTCATCAGACTCCTGGTCAAATAAAACTGCTGGGGACAAGTCTATTTTTCTTTTGGAAGGGGTAGGCTGGCTTCCCCTAATAAGCATGATAAGGTCTTCTGCCATTTTAAGCATTTGAGATTGAGGCATGGAAGCAGGTGCCTGAACTTGGGTCATCGTTTTTTAGGTGTAGTTCGTAACCTGGACCTTAAAAACTTGGTAGTTTTAGAAAGAACTGAAGATGCGATAAATGTAATTGGTTTGTGTTGAGTATCGGTAGTGCGAAGAACTTCTTCGGAAGCCGGTGCCTGCTCAGCGGCTCCGGACCCATCCAAGGTAGACACATCCGCAGGATCCTTAGTCAAAGAAGAGTCTCGCAGCATACTGGACTCCAAACGGGTCTCGGTAACAGCATGCAAATCCACAGAAGGAGGCATCAGGGGCTGCAAATGAGCCTCACTGAGGACTGGTGAACTGGCAACTAGCTTAATGGAAGCATCGGCAGTTTTAGACCTGTGCGGTCTGTCTTTGTCTTTATCCTTGTGTTTTTTCAGAAGATCAGTAGATGGATGGCTTGCAGAAGCCATTTCGAAATATGATGATCGGCAGCGAAAATATTTAGCTACTATAAGGGCTCGACAACATATAGTTCTGGTGTTGGAAAAAGCACAAAAGCGACAGAGAGGGACGCAGTGGTCTGGGCCTAAACAGGTGAAGCAGTAAGAATGGAAGTGTTGGTGTGGTATTTGCTTTCCACAGGCGAGACAATTGTTCACTTTTTCTGACATCGGTTCGAGCAAGAAAAAAGGATCCCCAACGGGGTACTTGGCTTTAGCTTCAACTTCAGTTTGGAAATGAAACTCGGGTAGCAGCCCGCCAGCACTTGTGCGAACTGCTTCTGCTTCAGGCTCCTCGGCAAGAAAGACTGATGTAATGGCATCGGATGACTGATTTTATACCACTGACGACCTGACGTCAGTCCTGGAGCGACAGAAACTGATGCAGAAATACTAAGGCTCTGGTATTCGGGCCAACTGAGGCTACCCCTGGCATGATAACCCAAGTGTGATGACTGCAAAAGTGAAACATGAAGAACATCAGTTATATACATCACATAATACATATATAAACATGCGTGACCTAGAAGTAAGAAGGAAATCCGAGAACATGAGTTCCAAACTGACAGAAGCCTCTTGATCCTCCAGGAGCGAAGGTTGAGGGAAGGAGGGTGGGATGCATGAATGAAGGCGAGAAGGACAACAAACATGGAATGTTATGGTGAGTACGTAACTTCTTTATGTTATGTTGTCTTATCTCGCCTTCATTTTTGCTGGGTGGGACAGCGTCCCTAGCACCTTCTTTCTTGGGTGGCTCAAGGGAACAAACTCTTCAGAACAGTGGATCCAAATAAAGCCCTGTTCCAGGAGGTCAAATCTACTTTGTAATAAGTGATAAAGGTATGAGGTTTTATCCATGTAACTGCAGCACAAATTGCATCCATAGGTAGTCTAGCTTGAAAGGCAAATGAGGTTGCCATGGCTCTCATTGAATGACCTTTTATTTTTCTAGGCAGTTATCTATTTTGGGAAGTACATGAATACGCAATGGCATCAGTAAACCACTTCGAGAGGGTGACCTTTGATATTGGAGTG
This sequence comes from Protopterus annectens, assembly GCF_019279795.1. NCBI lineage: Eukaryota > Metazoa > Chordata > Ceratodontiformes > Protopteridae > Protopterus > Protopterus annectens. Next base: position 1,603,559,367 of record NC_056726.1, on the reverse strand, counting down.
CCCTTCTCTTTATCTGAAAAGGAAACAAATAGCTGATCAGATTTCCTGAATCCTTTGGTTCTGTCCAAGTAGAAGCGTAACTGCCTGTGTACATCTAATTGGTGTAAATTATATTCTGCCTTGTTGCCATAGTTTGGGAAGAAAACTGGTAAATCAACAGATTGATTCAAATTTGCTTCAGAGCAATTTTGGGCAAGAATGACGGATTAGTTCTCGGGGAAACTCTGTCTCTATGGAAGACCAAGTAAGGGGGATGTATAGACAATTCCTGGAGTTCTGATACCTCCCTAGCTGATGTGATGGCCACCAAAAAGACTGTTTTCCATGTTAGAAACTTCAGATGACAGGATGAAGCCGGTTGATATGGTGGCAGGATTAGAGTAGACAGTACCAAATTGAGGTCCCAAGGTGCTGGTGGTTCCTTTACTGGAGGCCTAAGCAAAAAAGTGCCTCTCAAAAAGGCTTTGCACAGTCTATGGGACATAATCTTGAATTCCATTTTCCAATATGGTAGTCTGATATAGCAGCCAATTGAACTTGTATGGTAGCCGCTGCTGCACCTTCATTGAAGAGTTTAGCTAAAAAATCCAAAACAGAAGTTACAGGGGCCGTGGAAGGATCAATGTCATTGTTGAGAGCCCAACAAGAAAACCTCTTCCATTTTCTAGCATAAAGCTTTCTAGTTGCCATTTTGTGGGATGAGATCAGAATATGTTTCACAGCAGGGGATATATCCGGAAGCCTGGCTTGGAGTGGAAGTGGAGCAACCAAGCTGTCAGTTTGAGGGTTTTGAGTGAGGGATGCAGGGTCACTGACGGATGATTCAGGAGGTCTGGAACTGGTTCCAGAATCCACGGATCCTCTCGTAGATGGGGCCACAGAATGGGGAACCAAATTTGTTGAGACCAGTATGGGGCAATGAGTAATAACCTGCTTCCCAACGTGTTGACTTTCTGAAGGACTTTGGAGATCAAGGGATATGGAGGGAAGGCATAAAGGAGACCCAGGGGCCAATCATGTACAAGTGCATCCCTTATTGACTCCTCCGGAGAGGGGAATAGGGGAAGGTAGCAACTGCATTTGGCATTCATGGACATGTCAAAAAGGTCACAGCAAGGCTGGTCCTTACTTACGAAAAATCTGTTTTGCAGTTTCCTGTTCCAGGGACCACTTGTGCGACATTAGAATAGCCCTGCTGAGTTTGTCTCCAATCACGTTAGATCTCCCTGGGATATGTGTTGCTATAAGAAAGCATTGGGAAGAGACTGCCCATTGCCATACTCTTTGAGCCTCTTGACACCGACGGTAAGATCTGGTTCCTCCTTGTTTGTTTACATATCACACGGCTGACATACTGTCTGTCTGGATTGCAATAGTTCCTAGAGGAAGGGAGTCATGAAATGCCTGCAACGTTAACAACACCGCTCTCATCTCTAGGACATTGATATGCAAGTGGTTTTCGTATTTCTACCAAACTCCTTGGACCGTCTTCCCTAGATAATGCCCCCCCACCCTATCTGGGAAGCGTCCTTGGTCACTGTAGCTACTGGATGAGAGAGGATGAATCGTCTGCCCAGAATCACCTTAGAAGAATGAAGCCACCAACAGAGGTCTCTCTTGGATGATTCTGTTACGATAATCTGGTGTGACATGGGAGTTCCTGCATGGACCATTGGGTGAAAAGCAACCACTGGAGAACTGTCATGTGCAATCATGCGAGCTGTACCAAGATTATTGCAGCCGCCATGGTACCCAAGATCTTTAGAACAACCTTTGCCTGTACTTCTTTATGAGGATGCTCTGTACTTGTTGGCATAGGGTTTGTATCCTGTTGGGAGGAAGTTTTGCTACCATTTCTCTTGTGTTTAAGTCTGCTCCTATAAATACAACATGTTGTGATGGCAACAAGGCAGACTTTGCGAAATGTATTGTAATGCCTAGCTGAAGGGCAGCCATGGTGGTGCAGTGGTTAGCATTCTCGCCTCACAGCAAGAGGTCCCCTGGTTCTATCCTTGGCTGGGGTGCCTTCTGTGCGGAGTGTGCATGTCCTCCCTGTGGTCATGTGGGTTTCCTCTGGGTGTTCCGGTTTCCTCCCACATTCCAAAGACATGCTGTAGGTGGACTGGACACTCTAAATTGGCCCTAGGTGTGAGTGCATGTGTGTGCCTTCTGTGGAAGGTTGGGTGCCGGGCAGGCAACTCAACACCGTAAAACTCCACAGCCAATCATGAGCGGACAGGTGATCCACTGTGATGACCCCTAACCGGGAAAAGCTGAAAGAAGAAGACTTGTAATGCCTAGCTGAAAGGTGAATAGTGGTGTCTCTTGCTCTTGTAAGTAGATGCTCGGTGGTGGCGGTCAGGAGCCAGTCATCAAAGTACGGAAAACCTGGAATCCTAGATGCCCTCAAGTGAGCTGTAACTACTGCCATACATTTGGTGAACACCCTGGGGGCTGTAGTGAGACCAAAGGGCAGAGCCCGGAATTGGTAAGACTGGCTCCCAACCGAAAGATTAAGTGACTCCGGGATCATCTGTCCATCTTTATATGGTAGTATGCATCCTGGAGATCTATTGAGCACATACAATTGTCTTTCCCCAGAAAGGGGACTATAGACTGCAGTTTCATCATTCAAAACTTTGATTTTTTTACAGACTTGTTTAGTCTGCTGAGATCTAAAATGGGCCTCCAGTCCCCTGTCTTTTTTTGAACTAAAAAGAACCTTGAGTAAGTTCCAGATCCAATTTGGTCTGCAGGGACTTCTTGGATGACTAGGGTTGCCTGGTCCCTCTAATTGGGTGGAACATCTGGGGATGAGCTTTTTCTGAAAGGGGAGAGGAAAAACGTATACAGTACCCTCAGGATATGATCATTTGTACCAATCTGTCATTTGTTATGCTTAGCCAGGTGTTTGGGTACAGTAACAAGTGACCCCCGACTTTCTCCAGAAGTGGACAGGTGGGCCTCCTTTCAGGAGCGCTGGAAGGTCTTACCAGGGAATGTATCGCTGTCACCCTGATTTTATGGTCCCCCTCTACTGTGAGGTCAGTGTCTTCCATTGCTGTTTCTCCCTCTGCCCATGGGGGAAGAATCAACATGTGTGTCCGGAAAGGCTCTTTGGGACTTATGGAACCACATCTTTCCCCCCTTCTGGCCTTTGGGGTAAGGCCTGCTAGGGAGAGGAAAAACAGACTCCCACAGCAGAAAGAGTCGTTCCCTCTTGCTCGCACCTGGTCAAAGCCTCTTTCACTTTTGGCCTGAACAAGGACGAGACATCAAATGGGGTGTTGACAAAGGAAGACTTGAAAGGCTCTGCAACTCACATAAGCACATCCAGAAATGCCTCCTTTGGGAGATTCCTGTAACCGCTGCCCTACGTGCACCATCAGTCGCATAAGAAATAAACTGCATGGAGGAGTTTACCAGTGAATTTAAGGTAGAAAGCTGAGAGGTCACCTTGTCTGAAACCTCCACAGCTGTAGAACCTTGGAGGGTATCTTCCAACTCCTTTAGAAGATCCCTCTGAAGTCTGGTAAAATGGGTCAAGTAGTTCAGCAACCTGAGGGTAAAGGCTGCTGATGAGAACATATGCTTTCCGTATCTGTCCATCACATGAGACTCTTTATTCGGTGGACGGACAGATGACAATGTCTCAGACAATTCCTTTTTGGTGGCCACCGCCACCACCATAGCATCTACCAGTACACCTTTTGTCAGGAATTTCCTGTCAGAGGGTGCTGTAATAAAATTATTTGGCCTCCTCAGAACAGGTTCCACAGACTTTGGAGAGCCCCACGTCTTCCGACTGACTACATTCAGGAGCTGGTCGAAAGGCAGAGACACCCAAGAGGTGGAAGCGTGAGACCCAAAAGCCTCCAGGTACACAGACTCATCCTCAGAAGGGTTGATGGACTTCCAGCCACCTCTCTGCTTACAGATCTCTAGGATGTCCACAAAGGAGACATCCTCAGAGGGTGACAGTGGGGACCCTTCCGAATCATCGAGGTCCGTGTCTGAAGTGATAGGCTCTTCAGGGGAGTCAAGATGTTTCCTCTTACATGTTCTCTTTCGAGGGGCCTCCTCAAAGGGGTACTCCGGGGAGGTTTCGGAAGAGATGGATGCGCCCAGTGGGACATCCTGGGACTTCGGATCTCCACGCTTGGGAGGGAGAGGTGTACAGAGACAGACTCTGGTGCTTTTGGGGGAAGAGTGCTCAGATCTGAGAGTGGAGCTGTCTGAGGTGACAGCACTCTCCTCATGACCTTGAAAGCACTGCAGCCCCATTCCAAGGGAGCTCCCGGCTCCGAAGAACCCAGAGACTCCCCCTGAACCAAGGCAGCAGACTCAGAGACCGATGTAGGCAATGAGCTCACCTGCTCCGAAGCCCTGAGAAGGAGAATCGGTTCGGAAAACTGTCCAACCCAGCTCTCCTCCCCAGACCCAATGGGCAGGCATCGGTCCCTAGACCCCTCAATGGATGAAGGCACTGAGGAGATCAGGGCCGAAGAAGCTGGAGCAGATCTCGGCCCTGACAGTTCCACTATGATCAAATTCAAACACAATGGCTTCGAAGCCACCACATGGGTTGGAGGAGGAATCAAAGAAGGGGAAGTGGCAGTTGTCAGACCCGAATCCTTCTGGGCTGGGCTCAACAGAATTTTTGCCAGCGCTGGAGTCTGTAACAACCTCTTGACCACCCGCTCCACATCGTCATCTGAGAGACTTCTGGAGGACAGAGAGGACAGGGTTGATGATTTAATGGATTGTAAAATAGGTGAGTGTAAGGCTGAAGAGACCGGTTCCAGGACTGGGGACGGGCTCTGTATGTGATACTCTGTCAGCTCCAAAATAACCAGTGGAGCCGAAGAGGTAGACTTTTGGGGCCCAAAAACCTTTGGGTCTGATGATGAATCCTTAGCCTGCTTTTTTGATGGTTCAGATTCCGGAGCCATGGAAGCAGGTCTCTTTTTGGGTTTGTCAGATCTAGGCGACTGAGACTGGTGAGGAGATTTGGAGGAACTTTGTTTTCCTTCTATAGCTTCAGTAAAAGGAACCTTCAACAAACCCCTAACAATCAATTTATTTTTTCTGTCTAACAAAACTGTGGCACTGAAAGCGTGGCAGAGAGAGCAGGACTCTTGCAGATGGACCGCACCCAAACAGTACACACATCTGGTGTATCCATCTGTCAGGGACATTTGACTGCAACGGTCACACTTCTTAAAGCCCAAAGGCTTTGCTTCTTTAGGATCTTTGCTAACCTAATAGTCTACAATCAACAACAACAAACAGGAAGACAGCAAACCTTTTTTTTTTTAAATAGAACACAAGAAAAAAAGGAGACCAACTAGGGAGACTAGAGGAGAAGTCTCTAACTCAAACAACAGTCTTCTCTAGCCAGAGGAGAAATCTCTGACTTAAATGGCTACTCCTCTAAGAGAGATGACAGGGAAAGAGGAAAAGCCCTCTAATTTAAATGGGTGGAAAAATAGTTCTCTAAAGGGATGACAAGATAGCTTAATATAAAAAATCAAAATAATTCTCTCAAGAACAAGGAGCCAAGATAGGGAGAGGGTAACGGCCTAGCGAAAGTACAACGGCCAACCACAACAGTAACACCGACAATGCCCAAAAGTCACAAATATCAATGTAAACTCTAATAGAAGTACAAATTAACCAACTACTCTAAGAATTTGAACAAAAACTAGCAGAAATGAAAAAATGATTCGACTTAGCCTGAGCCTAGTAGGAAGCACCCGATCTGTTTAGTAGCGGCAAACGAGATGGGATAGGGCATTGCCTCGAGCCAGTGGAAGCTCTCGAGCTTTAGTATAGGCCAAGTCAGAACAGATTCTCAGTTCCGAACACCAACCAGCAAGAATGAAGGCAAGATAGGACAACATAACATCTCATTTTGCAGTAAATTTATGCTGCCCATCTACATATATATCTCAGACAGAGATGCCTGACTAGACATGATATATTACAGGAAAAATAACCCCACACACTTGCAGTCTTCAGTCTGAAAAGAACAGCTATGACATAAATAGTAACAATATTGTATCATTTAGCGGTCAACTTGACAGAACGTACAGGAAAGGCCAAGCTTGGGAGCTAGTGTGATGACCTGGGATGGGGTGGAGAGGTACAGTGACAGAAGAGATACTCTGGTGCACAACTGTCTCCTGGTGAACATCAGAAAAGTAACACATATTTCAAAAGTGCAATGGTGTGTGACAGGCCCAAAAAAACAACTGACTGTAGTCAGAAGGAAGCATAAAAACTCCCCACTGGTGTCACTGCAAATCTGGCACTTCTAAGAAGGGATGAGGCAACAGTGCTGTCATTGTCAAGCAGTTGTTCACTCACGCCACATTTTAATTTGCAGCATGTACAACATATGCAGGAGGTAATGCAGTAGCTAAGGTTCTCAAAGGAGTGAATGGCAAAGTAGAAAATGCAGACTAATTTGCAATAAACTTGAACTCAAGTGCAGTGAATCTAGCTTTTGTACAGACTTTACAGAACTGTGTATAGTTGATGCTTGTAATTTTCTGCAGCTGAATACTGTATCCTCAAATGTATGCATTAGTCTGTGGGCACTGTAGCTGCTTTTAGTTTTGAAGCCTTCTGCCTACTTAATCTGTGAATTGTTAAATGCCTTTTTATGTTTTAAACGTAGAACAGTGTTAGTTTGTCGTACTTGCTCCAGAGAGTCCAATTTTTATAATAAAATTATGTAAAGTCATCTCAAGTCCTAAATAAATAAATCTATAGATCTATATATATATATATATATATATATATATATATACACACACACACACACACACACACACACACACACACACACACACACACACACATGCATACATGCACACACCTATAGACAGATGGATAGACAGACAGACACATAGATAAATAGATTAATCTGCTATATACAGAGAGAGATACAGATAACGAGTACTAAGCCTATGAGCTTATTGAGCAGCTTCCTGTGGTCTGGGGTTTGATTCTCTCAGCCTCCATTTGCCTACTGTAAGAAAACAATTAAAGAAATGCCATGTCGGTTCACTTTCAGAAAGACACTGAAACACAGACAATATGTAATACCTTTAATTGGACCACCATACATTTTGCAATTACTCGAGCTTTCAAGCTGGCATGAGCCCTTTGTTGGGAGTTATACTGATGTTAAACACAGTGCTTAAATATCCACTTGTGCTCAGAAAGGGAAGTAGATAATTTATTTCCAATTGGCTAAAAAGAGAAATCTCATCATCACCCAGTATGTACAAGGAGGCAGCGAGAATCAAACTCATTTCAGCAGGCAACAGCTCACTGTTTTAAAACTACTATGTCATACTGCCAACTACCAAAAACCTTGTCTGTTATGCCTCATCTGAAAGATATACTTTTCAGTAATAAAAAGTAAAACTTAAAACACGAGCACAACACACTACGTCAGACTAATGGACAGACTTAACAAGCAAATTAGTTTTGGTAACTCCGGGGAGCTTGTTTGCAACAATTCTAGAACAATGCGCAGTTAATTCATCAATGGTATGGCCTGTAAAAACAATTCCCATTATAATCTACATATAACTGCATGCACATCTAGCTAAGACAGCATGCATTCACTATTCTGGTATGCTATTACTATTTCAACATTTTCAGCTCAGTGTCCGTTAGTGATTCTGCAATTGCATGGTCCTGCGACATATCCTGTACACTTGCCTCCAAACTGCATTTCATGTGAAGGAAACTAACTGCAGTAATAAGCAAAAAAAAAAAAAAATAGGCTGGCAAAAGCATTTGTGGATCCTCAAACAAAGCACTGGATTACAGTAAGGAAGTCATTAAATACAACTGCCAAGCAGAAAACAGGAAAAACAGGCACAGCTTTCATGCCATGAATGGAAAAAAACAGATAGAAGTTAAAAATATACTTGGGTACACCAATGAGAGAAAGAAAAAGATTTTGAGGGAAAAACTAACAGATGTACAAAAACTGGAAAATTAAGCAATACTCAATTTTTGCACTGTGTCAATAACACAATGAGAAGGAAAGGACAATAACTAGGAAATATATACTACTGGGTTACAAATTTTCAAAAGTAAAGTGAAATCATAATAATAGGATACTCCATAGGGTATACATTCCTTGCCATCGGTTTCAGCATGGCTTCCGTAATCAAAAGACCAAAAGGAATGAGAAAGACACAGGCCCCATAGACACTACAGGGTACATACCCTTTGACATCAGCTCCAGGTTTGAGCAGGACCTCTGAAATCAAAAGCCTGAAAAGGATGAGAGATGCAGGTCCCAGAGATATTGACAGTGCATATACAGATGCACTAAAACAAATGCAATTCATAATCAAACATTGCCCTCTCAACAAGACTAGGCTGATACAATGGTTTAAAATCTGTGGCTGTAATATCATTCAGACTAAGGAGGAAGCCACTAACCAGCAACACATATCTATAAATAAGAAATCTCCACAATATGAATCACCACACAATAGACCATCTACCTATATTGTTAATAATATCTGAATTTTCTTGAGCTGTGTTAGCTGATGCGCAGAATATAGACAACTCATGTATTGCCTCTGTTAAGGCTCTCTGACTTTTCTTGAGTTGTGTTAGACAGATTCATTTTAGACAGCAGAATGCAGAACTGCATTTGTTTATCAGGCCTAACAAATGACGTACGTAAAGGAACAAAAACTCATGCACTGACAGATGCATCTTTGAATGAAAGGCTTCTTTTGCTTGGGTTGTGAAACATTGATCAAAGTGCATTTACTGTCCACAAGGATTCCTATTTTTTTTTTTTATTTCACTGCCTACCTGTAGAAGCGACCGAATTAATCCTGTAATTGAAGTATGTTTTTTCCCTGAAGATGTTGACATTCATTTATTTTGAATTTGTTATCCGGGGTAGAATAAAGATCCCATTGGACCTATTTCAGTTTCAACCCTGGGCAACAGATGCATGATCTTATATACAGAATATACAATTAGTACAATAATATTACAGAATATATATATATATATATATATATATATATATATATATATATATATATATATGGGTTACCTTCATTTCATTGACAGCTCATTTCACTGACAACCAAATCAGCAAGACCAATTCAATGAAAACTCATTTCACTGACAACTCATTTCACCGAAACTCATTTCAGTTATATATGGCCTCTTCCCTCTGTAGTGCGATCCTGGAGTTAGAATATATAGTAAGGGGGTGAAGCCCCCCACATACTTTGGTTGTATACTGTTTTCTGCATAACAGTTATTCATTGCACTTGTAAGCATCCATCTGTATAGCTTAAAATGTTTAAAATATGGGGGGGCTTTGCCCCCCCAAACCCCCCTTACTATATATTCTAACTCCAGGATCGCACTACAGTGGGTAACATGCCATATATAACTGTCAACGAAATGGGTTTCAGTGAAATGAGCTGTCAGTGAAATGAAGGTAACCCATATATGTATATGTAGTGCATGCAGCACACTGACTATGCTTAGATATTCGGAAAAAGACAAACCAGTTAAGCGTTAGAATGGCTTACAACCCGACCTTAACAAATGTTAAGCACTCATGTTGTTAAAGCCGGATCCCATGCTAGGCAGTAAAATTTGCCTGTACTAACAGTGGCAGAACAAAGCATTTGTTTCTGCCTGATGTCTGTACCCTTAACATGTCCCTAACTTCCTGAAAAAAAAAAAAATGAAGAGAGTTGCTAGAATAACAGGAGTTTAGTGACTTCAAGCCTCAGTGGTTTGTCCGAAAAACGCATATTTTATGAGGAAAAGACCAAAAATATTCAGATGATTGCTTCATAAAAATCTTAGAAACCCCCCAGGTAGACCTATCATATCAGGGAGGGGTGCATATTTACAAAATGTGCGCATTTTCCTTAATTTTCAGCTGAAGGGATGTCTCACTAGGATTGAGTCACACATTAGAAATGAAAAAAGTACTCTCAGAATCGATTGCTGGCATGGAATGGGGGGAGGATTATTACTGGGCTAACAGTGATCTCAAATCATTGTATACTAGCATTACGAACAAGTGGGGGATGGAAGCGGTCAGGAATATGTTAGGTGAAGGTCCACGTACAGATTTTTTGCTCTATTTGTTAAGAGTTTCCATTGACACACAATAGTTTCAAGCTTGAGAGCAAGTACTATTTACAAAAAGACGGTACAGCTATGGGGGCATCCTATGCCCCTATATATGCTATTATCTTTATGAATTATTTTGAAAATTCTTACATCAACAATATAAAATTCTTTGGGCATAGAATAATCATGTATAAAAGGTTTATAGATGATTTAATTTTTATAGGTAAGGGAGATATGGGTGAATTTTCAGAACTTATGACACACTTACAAGGTAATCGTTTTGGACTTGTGTTCACCTTTCATACACATAGGGAGGTCATACAATATTTAGATCTTCATCTGGCTGTATAATTTTGGCATACATGACTCAAACACGTAATAAGTGGGTTACATACATGTAATATACAATTTGTACACTAGTACAAGTAGTAGCATTAAGGGTAAAACTCTAATGATACATCAGTTGGCTTGCACAGACTGCCACGTCAACAACAAATTATAATTTCCTAAAACGCATATCCTTACTACTTGTCTCCTCTTCCTTCCTACTCCCCCTTACAAAGTTTTAATCATTCCTCCTGTTTGCTAAAATATATAAAATCTTTATGCATCAAATTCTTGTCTTAAACAGTTTATCTTACTCTCATCACCTTTATGCATATACTGCTCTGCCCTTCTCTTTTGTCACTACGCAAATATAAGTATTGGTACATTCCTTATATCCTGTTTAGCATAATCGTTCTTCAACATCTACTGTCATATCACGGCATCATACCTGTGCTAATCAGTGTTAGAAATGTAACATGGGTTTGATATTTTTCATACAGTATGCATACAGTTCCCAATCTAATGTGTCAGCAACTTCTACTTCACACTACAGCAATGATGGAAACTGGTCAGACAAGGATCAGTACACTATCTACTGATTTATATGATGAGATGACAAGGATGATCTGTTATCTTTCTGTCCTGCATTCTCACCTTTGATCAGCAATTCATAGCCATTAATACTTGGCTACAATTATCTATGGGACATTTTACCAAATGCCTTTGTGAGATCCAGCTATGTTGCATATTACATCACTACATCACATGCTTTGTTTTTTCCCTCAAAATGACATTACCTTGAAAAATCAATATTGTTGTGAGTCCGTTATTGTAAGATCACCGGTAGTAAAAGTAGCATGAAAACAGCTCGCTGTTTAACCATCTCTTAGGATACTTTTTAAGTATGTTATGCACCGTGTAAACTGACAGTATTTCACATAAATGAATGACATTACCTTGAAAAATCATTATTGTTGTGAGTCCGTTATTGTAAGATCACCGGTACTAAAAGTAGCATGAAAACAGCTCGCTGTTTAACCATCTCTTAGGATACTTTTTAAGTGTGTTATGCGCCGTGTAAACTGACAGTATTTCACATAAATGAATGACATTACCTTGAAAAATCATTATTGTTGTGAGTCCGTTATTGTAAGATCACCGGTACTAAAAGTAGCATGAAAACAGCTCGCTGTTTAACCATCTCTTAGGATACTTTTTAAGTGTGTTATGCACCGTGTAAACTGACAGTATTTCACATAAATGAACAAGAAGGGTGCCCTCGTTACTACCAAAGTAATTTTCTTTTATTTTATTTGGTCTGTCATGCATGGTCTAATCTGAGCATGCTTTAATACAAAAGAATGTCAATGTAAACAGAAACCTTTAATGCCACACATACATCTAATAGAGATATACTGTTGTCTATAGACCGAGCTCTCTAGTTCCCCTTAACCTCCTGTAATATGATTTAGTAATGTTGAAGAAACGCGAGGCAAAGTAACTAAAACTATATTTCTTAACCAGGGTGGAGCACTAATCCACATAAACCATTTCAGGATTAGCCCACCATCACTGTCAGGTTGTGTGGTTGCTCACGGTCACAATATAGGCAAATGGAGGCTCTGGGAATCAAACCCATGACTTCTGCAGATTATAGGTATCTCAGTAATACCCTTAAACCTCTGCACCAAATTGCTGCAAATAAAAGGTATGCTTTACTACAAAGGACAAACTAAATAGGAAGAATGAGAGAGAGAGAGAAACACTTTTAAAAACAAAACAGGACTGTTCCAAGAGATATAGCCATTGGCGCAGTATTGTCTGCAACTTTGTGGGAATCTTCAAATGCAAAGTTTCGTACTACACATCAGGGATGGTTAAAAAATCTACAATTTCACCAAAAACTAAAGGAAGAAGTGCAATACCTATGTCTTTAGAGGACCTGCATAAAGTTCTAACATCATTTTTTATTTGTTTGAATAAAAGTCTCCTTTAAAATAAGGAGCACACATAGTTGTATTGTACATCAGCTAGTCTCACGTCTAAATTATAAACATTGTAGAAATCCTTAAAGATCATGTTTAAAGGTTCGCCATGGAATGCTGCATCTTATTTCTGGCTTATGTGAACAGCTACTGGTGCACAGTGGCTATTTGGATTTTATTCTCACATAAAACAATAATTTTATGTGACAATAAGACAAGTTTTTACACTTATGCCCTTCCAGGCTCTCATCTTTGAAGGGTGTGACGTGTGTATGTTGCTCAAGGTACAGAAGTGTTCTGTATTTGGCCTCTGCCTTTGCTTGTATTCATAGTAAAAGAATGCTCACTAATGGAAATAAAGCATTATATTGCAGAATGAGCAAAATGACAACATGAATATTTAACAAATAATTACATTATGCATTAAAAATAATTTTTTGCTGGGTTGCTCATTTTGAGGCTTAGCTTTTTATTTTATTTTTTTGTATTGCTCTGCACAAAACTGCCAGATTACTTCAACTACAGCTGCCCACACAATCACATCATACTGCTAAGCATAATGTCATGGCTGACCAAGTGCGAGTAAGTTGTGTATGCCGTACACAGTAAAATATGTTTTATTTAGTTTTTTTGCTTAATAAATTGTTTATTTATTTATTTATGGTTAACAAGAATTCCAAAATTGGCTACCAGATGCCACCCATCAAGCTAGCCATTTTTCAGCTTTATCGGGTAAGTCAGAGTTTCGTACCTGATACTTAAAAATTCTGAATATCTGGACTTCCTCAAAATAAGTAACTCCAAATAGCACGAAATCACAAACTCAAGTTTAGGTCCTGGAAAATCAGTCAATTTGCTTAACTGACTGACCATGAGTTTGGATCAGCACAAAGCACAGAAACTGCCCTACCATAATTTCAGCACAAAACAGATGCACTAATAAAATGCAGATTTGCACCAGACCTGTTAAACTGATCCATCACTGAATTCAGATGAGACAGGATGTAGACTGCCTTTAGGGTCCTCTAGAACTGCAGTGCTATCTCCCAGGTTGCCATGGACAGCCTGCACAAGTGGTATGAAACACTTCCCCATTGCATGGTGACACATCACATTACTGTAGAACTGTCCATTGTCAAATGCAGGTTATTTTCCTTCCAAACTGTCTTAAAGGCCTCAAAAGCGTGTGCTCCAAAAATGCCATCGCTTTCACATTTATGTGTTTCTTTACTTCTCTGTACATCTCATTGGATTTACAACTGAGATACTGAGTGTATGTCCCCCAGGTTTGGTATGATGCATCTGTTGATAGGGCCTAGCTGTGGAATTCCCATGTGAAGGGTAGCCCAGATTATGTCCAAGTTTGGTAGCCTACCTTTCTATTTCATGGGATATGCAGGTGATAAGAGGTAAAATTCCTTCTAGGGACTGCAAGTTTTGGCTCTAAATTGATATTAGGTACCACTCAAATTTTCTTAAACACATCTCTGCCAAAGGTACAACCACAACACTGGAAGTCATGTTCCCCAGCTCCTCGAGGCATTCGGTGACTGACACTATCATCCATTTGCCAGCTTGAGAAAGTACTGCATCAAGTGTTCCCTTTTCTTCTTCTGAGGCCTTCTGGCAATCTAAATGCACCCCAGAAATATCACTCTTTTGGAAGCTATAAAGGTTGACCTGGCAATGCAGAAGGGAAAACTCAGGGCTTTGGAAGCATCCATGGTGAAGATGCAAGCCTATCTCGTCTTGTGACATGACTTGAGTAAGGCAGTAATCCAGATAAATGTAAATTCGAATGCCCTTTTTGTTCGAATGCCCTTTATTCTACAGTAAGTTATTACTGTACGCAGGCACTTGTGACAACACTGAGTGTTGTAACTAATCCAAGGGACAAAGAGGTAAACTGATAGTGGGAGCTCCCTGTCTCCAGCATGAGGAAGCACTTGTGGCTGTTGTCAACAGGATTGTGATGATCTAAAGTGACCATCAAGGTCTGTAGGAAACAAGAGGGTTGGCTATGCATGTAGTGTCAACATTCTGAATTTGGGCACACTGAGAAAGGTACTGACTTTTGAAAGGTCCAAGATGGGTCTCCATGTTCCCTCCTTTCTGGGCACAAAAAAAATCTTGAATTAAAATCCCTCATTTTCTTCTTCTCTGAAGACAGTTTCTACTACTCCTATTACTCCGAGTGGTAGGATGTCTTGAAGGATTTGGGGAGGGGGGTGGTTAAATGATCCTGGTCTTCTGACACACAAGAAAAACTGGTGGATTAAAGATTGTTTTTGGTTCTACAGGAGATACCCTTTGTGATCTGCTCCACCACATAACCACTGTCGCAACATGATGGTCAATGAAGATAGAATTATCTACCCATGTTCTAAGGACCACATAACCACTGTCGCAACATGATGGTCAATGAAGATAGAATTATCTACCCATGTTCTAAGGTGCCTCATAATATCTTCATTTTGGAGTGGGTTGTTGTCTATACTCTACACCGGATTGGCAGATTAACAAATATGACAAAAGTGCACTTTTCAGAATTTAGTTATAGCCCATTTTCTGTACGCCAGCTATTAATGTACATAAGTTCAAGTTGTAGCTTCTGCAAGTCAGAAGAGGGTTTGAGAATGATGCCAAGTTTACAATCATCCACACAAATGGCTAACCTGAAATCCCCATTTTTGATTTGGAGATCAGAAGTATAGGCTGAATAGTACAGGTCCCTGAGAAACTCAACTGGTTACTTTCATGCTCTCTGAGGAAATATTTGCTACCCTCATTATGTGGGCTCTGTCCCTTGAACAATTGTTATCTACCTAATTACAAAGAAATAAGTTTGGAGCTCATTTCATTTGCTAATTATATTAGTATGCTCATAGGTTCATACTAGGCTATCTGCCCTGGGGCAATTATAAGCCTAGCCCGATTCTGTATGGCTTACGCCACCCCTTGATTTGAGTATACTGTGCCCTTTTTAAGGTTTAGTTTACTGTGCCTCTGTCTAATAGTGACACGGGAGTAATCCCTGGGACAAACCTACGATCCCCCATCTACCTATCGAGATTCTTCTTGAACAGATTCAGTGAGGTGCTCTGCCTCACATGAACTGGAATTCTATTCCAGAGCGAAGGGAGCCTCTGGGTTATGAACCTGTCCCTCCAGCAAGTTCTATTTATTTCTGTGCTGAGGTTCAAGTCCCTCGAGCATGTGGCTCTAAGGGATTTAGATTTACTGAGGTGGAGCATGTCCATTAATTCTGGATTTGACATAGCTTTGTATGTCAGGCATAGATCGCCTCGAAGTAGGTGGTATGCAACTGAGTAGAGCTGGAGTTTTTTTAACAGAGCAGCATATGACATCTGTTTGAGACTCTTGATCCTCTTGGTGAGATACTTTTGGGGTCTTTCTAGTTGCTGCAGGTGTCGGGTAAGGTACATCCCAAAAGGGGCATTGTATTCTATGATGGGCCTGATGAGGGATGAATAAAGGGGCACGATTACCTCTCTTGATCTAGATGTGAAACCCTTCGAGATGAGGTGGGCTATGTAGAAGGTCTTTCTAACCACTTTGGCAATGTGGTTTTCAAAGGAGAGATTGCTATCAACTTGGGTCCTCAGGTCCTTAATAACTTTCTCTGTACTTAATGGGTTTCCACCTGTGTGGTAATTTGTGGGCACATTGTTTTTGCCAAAGGATATGACTATACATTTTTTGACATTTAGCTTTAAACAATGGCGCTGGCACCAGTTATCTGTCTCTATGAGACCTTTTTGAAGGATGTTTGTGTCAGCTGGAGAGTCGATTATGTGGCCCAGTTTGCAGTCGTCTGCGAACTTGGTGAGCCATAGTCCTTCCACGTTTGCCTGTACCTCGGAAAAGTATATACTGAACAAGAGTGGTCCCAGGACAGAACCCTGTGGGACGCCACTTTTGACCGGTTTAGAGTCTGACATGGCTCCAGCAACTCTCACTCTGTGGGTTCTGTCTTTGAGACAGTTTGCGACCCATATTGTGACATAGGGGTTTATATTTAAGCTGGATAGCTTATCTATGATGCCCGAGTGGGGTATTGTGTCAAATGCCTTTGCAAGGTCCAGATAGGCTGTGTGGACTACCTTCCCTTCATCTATGGCTTTGGTGACTGTTTTGAAGAAGTCAACCAGGTTCAAAAGGCAGGATTCTGCCCTTGACAAAGCCGAACTGGGTAGGATCTAGTGTCTGTAGGTCCCCAATGTCTTTGTTTATGAGCTCCATAATGATCCTCTCCATAGCCTTGCAGACTAAGCTAGTCAGGCTTATAGGGCGATAGTTTCCAGGGTCCGTAGAGGCTTCACCTTTGTGGAGTGGGACCACTGTTGCTGTACGCCATTCTGTGGGCCCATATCCTGTAGTGAGGCTGAGATTGTATAGCTGTTTTATTTGAGGGATTAGTTCCTCTTGGAGTTCATGTAGGACGCAACCTGGGACGCCATCTGGTCCCATGGAAGCAGTGTTTTTTGCTTTGGAGAGGGCAGCCTTCACCTGAGCATCAGAGATGTTTGGGAGGCAGCCCTCTGCCGGGATAGATACTTGCTCTTTTGGGGGGGGGGTGGAGAAGTTTGCACTGAACCTGTCTGCCAGGATATTGGCGATGTCTGTGGGTTCAGTGTATTTTTTGTCGTTTAGAACCAACTCAGAACAAGTCTGGGAGTTGCACCCCAGGTTCCTAACAACTGAAAAAAGCCTTACGATTGTCTTTGGTGTCCTGTGCAATTTTTCTCTCGAAGCTGGCCTTGGAGGATTTTATGAGGGATCGTAATTTTTTGCTAGTACTGATCAGCGATGCCTTCCCTATTAGGGATTTTGCTCTATCATGTAGTAGCTTCCTCCTTCTGTTGTACAGTTTATTTATGGCAGGGGTCCACCAGACTGGATGCCTGCCTTTGGATGATTGGGTCTTGGTTTTGTTTGGGATAGCATGATCCATGCATTCCTGGAGATGTCCGTAGAATGCGTTTATATAGGATTCTGCAGTTTGGGCCTTAGTTTCCACTGGCCCTGGGGCCTTGAAGGATTTCACTTAGGTTTTGAGAAGTGAGAAGTTCACTTTTGAGAAGTTTTTCACTGTGGTTTTCTGGGCTGGGGGTGGGGTCGGGATGTGGACATCCAGTGAAATTAATTTATGGTCTGATCTTACCAATGAGGGATATACTTCTGGTGTGGAGAATTGAGTCACCATGTTGGTAATGATCAGGTCTAGTATGTTGTCCCCTCTTGTGGGAGTGGTGACTAGTTGTTCCATAGCATTTCAGTTTATAATTTCCAGGAACCTTTGGGCTAAGGTGCTGGGGCTTGAGTAGTGCTCCCAGTCAATATTTGGGTAGTTGAAGTCGCCCAATATAATGGTGTTCGGAGAGATCTTCATGTTCTCCAATGTTTTCAGGAAAGCCGAGTGGGATTCCTGACTTTGAGAGGGTGGTCTGTAGGATGCTATAAACTGAAAAGCAGTCTTGCCCACTGTTAGTTGCACATGGATGGTCTCAGATACTTCGTGCAATGCCACTAACCTGGAGGTGTGGATATCCTTGATAAATATGGAAACTCCCCCTCCTTTTGTGGTTTGGTCTGGGTTTTGGGGCCAAAAAGCATGATATGAGGTATAGTCTGATAGTGCTGGGATGCTCTCTGGAGCCTTGAACCAGGTTTCTGTCACTGCACATATATCGATGTTCTCCATACTGAGGAGAGCTTCGAGTGCGTGCATCTTGAGGTTAAGACTTCTGGCGTTAAGCAGCATTACCCTTAGTTTCTTGTTCCTTGTGCTGTCTATGGGGGTGGGTTTGACTTTTGAGCCTTGCCTAAAAAAGGCACTATGGGAGTGGCAAGAGCCTTTGCCAATATCCGAAAGCCCAGTGGTGACAGGTGCAAGCCATCCCTAGCGAAGCAACGTGGCTTGTCGAGCATGTCATCCCAGGCTGACAGATACTGGATCCCCTTTGAATGACACCAAAATTTTAGCCAATTGTTAAAATCGATCATTTTGTCTTTGTACTGTGGCATCATTCTAGGTGAGGGTAAGATGCTGCTCAAGGTCAGGGTCATACCAGCCTGCACTACATGATCAGAGAGCTCCTCTATGCCTCTTTTCATGTAGTCCAGGGAGGTGCGTCTCAGGTCATTCACTCCAGCATGTACAATGACTGAGTCATATTTGTATTTGCTTTGGAGTGACCTGAGTGCTTGCGTTATGTGGCGGATCCTAGCACCCGACAGGCAGCTCACCGTGACCTTCTCTTTATTCAGCCTGGTGAGCGGGACATCAGTGTGTCTGACAATAGAGTCACCTATTACAAGAGTATCAGGTGTGTTATTCAGCCTTAAGGGCTGTGGCTGCTTGGCACACTGACTTTGTGGGCTATGTGTTGTGCGTGTTTTGTTTAGAGGTAGCGTTTGCTTGGATGTCTGCTTTGGAGGTCTCTGTTGCTTAGGTAGATTTTTATTTAGAGCCTCCGAGTATGTTTTTGTGTATTTATGTGTTTGGTTCGCTGATGTGGTGGGACTATGTAATACTGGAATTGTGTTGTGTGAGGTTACCTTCTCCTCCTGACTGGTTACACCAGTTTTGAGATGAGAAAGCTCAGCCTCCAGTTTGGCTAAATAGTTGCATCTCTCACATATATTTGAACCTGTTTGGAGGAGGAGAGGGTTGTCCGTGTACATGAGACAGTTGTAACATTGCCTCAAAATTCCCAGATTCACCAGCTGGACTGGAGAGGAAACCATTGACTGACCTTTGGACATGCTAGAGTAATATAGGGTAACTGAATTTAAGATGGACCAATAGAGGACAGGGTAATCATAGAGAGTATAAGAGTAAGTAGTGCTTATGGTTTTAATAGTGCTAACATGTAGGATTACTTAATTAGTTCAGTGAAGGGCCTTAGAATGAGAATAGGGTGTTTAAATTGAGAGATAGAGCAGTTCTAAGGGAAAAAGTGAAGAGCAGACTTTGTGGAGCCAGGAATAGTTTAAACCCAATTAGGTGGCGCTGCCCGCTGTTGCACTATGCACTAAAATGCGCAAAAACGTGCAAAAGAGGGTTTTGAGAGAGGAAGATGAAGGAGTTTTGGAATTGACCCAAAATGGCCAATAAAACTAAAGTTTCAAGTCAGTAACCACTCCCACAGGGGCAGGCAGGCTGCTCAATGTTTTTCACTGCCACTGATCAACAGAGAGACTTCCCTTTAGCCCAAGCAAAAAATGGCCTCCAAGAAACTTACAAACAGTTCAAGAACAGCAAGCCTGTAACTGAACTTTTTTAAATCTCAGAAAAGTGGGGAAAAAGCAAGATTTTTTAGTTTTTTTCAGAGATAGCAGAGGTTCACAAGTATCAACAAGTTATAACAGTGCAGTAAATGACCCCACACAAGAGTGCTAGGCCAAAGACAGACAAAATGCAAGTTTTGAGAAAAAAATGATTTTAAAAATAAGTGCAAACAGGAAATTCAGTAAACAGCTCTAGGCTGTGCTCTAAATACAGTTACTAATGCAGAAATCAAGTTTAACAAGCCAGAAAATGCTCAAAATAGGTGGCTATGCAGAAAAACTTAGCAAATAAACAAAGGAAAATACTTAAAATCTCAAAAGTGGCTCCTTTCTTCTCTCAGCATTTTCTCCTCTTGGTGGGTGCTTCACCAACAGCCAACAAGCCTGAAAAGATGCCAAAACCATGAGGCAACCAGGTTTTAAGAGAGGAAGATGAAGGAGTTTGGAATTGACCCAAAATGGCCAATAAAACTACAGTTTCAAGTCAGTAACCACTCCCACAGGGGCAGGCAGGCTGCTCAATGTTTTTCACTGCCACTGATCAACAGAGAGACTTCCCTTTAGCCCAAGCAAAAAATGGCCTCCAAGAAACTTACAAACAGTTCAAGAACAGCAAGTAGTACGGTATCAAATGTCTTGGTGAGCTCAAGATATGCTGTGTGGACAGCATCACCAATGTCCAAGGCTTGTCTTACTTTCTCAAAGATGTTTACCAGATTCATTAGACAGGCTCTGCCCTTAAAGCCAAACTACTATGACCCATTCCATGGCCTTGTAGATGAGGTTGTCAGGCTAATGTGTCTACAGGTTTCGGCGTCCATGACTGGATGCCCTTGTCAAGTAGCATCACAAATGCTGTGCACTAGACCTCAGGGACAAAGCCAGTGGATAAGCTCAGGCTAAAAAACTGCACAAGCAAGTCCACCAGGGTATGTTTAATGCTGTTCAGCAGGCAGCTGTACACATTTTCAGACTTAATGGAGGGCGTTTTCTTTGTTTTAGAAAGTACCTTTAGCATGTGCCCTTTTGTGATAATAGGGGACTGGAGATCCTTTAGAATATGTGGGGTTTGTATGTGGTACCATTTTGAATAAGTTCAAAGTAGTGTCTGTTATTTTTTAATTTCCTGACATAAGTAAGGAAACATTTGTAAGTATCCTTAGCTTTAGATGCTATTCTAATACCACAAGATGCCTTTATTTTCCTAATGCATAACTCAATATGTTATTTATGATTTGAGGTGTGCAATGGATATTTTGCAACATGGTTTTAAAATCAGAGGCTCTTGTTTAACTAATTTGTTAAATTTTTATGTTGACATTACTTCCTCTCTTCATCAAGGACTTCCATTGGCTAATGTGCATCTTGATTTCACCAGGGCCTCTGACTCATGGGACTATTATGGAAGCTATGTTGGATGTAAAGTTGAATCGTTATATAATTGACTGGGAAAATAGCTGACTTAGGGGTAGGAACTGTAAGGTGAATGTTCTCTTTAGAACCAGAGGGCATTTTAGAAGAGTTCATTGGGGCTCTGTAATAAGACCAGTGTTGTTTGGAATTTATATGGCACATTTTCCAGAAGCAGACAGAGTTCAGTTTAACAAATATGTTTATGTTACAAAGATTGGTGGTGCTATTTCTCACCTGTCTGACACGGTATTTGCATAATTTAGCTCAACTGATTTAAATACTTCAGGATGGGTATTAATGCTATAAAATGTTCAGTAATTCACTTTGGAAAATCAAACTGTAAGTATCCCTCGTCTTTAGATAGTCATATTTTTGAGAGTGAAGGATTTAGAAATCATGTCGGATACCAGTTTAATATTTAATGATAGTTTTATGCAACATCTTGAGTAGGTGCTACTGTATACTGAGTATGGCATTGTTTTTCCATAGGCTACCTAAACGTCTAGTATCTTTACATTTGTCTGTTGCAAGACCTATAAGGAATACTATGGATATTTTTGCACTTACTAAGTCCACACACATTACGAAGTTGAAATGTGTACAAAGGACATTCACAAAACTGCTAGAAGGGTTTAAGGACCTTTGTTATAATGACATGTCATTGAAATGTAACATGTTTTTGGTTGGATATAGACTAAGTAAAGGTGAGTTAATCTTGCTATTTACATGTAAAAAAAAAGATGCAGTTCTCTCAGCCACACTGGTATTGATTTACTACAACATAGTTCTTTCACCACAAATAATGGTGTTTTCATAAATATGCTTAAATGTAGTTCTCAGGATGCATCACTACTTTTTTCATTATATGGCAGGGTATTTGTGGAATAAACAACTTCTGTATATTACACTTGCAGATGGAGTCTCTAATTTTAAAACATCTTTAGATCTGTTGTTGTTGTCTTTTCGGCTTTTCTTGGTTAGGGGTCGCCACAGCGGAACTCCGGTCCACTGATGATTGGCAGTAGATTTTTATGGTATATATGATATAAATATTTTTTGTTCAACAAAGAATTTTATTTACAGAAAACGGGTGTAGCCATTGGGTCTCCGTGTGGGGCCACTTTTGCTAACACAGTGATGGCACACTGGGAAAAACAGTTTCTTTTTAAGGATTCTATTTTTCAAGAAAAGGCCGGATGGTACACCCGTTATTTGGATGACATCTTCATCCTTTGGAAGGGTGATAAGAATTCTGCTGCAGTATTTGTTGAACAATTTACCAAATTTACGAATTTCCTTGAATTTACATGGGA
The DNA here is from genome assembly GCF_019279795.1 of Protopterus annectens. NCBI lineage: Eukaryota > Metazoa > Chordata > Ceratodontiformes > Protopteridae > Protopterus > Protopterus annectens. The sequence goes on along the minus strand of NC_056726.1, from coordinate 1,603,536,863 downwards.
ATTTCAGGTTGATCGTTTTACTTTCCGTGATGTTGAACTGGCTAAATGTCCTCCACTTAATGGGTTTACTTCAAAGATATTTAGGAAACCAGCATATTCAAATACATTTTTACACTTCTCCAGTTGCCACCCTTTCCATCAAAAGAGAGGGGTTGTTAAGGGCCAACTTGTTCGTGCCGCAAGGTTGGTAACTTTGGAGAATTAATTTATTGATGAATGTAGTGTATTGAAGGACATGCTCATTAAATGTGGGTGCCCCAGTAATTAGTGGAGGACTTTATTGATGAGGTCTCTACTAAAAGGTCTCGTGGTTTATTTAAACCCATATTGAATATTAAAGAGTGTAATGGTATTACTAGTTTGGGGCACCATGGTTTAAATGGTTTAGAGATCACTTCCAACGAACCAATGTTTAACCCCTTTATGGATGACATTGATTCCTTAAAACCAGTTGGACCTTTTAATGTTGATGCAGCAAGGTTAAGTTTTATAACCACTTTCTCAATTGATGCCTCCCTATTGAAATCTATTATATTTAAAAACTGGTATTTTTTACTAGATGATCATTTGATCAACAAGCATGTAGGGGATGGTCCTTGTGTAGTGTTTAGAAAAGGGAGGAACCTTAAAGCACTTTTGGAGAGTAACAACTTGAAATGTCATCCCCACATTGTGGGATGTTCAAATGTGAAGCCTGCCGTTGGTGCAAATACATAGATGTGACCACCTTTTTTTACAATTAATAGTATTAAACATCACATTAATGATAAATTTAATTGTAATACGAAGGGGGTGGTTTACTTGGGCTCATGTTCTAAGTGCTCCTTTTTTTACGTGGGCAAAACTGAAAGGCCCCTCAAGAATAGAATATATGAGCATTTGTATGCTATTGACAAAGGAAATGTAAATAATGCATTGGCTAGGCATATTTTATTGTTTCCAAAGCATGAATTTAAATTTTTGGTCATAGAAAAAATTTCTGATAACATCAGGGGAGGACCAATGGAATTAAAACTTGAGGAAAAGGAACTTATTTGGCAGTTGAAATTAAATGCCTTGGTTCTGCCAGGATTAAATGATGCAGCTTCTATTAAGAGTGTTTTAAAATTAAAGGCTTTACTTAGATAGAGTTATATATTTTTATATATATTTGTTTTTGTAATGCAATTTGAAAGTGTTTTATGTACAATATGGATTACCTTTTAGTGAAAGTGTCTTAGCACTTTAAATTGAGGCTTGGTGTTTCACTAAGGAAATGATGTCATGACAAATTATTGTATTTAAGGGCAGTTATTTCTCTTGTAAAATTGTATGAAGAAGTTTACTTATTTTAGTAAACGAAAGCGCTTACTATATTTCTTCTGTGCTTCCCGTGTGGTTTTTCTTCCATTTGTTTAATTTTTTAGTAGATTTTTATGGTGCCGAGTTGCCAGTCCAATTCCCAACCTTCAGCGACGGAATGCCCATTCACGCATGTCTTTCGGGGGCCACTCGACCGCGGGGAGAACATGCAGACTCCACACAAAAGGCACTCCAGCCGAGAATCGAACAGGAGAACCTCTTGCTGTGAGGCAACAACACTACCGCTGTACCATCGCGGCTGTGATATGGGAATAAAGTATTTATTCCTGGGCTTAGCTACGATAAACTCAAGAATGCCCCTATGGGGACGCTGGGTTGTTATAACATACATATTGAACATGCAGTGAACATTCCTGATGAAATTTTGCATTACCTTATTTCACATGCCCCTTTTATCCATATTTCATGTTGTCATCCCCTTTACTTAGTGCCTCTCATTCGTCCTATGTGCCTCTTCTCACTGCTTCTTTCTCATACTTCTCCTTTCTACTCCTCTTCACTCTGCATGCCTCATACACCTTTTCCGTCTTCTCCCCATGGTATCCTTTCTTACAACTATTCTTAATTGCCTCATCTAGTTTCTTTAAACATCTCTATATAATGATATGCTGCTATCCCTGTAGCATAAGCCATATCAGTCATTATGTCTACATCTTATCCATAAAACCCTGCTAAGCAAAATTCCATGTTTTCTAACCATGTTATGACATTAACTGTTTCTAGAACTAAATATTGCAGCATATTCTTGCAAATGAAAATATCTTTTGTTCAATTTTTGTGTGATCCTATTCACCTGGACTGTGTCTGCAAATGGTCCATTGAGATCAGTGTACTAGCCCAGTACATAAATATAAATAAATCTTTGATAAATATTTGATGCTGATCTTGACCTGTGGGTCTTAAGTTTTGCTGCATATTCTAAGAAGCTTTCTTATTTGTTTACTGATATGGGTGGATCATCAGGCTAGCTAGCTCTTGAACTTCCCATTTTTTTGTTAGGTATGCCATTTCCTACCAAACCAAAGTGAGAGTAGAATTTATTCACATAACTACTACCTTTGTCTACATTTTGGAGTTTACAGTTAGACTTGAATTTTAAGACTTCAAAGAATTGCAGGTTAGTATGTTTGAAATCTTTATTTAATGTGACATTTGAATCTGATGATTTGGATATTTTAATAGAGGAAGTTACCAGTTTGTGGTCAGACATAACTGGGGACAGGTATACCAGTAGGATAGTTCATAGAGATGCTATATGTGCAAGGACCAGGTCAAAAATATTTTATCCTCTAGTGGGTTCTTTGCCTATTCGGTCTAGGGTGTTACTATTTATGAAACCAAGGAATTTGGGGGAGTAATCTGCATGACATGCAACTGTTTGTTGTTTTTCCCAGCAACACACATTTATGAAAGTATTTAACATTTTTACTTTTCTTGAAAAGGAGCAAGACAAAACAGAGATTGGTTAGAAGTTTTGGAATAAATGTGAACCCAGAAATACATTTTCCATTTATTTGCTATGACTTACAAGGGCACAAAGTGTTGTCTCCAAACAGTAGAAGATTTTAAGCTGAAGAATCTGGCCAAAGACTGAATCTGGTGGATTATGTGATTTACTAATAAAGGACAAAACAGTTTAAGGTATAAGAAGTGATCACACAGTCTGGAAGTTAGAACAAAGAGTTAAAGCTTTGAGCTGTTAGTGAGCTGCTTCCTGTGGCTCAGAGTTTCAGTCCCTCAGCATTGACTTGACAACTGTGACATTGAGCAAGACTGTTAACCAGACAGCTACCTGTAGCAAATGGGAATTTGAGTTAGGCTCCTAAATGATCTCATGGAATGCACACATAGTAAATACCTATGAACCCAAACCAAGGGCAGGCTATGGAGAGAGGAATACACCTGACTTGATCAAAACCTGTAAATAACATGTAGATCACTTGAGATTACATGTACAAAATTAAAAAGAACAATTATTAAGAAAATGAATAACTGAAAAATAAATTGCTAGTCAAATAAAAATAAGAGAGAGATCTATGTCAGAATGAACTAAAACAACAATGGAAACAAGGGGGAAGAAAAACAGCCAGAAGATGCACAGAATATATTATATAACTGAAGTACAAGCCTTAAGCACTACAAAAGAACTATGCAAGAATGCTCTAAAACAAACGAGAGCTAGGAGGTGCAGACAAATCATTGTGCAACTGAAATTCAGCCTCAAGCACTAAGACTAGTTAAAAGCATGAGTGCAAGCACTGTCCTGCTTACATTCAATTTTGCAGACTATGTCATAGAAAAAAAAACACTGTCAAAAATGTTTAAATGAAGATAGTTGTGTCCAATAGAATGTGTGTACTGATGAAAAGAAATATGAAAATGAGCCATTTGCTGCCATTACTAAAATGAAAAAGGTTAACACACGCCCTGAAGTATTATGCTACATCAAAGGAATATAGATAAGGGAAGACTGTGCTTAAAGAAATGCTGAGAATAATCCACATACTGTATTTAAACTAGAAATTGGTGCAAAGTTTAAAATTGTCAGAGACAATTATCAAGGATGAGACAACAAGAAGCTGAAAAGAGAGGCATATGCCTAAAATTAAAATTCAATGAAAAGCCACTAGGTCAGTGGTTACTAAAATGAACAGAAAGGCAAGTACAACATCTAGTTTCAAAGTGTATCACTTAAAAGTAGCAAACTTTCTTACATTTGGGTCTTCTGACTTCTGAAATGATACAAATTGTAAAGCACAAACTATGAAAGCAAACAGCAAAAGTGTACAGCAACACTCTCACAGTTGAATAGAAATTTCAGATACTGCGCAACATCATAGCAATGATGTCCTTCATGACACTGATGATTTACTTGCAAGTTTTAGATGTTTGCCACAAGAATACCACATACAAATATATATATTCCCCCTAAGAAATTAACAGCAGCTTATGGGTGTAGAGCAGAGTAGGAACTGAATTGAATTGAATGGCAAGCTTAGATGTTATGGTACAGTTCTTCTTCTTCTTCTTTCTGCTGTTCCCATTAGGGGTCGCCACAGCAGATCAACTGTTTCCATTTCTTCCTGTCCTCTGCATCTTGCTCTGTCACACCAACCACCTGCATGTCCTCTCTCACCACATCCATAAACCTTATCTTAGGCCTCCCTCTTTTCCTGTTACCTGGAAGCTTCATCCTTAGCATCTTTTTCCCAATATACTCTGCATCCCTCCTCAGCACATGTCCAAACCAATGTAATCTTGCCTCTCTGGCTTTGTTTCCAAACCTTCCAACCTGGGCTGACCCACTAATATACTTATTCCTAATTCTGTCCATCCTCGTCACACCAGTGATGTTATGGTATTACAGTTAAGAGTTAAAAATTCAGTTACAGATGTAAACAAATGAAAAAGTGGTCTGTATAGTGATCCAAAAGATCTGAACCAGGAGATTAAAATATGTCACTGCCCCAGTGATTATGGCTGAAGAAATGATCTTTAGAATACCAAGTTTTTTTAAGTTCCATATACAAAACCAAGGATTCTCACAGATAATGCTATACTAAAAAAGCTACAAACTGTGATACACTTAACAGACCATTAGGAAGGTTCAGGTTCCTAAGTTTTCAGTATATTCTGTTAGTACCAAGAGTGTTCTAAAATGCTAATACACAGGTATCTGAAGACTTGGAACACATTATGGACATAACAAATTAACTACCAGTGTGTGACCAAACACAAGAAGAGCATGAAGAGACTACCACAGTCGCGAAATTCAGACAGCATAATTTAGGTTAAATAAAAGCAAATTTTAAATAATAGTGACAAATTTGAAATATACAAGTCATAGTCTAATGCCAGCGATGTACAAATGCCAAAAATAGTGAAAGACCTTTGTTATTTGTTTAAAATTTACCAGGTAGAACAGTGACCACAAGTGACCCATTTCAGTCTCAATCTAAGAATACAAAAGAAAGTCGGAATTACATTTGGTGACATCAACAGTATAAGAAAAATACACACTAAGGCATACATCTGTAAAATACCACTTCAGGGAACAAAAATGCAATGAGTATATACAGTTACTGCACATTTTATTTAAAATAAATAAAAAAAATAGTTTGTAAAATGTGAGGAGTCTGCGGGATAATTAGATAATTAAAGCTGTGTGCTGCCTCTGCGGGAAAGATAGGAGTGGAGTTAGGGGTGTTAAGAGTGTGACTATCTAGACTGAAAAGTTATTTTAAGCAAAAGATTATGTGAGTGAGAAAAGTATAGGTTTGCATATGACTTGACAGTAAGAGTGTTACCAGCAGGAGAAAGAGTGATGTAACTTAGGTTAGATGACATGGTTTGATAAGAGGCAATGACATTCAGCTGATAAGAGGAGTTAGCCTTTAGCTCAGTTCTAAATTTTATGTAAGATGAGGTGTCCTTTGTTAGTGGGAGCATACTTTCCAAAAGTTTATGACCTAGTATAAAAAAACAAAAAAAGAGTAGCAAAATCAAAGAAGACTGCAAAAAAAATAAAATGGGAATACTCCACTGAGCAGAACTGGACTGGGGTTCATAAAATGATCCATAACTGTAAAAAGGTATGCATTAGGCATCCTAACGAAACCCCTCTCACCACATTCCATGATTAAAAAAACAGGTGAATCACAGGGAAAATAAGTAGGTATGGCTGATAGTTAAGGGCCTAACACTGTGGACCAAAAGTGTGAGAATCAAAACAACATCCCCAACAGCTACACAAAAGTGTGAAAGTGCTGTGCAGCATGTGGTAAAAGCATCTTAACCAGTGAATTACTGTATGCATTTTAAAGAATTATGTTGCACTGAACTGGAGGTTCTGACAGAATGTCTGCTACATAATGGCCACAACAACCCCCCATGGAAGACACTGCAGGTAGCTGATCATCACAATAATACACAAGGCATGGCATCTGTGGGCAACATAAATAACAAACAAGCTGCAGAATTTCAAGAATTTCTCCTTGTTATGAGTGCCAAACATGGGAAGGTACATATGCACCGCTGACACTGTAGCCAATAAATCAATATGGTATCAACTATTATATGATGGAGTTGGACAGCTTAAAACTGCATGGTAGCATTTCTCTGAACAAAGAAAGTTTGCATTCACAGCCAAAGACTAAAAAAGTGATTTGACCTTTCTGCTATATGATGTTTCATCAGCTTGATTCACTTTCTACTCCCTGATTTAGAAAAAGTATTTTCAAAAAGAAAACATAAAAGATGGTTTATTCTTAAAGTCACTTTCTAGATGGGGTAGAATGCTTCATCTTTTTCATTAAAAAGGAGATCTAACAAGAGATACAGGAATATCCATGCAATAAAAATGGAATCTTACAGTGGGAAAAACAAGAAGGCAGGTGGCACATAGATGTGCAACAAAGATGTCACATTATAAATAATAAAAGTATATTTATAAATACACACACACACACACACACACACACACACACACACACACACACAATTTTGGATACATCTTCTGCCTCCTTTATTAGTAGAGCATAGGCAAAAACTCAGGAAGCTTTTGTGTAATGCACTTTCCTTTTACTTGTACACCATGTCCATTTCCATGCACATGATCTGTGCCAATGCCTGGTGTGCATACAGAGCTGGTATGCCACTGAGTATAACGCTTAAGAATACAGTGGGCCATCTTTCAACAGCTAAATTGCTAAAATGCAACGGCTGACATTTACAGGCTGGAGACAAAGTAAGAAAACGAAAGCTATGAGAAAGTATACAGCCTGAAGCTGAAGCAGCTTGTCAAGCTGCTAAATCTGTATGGAAAGCTGTAGAGAAGGAATCACAGATATTGGTGCAGAACAAATGTATCATGGTCCAACAAAGATGAGCAATCAGAAATGTCAAAACCGCTACTGCTGCAAGACAATACAGATTGTGAGAACTATTACTTTCAAAACTTGTAGACGGAGGCTCGTCAAATCATATCTCCAGCTAGAGTTGTAGTGCAGCATGTCCGGAAAAGAAGATCCGGGGTTCAGATAGGAATCCTGTCAAATATTCTAACCATGGAACATCAATGAAGAAATCAGTTAGATAACTGACCAGTTTTTCGAGAAGGTACTAAAGACAAATTCTACATTTATTAAAATGTACTGAATGTATACATTATTATTTGTGGTAAAAAGCAAGTGAAGGTTTATAGCAGACCCGAGGTTAATTTAAAAGTGTACCAAAGTATGCTATATCACATCAAATGCATATAAATACATACATACATACATATATACATGTAGATTTAAATGCTAATTATTAGATACACACAATGTGCATGTCATCCAAGTACATACTCCTTTGTAGAAGTTCACTCCGAATAATCACCTCATTGAGGCTAGAAGTTCATATCCATTGGTCCCTACTGCACACTGAGTATTCTAACAAAAACTTTAATTTCATACCTCTGATACTCTACTGCAATAGTTAAAACACTCCTACCTTACACCTAAACTCCTATCATAACCATTTCTTGTCATATAATCTGAAACCCTACATGGTGAAACTAAGCCACCCCCCCAGGCTGGTTCTGTTGCATGTTTGTTTTTCCCAACCCTTTAGATCAGGCTGCCTTGACAAATATGCTGTTTATCCCCAAACTGCAGTACATCCTAAAAAATTACTTTCTTAACCCCCACAACCAACACAGACATATTCCGTTTCAGATTTGAGTTGGTTTTGCTCTCCCACAAACTTTCTCCAGACCCATATCAGAATGTGTGATAATACTCCTGTAATCAGAAACTGGGCAGTACATAGATAGTTGAGTTATTTAGTTCATATAACATCCTTCACCCCTAGAGGCAAAATACAGTGTTCCCCATAACCTTCTACCCAATACATATCAGTTACTTTCTGATTTAAAGACCGTGATCTCATCTAGTCTACAACAGGGACAGGCTTCATCAGAATTTATTTCCTTATTTAAAGTTTTCCATTATAGTTAAAAATATACATCACTGTACTTTTTAGCTTATGTGCTGTCATGCATTTTCCACTCCATTTCACCAAAATCATGTAAGCATTATCTTAATTATACACTTTGTAAACTTTTTAAAAAGAATATGCTCATATAATTCTACTGTATTCCTTGCTGACTTCACTTGAGGGATAGTGTGGATTGAGTCCATAGACTAACAGACAGGGACCAGCACATGCCCTGTTGTGCATCCATTAAAGTCTACGGATGCACCTATATGCGCCTCCCATGCTGACATCACTGATAATAAAGCTGAATGAACGTTTTGTATATGTAACATAAGGAGATTTACATTTTGAAGGATTTTTTTTTATTTGCATACAATAAAGCAGTAGCAAATAGGAAGAAAATGGAGGATGGCACTGCATGTCATGGTGCATAATGTAAGCTGCAAATTGTGACAGAACACTGTTACTGCATGTCATGGTGCATAATGTAAGCTGCAAATTGTGACAGAACACTGTTACTGCATGTCATGGTGCATAATGTAAGCTGCAAATTGTGACAGAACACTGTTACTGCATGTCATGATGCATAATGTAAGCTGCAAATTGTGACAGAACACTGTTACTGCATGTCATGGTGCATAATGTAAGCTGCAAATTGTGACAGAACACTGTTACTGCATGTCATGGTGCATAATGTAAGCTGCAAATTGTGACAGAACACTGTTACTGCATGTCATGGTGTATAATGTAAGCTGCAAATTGTGACAGAACACTGTTACTGCATGTCATGGTGCATAATGTAAGCTGCAAATTGTGACAGAACACTGTTGCTGCATGTCATGGTGCATAATGTAAGCTGTAAATTGTGACAGAACACTGTTACTGCATGTCATGGTGCATAATGTAAGCTGCAAATTGTGACAGAACACTGTTACTGCATGTCATGGTGCATAATGTAAGCTGCAAATTGTGACAGAACACTGTTGCTCAGGGCACAGCAGTGATTCAAATAGAATATTTTTGGACCTCATTGAAATCCCAAGTAAAAGAGATGAGCACACAAAAAATAAAAATAATACTAATAATCACCAACACAACATTGCATTTGTAGATATGATAAATCTAAGAAAAGTACAATATTTTGTAACATATAATCGGAGAACATCAACAATCCGATTTACTAGAGTAGCCAAGTCAGCTGTGTGGTGGAAGAGGAATGAGAGTCTTTTTATAACTCTCAGTCAAATAACTCTGCCTTTAGTAAAGCAAGAAAATGTGTCTTTACTTTTAGGTACTTTTTTCAGGCAAGAGCAGAATCTGGACCCAGTAGAAAAAAGGCTTGGTTAGTGCAATAAAGTCTGTAGTTGAAGGCGTGTGTAATTAAAAGGGGCTTGGAGATGGCACAAAGCTGACACACTGAAGGTTGGACAGTAAACCGGCTGGCCAAGAAAAGGAAATGTTCCAGCAACATTTAGAAGTCAAGAAAAGAAGCACACCACGCAAGAGCTTTGCACTTTGACATGTAACAATTTTGCTTTTCAGTGGGTGAAGCAATGTTGTTCCCTCTTTGGGAAAACTGTAACATAATTTACAGACTTGATTTAACTCCAGTGCCCTGCACCAGCTGGTGGACACCTCCACAAGGGGTGCCAACATCCTGGATCTGGTCTTACCAATATGGGGGACCACTGTAGCACCCCTATTGTGAGGTCTTCTCTAGTGAGATCTGACCACAAATCAGTTTCATTTGAAGTAACTATTACACCTGACCCCCCCCCCCCCAGCGGCAACTGAACTAAAAAACTTCTCTAAAGCAGATTATAACATGTTACGGGATGGTATAAATAGATTTACTGCACCTTCCCCCTCAGATGGAAGTGACAGCTATTCCGAGCTCTACACCAATGCTTTATACAAACACTTGAATAACTACACTGACTCAGCCATACCTGCATACCCGAAAGGACAAAAACAAGCTCCTCAAGGAAGAGCAAACCTGCCTGGTAGACAACTGCCATTAACAGGCTTTACAATAAGAGGAAGAAATTGCTAAGAGTAAGAGTGAGGGAGCGATCCCTAAACTGGAAACACTCCCTCCTCAGCTTAAATGAGCAAATAAGACATCTTGTGAAGTTCTCCAAAGCAAACTATGAGTCCAAATTAACTTCCTTAACTAAGGACAATCATAAGGCATTCTTTAGTTACATCAGTAACCTAAAAGGAAAGGCCCATATGTGTGCCAAACTGGTAGTTAATGATGCAACATATACTGAGCCTGTGGACAGAGCTAACCTGTTAGCTGGCAGGTTCTGTGAAAACTTCATTCCCCTGTCCCCACCATATGTACCCCATGACATCCCTGCCCCCTGTCCTCTACCTTGCTTCTCTAAAGAGCAGGTCATAAATACCCTCTCTAAGGCCAAAAACAGCATCTATGGGAACTGACAACATCCCAGGTTACATCCTACATGGGCTCAAACAAGAATTAGCAACACCACTGGGTACTCTTTTCAATCACAGTCTAAATACCAGCTTCGTCCCAGCTGAATGGAAAACAACCACCCTTATCCCCTTGCACAATGGTGGTGCTTCCACTGACACCAGGAACTATAGACCTATTAGCCTGACTAGCCTTATCTGCAAGGCCATGGAGCGAATCATCAAGGACATTATCAACATAGATACAGGTAATCTCCAAACACTTGGCCTTACTCAGTTTGGATTTGTCAAAGGGAAAGCATGCCTGTTAAACCTGGTGGACTTCTTCAAGACTGTCACCAAGGTCCTGGACGAGGGGACATTTGTGCATACAGCCTACCTAGACTTACCAAGACTTTCGACGCTGTCCCCCACTCAGACAGAGCTAGGTATCAACCCTTATATCATCAGATGGGTCACTAACTGGCTCACTGATAAAACTGGGTCTATATCAGTCCGTCGAAACGGCTGAAGACTGAACATCAGATTTTCGAACTGTGAAGTTCGAACACTGATTATTGCAAAGCCGCAGAACATTGAATTCTTTCCCAGGGAAAGAATTTGGTGGGCCGTTTCTGTGGCTTTGCGATTATCAGGATGGTGATGGGAAGTTAAGAGTCGGATTCAGGTAAGTGTGCCATTGTGTGGACGTTAGGGTTAGGGCACAGGTTAGGTGAGCTAGGGTTAGGGCGCGGGTGAGGTGGGTGTGTGATAGTTACAGACTTAGGGTTAGGGCGGGATAGGTGAGTTAGGGTTAGGGCGCGAGTCAGGTGAGTGCGCGATCATGACAGACCTTAGGGTTAGGGTTTGAGTTAAGATAAGTGGATAGATAGTAGTGTATGTACAGTTTAGTGTAGTGTTAGATGTAGGATTTTAAGTGTTTGTGTGTGGATTGCTGTTTTTTTGTTGTGCTTGTGTTGTGTGTGTGCTTGTTGGAACAGCGATTTTTTCCCTGGGAAAAAAATCGCTGTTCTAAGACTTCGATGTTTTTGTACTTCATGGTTAGAAGTTATATGGTGTTCGAACTTCAGCCGTTTCGGTGAACTGATATAGACCCATAAAACTCATATAGTCAAAATAGGGGAATCCACCAACAGCAGACCTCTCACCAGTGGTGTTTCACAGGGATCAGTCCTGGGACCTCTACTGTTTGGAATCTACTTCTCTGAAGTACAAGCTAAAACTAAGGGTCTGTGGCGGACGTTTGCTGATGACTGGAAACTGGGAGCGGTTACAGAATCTCCAGACAATGTCAACATCCTACAAGAGGTTCTTACACAAACAAATGATTGGTGCCAAAGTCAGGACCTTAAACTCAATGCAAAAAAATGTATCATCATACTCCCTTTTGGTAATGCAATGTTCCTGCTACCTAACACATCAATAACACCCCAAGTACACGCTCAGTGGTGAGAGACCTGGGCACACAGACTGACAGCAACCTTACCTTTTATCACCGGTTTTTTAATTAATTTATTTATTTAACATTTCAAAAAACATAAAAAGCCATCCTGAGCAAGTAAATGACCCCACATGACTGTGCTACATCCAATACAAATGCCAGTAGTATCCAAAAAAAATCCAAAATCCAAAAGACAAGTAAAACTATTTATTAACATAAAACATACGAAAGGTTAAGCTCTTTTGTCTCAAGTTGTAAGAGACGTCATCAGAACAAATGCCACTAGTAACTGAATCCTTTATATAACAATGTTACTAATTAGAATAAGTATGGAAGCACTTAAAGGTACAAAACATAAAAGGCATGTAACATGGACTAAAATGGAAGATTTTGAGAACAAACTCATTAAGGTATGCACTTTACAATGTGATAACTGTTACTTCAATGAGAGCAATAAAATTAAAAGGGTACCTAAGGGCCTACGTGTTTATAAATTCCCTAAAGGCTTGAAAGTTGGGGAAACAGAGACAGATGAACTTTTAAAGCTTTTTGATAATTTTGGTTGTGAATTAATGGCATTTATTGTTAGGGTCAATAACACACATATTAAACAGTTAGATGAACTGAATGTTTTTAAACAATGAAATACTGGATGATTTACTGTTTGAGACAAATGCAGATACATATGAAGCTGTATTTAACAAGGTTGAACGATTTGTTAAAACTAATCTAGATATGAAGCATAAAAAACTGTTGTAGAGATGAAAATGATTACCATAACAAGCTAGCTTACCCTTTCCCTAACTCTTACTACGATGTTAACAATGAACGTAATGATTTTGACTCTGCTTCTGTGGAATTAAATTTTTAAAGACACACCAATACACATTATGAACAGCATAAAAGGGATGGAGAAGGATATAATGAAAATTATGATCATAATTACCCCCCCCCCCCTCCCGGAGGTCTGAAAGAATAGAAAACTAAAATAGGCAAAAAAAAATAATTTTCTTCCACAAACCCATACTCCAAGAGGGAGAAGGGCCAGAGGCATAGGAAGAGTTTGGGCAAACAGAAAGAGGAACAATTAACCATTAAGCCTAATGCCTGCAAATTACATAGTACCTTGTGAGCTAACGAGATAGAGACCACACACGGAGGGGTTATGAATATGTTAAATAGATTTAATATTTTAAATTATATGAACATAACAGTTGACAGTTTACACTCTGAGCTTTTTAAAAAAGGCTTTAAATTTGTACAGTCAGGAAAAATAGGTACTGTGGATGTCCTTAGTGAATTATCTCTCTTTACAAGGAAGTTAAATCTACAGATTTTATTTAAAAACAGTGAAACTGGTGTTTCACTCAAAAATACTGTTATTACTATGCATAAAAAAAGCTGTTTTAATCCACCACTTCACTCCCTTCTTTCAGTATTTGAAAAGTCATGTGTGGAAGATATCCACACCACCTTTAATCATAAGAAAAAGAATTTCCATAACAAGTCAAAAGAAGAAACACAATTACTAAGAGAATTAAGGGAAAACCAGGATATTGGGATTATGAAACCTGACAAAGGTGGGGGAGTGGCTTTGTTTGATAGAAGAAATTTTCTATGATACTGACAAATACTGACAAGTGACTGATAAACGGATATGCAGAGTAGTAGAATGTAATATGGGAGATGAGCAGTTTGGATTCAGATCAGGATGTAGCACAACTGACCCGATGTTTGCACTGAGACAGATACTTAAGAAGAAGCTAGAGATGAGGAGAGAGTCCAACTGGGTATTCCTAGACTTGGAGAAAGCATATGACAAGGTCCCAAGAAAGCTGATCTAGGCAGTACTGCGGTGGTTTGAAGTCCCAGAAACATTGGCAGAATTAGTGCAGGCTATGTACAAAGACCCAATGACTCAAGTACGAACAGTGTTCAGCCTCACAGAGGGGTTTCCCAGTGGGAGTGGGTGTACATCAGGTTTCAGCTCTGAGCTCACTGCTGTTCATACTGGTGATGGACTACATTAGCAAACACATTGGAGGGGACGGACCAACAAGGCTGCTGTATGCAGACAATGTGGCAGTACAGGCAGATCCTGAGCTAGAACTTCAGCAAAAGATAGGAGAAGGGAATGCAAACGTGAAGGCACATGGGATGAAACGAAGCACAGATAAGATGGTGGTAATGGCAGCAAATTGGGGAAATCAGAAGAAGCTGAGAAAAGAGAGAGAAGGGAAGACAATGGAACAGGTAAACAGCTTCAAGTATCTTGGAGGGGTAGTTGAGAAGGGTAGTCTGAATGAAGAGGTCAAAGCTAGAATCAGAGGGGCTGCAGCCAACTGGCATAGAGTATCAGGTCTAGTCTATGACAGAAGAATGCCAAAGAAGCTGAAAAGTAAGGTGTACAAGACAGTGGTGCAACCAGTACTACTGTATGGTACAGAAATCTGGGCAGTAAAGGCAGATTAGTTGAAGAAGCTAGAGGTGATGGAAATGAAGTGCCTGAGAAAGGCGGTAGGATGCACACTGTGGGACAGACGAACAAATGAGGACATAAGAGCAGAAGCCAAAGTAACTCCAATTGCAGAAAAGATCAAAGGGAACAGATTATGGTGGTTTGGGCACACATGTAGAAAAAGCAGAAGACAATCTAGTGAGGAAGATTTGGGACAGACAAGAAGAAGGTAAGAGGAAGTGAGGATGTCCAGCAAAGTGGTGGATAGATTGTGTGAAAGAAGATCTGCAACAGTCAGGCATGATTGTTGAAGAAAGCAGGAGTGTGGCACTGAATTGAGACTGTTGGCGACAGTTAACATGATACCCCGGCCCCATGTAGAAAAATGGGGAAAAGGGGGCTGATGATGATGACAAATACCAACAGACTTCTAGGAATGAAGTATTTACTATGCATAGAAAAATCCAGCTTTTACTTGAAGATTCCCTCTTACAGGGTGTCATTAATGAGAACATATTTTAATTTTTGAAACTAGAACATCCTATATCCCTCTGGCCTTTGGAGTTCCTAGAATTCACAAAAGTATTGACCATCCATCCTTCAGGGTTATAATAGCAGCTTATAATAGTCCCACGTGCTCTTTAGGGGTATTTGTAGATATAGGCTACTTTAAGGATTTAATAAAACCTGTTGACTACTTATTAAAGAACTCATGGGACTCTAACTAAAATTCAGGTCAGTTGGTTTAGTGAGGAGTGTAGGTTCTCAGCAATTAATGTTAAAGACTTGGTTTACTTCTAAAACCCCTTTAAACAACAGTGGTTTGGCTACACATGATAATGTACCCAAAAGCACATTAAACCTCCAAAGCAGTATGGTACTACCCTATGGTACGGGTAGTCAGGAAGTGAAAAAGATACTAATAAAAAATTGGATAATCTTTAAAAATAATCCTGATATTCTTGAAAACATTGGACAAGTTCCCAGTTTTGTTTATAAGAAAGGTAAAAACTTAAAATGGCTATTCGAACATGAGATGTTATACCACCAGGTACCACAGAAAGAGACAAAAAAATGTGGGGCATGCCGACAGTGCACATTTATTACGGAGGACCAGACTGTTGCTTTGGAACATGTACCCTTCAAAATTATGTTGAAAAGGGCAATTACGGTACCAGGGGTACTGTTTATTTGGCCTTGTGTACCACATATGGTTATTTCTATATAGGGAAAACAGAACTTAGCCTTAGGAAACGTATTTATGAACAGTTATATACTATTAATAAAGCCAACCAAATAATGCCCTATTAATTTGTAAAGGTATTAGTAGGTTCAAATATGGGACTTGGGACATTGTAGTTGACAATATAAGAGGAGGTTGGTGGCAGCTAGACTTGGAGATCAGAGAACTATATTGGCAACTAAAATTAAACACCATGCTACCTCGAGGTATGAACAACAACAGCACTATTGTCCCCTTTCTCAAAAACGTGCTTTTACTTTATAAATATTATTCTTAACAAAACATACGTTCTCATATATATATATATATATATATATATATATATATATATATATATATATTTTTTTTTTTTAAACGTCAGAATTGATTTTATGTTTTATATTCATTACAGGATGTATCATTTTTATGCTTGCTTTACTTTATTTAGAATATGTTACGTCTTCCATGTTTTGTACCTTTAAGGTGCTTCCATACTTAATTATTCTAATTAGTAACAGATTGTTATATAAAGGATTCAGTTACCAGTGGCATTTGTTCTGATGAAGTCTCTTACAACTTGAGATGAAAGCGCTTAACCTTTCGTATTTTTTGCGTTAAAAAATAGTTTTACTTGCCTTTTGGATTTTGAATTTTTGGAAACTACTGGCATCTGTATTGGATGTAGCACAGCTGTGTGGAGTCAGTTACTTGCTCAGGATGGCTTTTTATGTTTTTTGATAGTTTTGTCTGAGCCATCTTTTGGATACACTGCCTTTTGTATTACATTTATTTAGCATTTGTTAACCGGGAAAGTCCTACTTGGAACAAAGCCAGTTCTCAGTGGAGGCCCGGGTAGACACGCTCCAGATGCATGTCTTTCTAACATGGGAGGAAACCGGAATCCAGAGGAAACCCACACAAATGCAGGGAGTACATGCAGACTCCGCACAGAAAGCACCCCAGCCGAGAATCGATCCGGAGAACCTCTTGCTGTGAGGCAACAACGCTACCGCTGCACCACTGCACTGTCCTATATGGATCATCTGAAATCACTGTCACTTTATTCTGTTTCATACAGACTACTCAGAGGCAATCTATACCATGTCTCCACAATGGTAAGAAGGGCATTCTATATTGCTCATCCATACGTAAGGGCATTAAATCCAGAAAAAAAGAAGTTACAACCTCTTTGTACTCTTCCCTTATCAGGCTAATAATAGAGTACAATGTCCCTCTTGGTATGTACCTTTCCAAGCGCCAGTAGAAATTGGAGAGACCACAAAGATTCCTCACAAGGAAAATTCAAGGTCTTCAGCATCTGTCCTATATGGATCATCTGAAATCACTGTCACTTTATTCCGTTTCATCGTGACTACTCAGAGGCAATCTATGTGTTGCATATAAGGCAATCTTTGACCCTGCTTTATTGGAAATGCTGCATATCTGCAAGTCAAATGGTACACAGGTTACTCGCTCTAAAAGCCTTAGCCTGGTATGTGACATTAATAGAACCTGCTGGAGGAACAGATTTGTCTTCCAGTGGGTACTACACCTTTGGAACAGAATCCCACTTTGTGTCAAACAGAGCACCTCATTGACCCACTTCAAATGCAGTCTGGAAGACTGAATATTTAACTGTAAATTCACTCTGGGGGTTACACCTGTGTCCCTCCTGGCCAAGGGCAATTGGTGCTGATCGTGGAAATAAGGGAGGAACTTGGATAGGCTTGTAAGGACCCTAGGGCCATTAGCCTTGTAACTTCCTATGATCCTAAAACACATTCAAAATAAGATAGCCATTTCTTCAAAACAGACTCTTTCAGGGGCAGTCCACATTCTGGTTCACTAGACCGAACATCTTCAGCATCTAAATTTCTTCTTTATGGAGATATAATATGACAATTTCTCTTGACCAAGGGATAAGTTTGATTTTCTTTCTTTAACTGAGTTAATTGATGTTGAAAACGTAGTCAGGGGTCAAGCCAATCACAAGGGTAACTCATGGCAGAAGTGAGCTTGACGGGGTTTTCTATGTTGTCAAGTTTTGACTGGAGCCAAACAGCATTTTTTGTTTTCACATTCAGAAGCAGGTTTAATTTACTGAAGGCAGTCTGAGAATTGGTTAAGGTAATTCTCTAGAGGACAATAACTTCTGACTGTGGAGTGGGAAATGCCAGCTCTGTAAATAAATATTTTATCTGCATAGAATATGATTGGAAGGTATGGTAAATCCATGAAAACTAAGACAAACAGTGTAGAAAAAGGTAAGCCTTGGTGTGGTCCTTTAGACTGAGGAGCAGAGTTGTGGATTTGTTTTAATTCTAAAGTTTTAATGACGGGAGAAAGCTATGTGCCTATTTTACCTGTAAAGTTTCACAGAGGGAGAGTGCTTTGTGGCTATTTTACCTTTAAAGTCTTCTTGGAAAGGAAGAATTTGAACCACACTAAGGAGCGCTGACAGATAGGTATAGGTGTTATAACATTAAACAGGAGGCTCGGCCTACTACGTTGAAGGGCTGATCTAGGTCAGTGAACCTGGACGCCAGTTATTTTCCTTTGTCTATGTCTGAAAGGATATCACCTATAAAGGTGTAAAGGGTGGTTCAAGTGCTTCTCCCTAACCAGAAATTATGCTGATGATGATGACAAAGCACCTCTGAATGTAGATGACTAACTACTGGAGTATTAGCTTCTCAAGTAGCATGCCTAGTGTTTACAGTATGAATACTGATCTGTAGTCTTTAGCTGTAACTGGATATGGGATTTTACCAATATGTAATTATAGCTGGTTTCCAGATACCTGGCATGAAAGGATTGTAGATGCAAAGGTTATAGATATGAAGGAGACTGTCATCAATGTATATCCAATATAACACAATAAACCATAAAATCAGACCTTTGCAACCTGCATAGGGATTGGTGGGAATATGACCAAAGGTATTAGTGGGAATTTGATCAAGTAATGTTTTGAGTTCTATTAATTTACGACTCGATAACTAGAAGTGGGAGAAAAAAAGGGGTGCAGAAGAACAGGTGGGTGGATTACTGGTTGTTTGTAGATGGGCAAATTCTTTCAAGATGTCATCTGGGGTGAGTGGACAAGAAGGGGTTGAGATGAAATCCTAATTTGAGTTGTGAGAACAGTCTATTATTTGACTGCATATCTCAATTTTTACCTCATGAGTTATGGACAAAGCAACAAATAACTAGGGAAAAGGACCCAAATGGTGGACAATTTTTAAAGGCTGGCACTATAAAAACTTCATAACTTCTCAAAATACTTTGTGATTTTAGGAGAGATGAAGCAATAATTTTAGAGCAGATTAGGGGCAGGTGACTCTAAGATGTTTGTCTGGTGCCAGGATCCATGATGTCATAAGGGCCCTTAAACCTGACAAATATGTCTAAGACCTACTGGCCATCCATTTGGGGGTGAATGACCCAAGGTGCACAACCCACAGGGACATGCAGACAGATATGATGGAATCTGCGCATGTTACAGGCAGAAAACGAGTTTACTACCAAAGGCTAGAACTGCACAATGCCGAACTGGAATACTACAAACCCATAATAACGAAACTCAAGAGTGAGTCGTTATTATAATACGGGTTCAGCATTGTGAATGGAGCCAGCGGTACAGTGAGGATCAGGGAATTTACCCTTTTCCTTACTGTACTGCGATCTTGGAGTTGGCATAATTTGCAGGGG
This sequence comes from Protopterus annectens, assembly GCF_019279795.1. Lineage (NCBI taxonomy): Eukaryota > Metazoa > Chordata > Ceratodontiformes > Protopteridae > Protopterus > Protopterus annectens. Next base: position 1,603,517,255 of record NC_056726.1, on the reverse strand, counting down.
GTGTGGGGGGCACAACTCCCCACATGGGGGGGGGGGTAAAACAGTAAAAACATTTGTTGCAGAAGTAAAATTCTCACGGCACATTAAACTGAATAGCCTGGGTGTCTGATGTCACCTTCTGCTTTGTCGAATAACATTGAATGCAGACATCAGAGAAAGGAATTTCGACATGTAGCTGTAAAAACATTTTCATTTCCAACGTTTTATTTCGTTGTATTAAACAAAGTGTCATTCTTGGTTTTGATAGTAAACTCAAAAACGACACTAGTCTTCAGTAGTGTTCTGCCTTCACCTAAAATGATCTCTCACTACCAAGAAAAGACAATTGGCTTTATCAATTAGCTAAGTAGTTGATGTCCTTCTAAGGGGATACAGTATGTGTCAGCCTGCAATGAGATGGTAGCTAAGACTTCCTGTTTTGCAGGCAGCTTATACTTCTCATACCTGGGCTTCTGCATACTAGCTAAAATACTGACTTTTTAGGCAAAGTCCAGCACTTGGACATTCCAACTATACAAATTCAAACTCCAGTTCAGTCAGCATCATGGTTGCATTACTCACTGCTAGCAATCTACACAGAATGATGCCTGTACTTGAGGCCCTCCTGCAACTTGAACACATTCATAATTTGCCTGGTCACTGAACCATAACTTAAGTGCACTGACAACACTCCCTCTATACAAGGTTGTAGCACCTGTCATTGTTTAAGGCCCTTGGGTAACCGTGTGGGAGTATCTGTACTTGTCAGAAATACCATCACCTTAAATCAAATGCCCCTTATAAATCATGGAAATGAACACCATTCAGGGGTTAAATATAAAAAGAAATACCTTCTTGTTAGGGGACTCCAATTACTCATGCATTAACTGGCACACTTACACCTCCAAAAATGCAGAGGCCTGGGAAGAAGACTTCCAGCTAACAAATATATACACATAAGATGCATACAGTATACAGAGAAAGCAAACACCTCTGCTAAAACCAAAGGAGTAAAATAAAATTCACATTTACATACTATGTACAGGGTTGCATTCACACTGTAATCTACAGTTTACAGAGTTTCTACAATATACAGAGTTTCATTCGCATTACATTATTTAAATCTGACCACAAGTTGATTATCTTTTGTGTTAGGCCTAGTGGTACCATTCCACCACCAAATGAGACAGTTTTTAGGAACTTCGTCAGGATAAACCTACTTCATCTTGTAGAACACCTAGACCAAATTTTCAACAACCCCCTTCAAGTCGACCCAGCTGAGAGGGTTAACACATTTACCTTTGACTTTTACCAACATCTAAAAGCTGCACAGAAAAGTCAGTACTGGTCTTCCCTAAATATAATGGCAAATTCAGAAGTAAACCTCTATGGCGGAACTCCATATTAATACATTTTATAACAAAAAAATGGAAAATGATGAAAAATTGTAAGAAATCCCCATTGTGTTATATAAGTACGAAACTGAAACCTGCCACAAGAGAACTTAGAATGCTATTATAAAATATAAGGTAGAATATAAGATTAAGGTTGCTGCAAAAAAGGCAACTAACATTTTTTTCACTTATGCCACAACATTAAGGAACAATGTCCAACAATGAACTGAGCTCTTGTACAATTATATCACATTTCATTCCCAAGGATATAGCCATTATATATTAGCAGACAAATTTAGTGATAATTTTACCACCACCACCACCAACACTGCTGCCTTCAAAATCCATGAAAAGTACAGGTGTGTAAAATTCATTGACTTTTCTCAGCATGGAGAATACACAGCTTCTAGACCTAATGACTGTACCACTATGGGATGACGAAGGTCAGCGCCCCAACATTACTACAACTGACAACTCACAAGGTAATAATGTAAATATGTACTCTGATAATTTTGCAAAGCTAGAAAAAGCAACTTAAACTGCTAGAAGATCTATTCTGGGAGCAAATATGTTTGTGTAGCTGCCATGGTATTTCATTGTAGAAGTAACAGACTACAGTTTTCCATTATACCACTGGTGGAACTCCTTTTCAGGAATATAAAAGACAATTTTGAAAGTGAAAGAGAGGAGACTGGAACACTAGCTGAAGGAGGGAAAACTGAAAGACTACCTGAAGGGAAAAGGGCCTTGCAGCATGACTGGATTTTTTTCCTTCTAGTGTTTTGGGACAGAGAAGTGAGGTAGCAGCTTGTGTCTGTCTCTTGCTGAAATGAATGAACAAGTTTTTTACAATGTGAACACACCCACAGGAAAAGACAGACAAATGAGGGACATATAAATGGAGGACCGACCGATGGCATCCAGTACACCTCAGACCCCACAGACGGACATGAGAGGACACCGGAATCCTACCCAGCCATAACACCTAGGGGTCATATCACCAGACCTCAGTACACATGAAAAGGAATGATCATCACAAGAATTAGAACTACAACCAGAGATACAGCCCACCAAGGTTCCAGACAGAAGAAGTGCACGGGTCTATATTAAATTGTCGACAGCTCACAATGTCAACTCTGAAATGTTTGACACCAAAATGTCGAACTACGAAAATAGAGAACGACCATATAACCGATTTCTTTCCAACTTAAAGAAATCGGATGGCCAAACAAAAACGGCACACACAAACAAATATATTTAAGTGGGGGGCTTCAAAGAATGGCCAACCAATTTCTTTCCGTTGGAAAGAAATCGGTTATATGGCCGTTTGCTATTTTCGTAGTTCAACATTTTGGTGTCAAACATTCAATAGTCGACACTGTGAGCTGTCGACAATTTAATATAGACCCGAAGCACACTACCATCTGAACCCAAGGAAGGAGGACCAGGAGGAGGATGTAGTGGACAGCGGAAAGACAGTTAAGGAACCTGGGGAACAACAACTTATACCCATCAGGACCATGAGCCTGCAGACGGAATTAGCCCCCATGATCTGGAGTCATTTGAAGAAACCACTGACAGCACTTGAAGAAAAAGTGTTAACAAAGGATTTGCATTCATACTAAAGGTAAGGAGTGATGAGACACAGACCATCATTGATTTAAAAATGTATGTGAGGAGGGTGAATTTGAAACTTGTATTTCACGAGAAAAATAACAGGGTGGAAAAGAAACCCACTGAAGAAAAAAGAAAAAAAAAAAAAGTAGTTTTTGCCCCCCCCACTGCATTTCATATTTGCAGACTTCAAGACAAAATGCAAGTTCAACATAACAAAGGCTGTCAAAAAACACCAAAACATAAGTTTTATAATATTTCAAGTATGAGATATTAGCACTTAAGAATTTTAGCAATGACAGAAAGTACAGTTGTGTACACTTACCATAAATGTAGATGTTCGAGTGTATTCACTGTTGCAGTCATTACATTTGGGTAATCCTGCTGGCAGGTTGCCCTCAGTCGGCCTGAATTCCAAAGTCTTGGGTCCTGCGTCAGTTGCTGTCGCCCCTTCCCTGATGTCAGGTTGTCAGGGGTATAAAAGATGCAGCTGACGCCATTTTCTTCAGTTTGTCTTGACCCAGATGTCAGGTGCCCCCTGAAGGGTAGCCAAAATTATATATATTTATATATAAAAACACATGCACCAAAATAAACTTTACCTTCATCTACAAGTAAATACACCACATAGGTTGTTCATAGTTCATAGGTTCATAGTTTAGTACTAAGCTAACTGCCCTTGCGAGCCATTTTAAGCCTAGCCAATTATCTTGTGTGAGACTCAAGCCTTGCTTGTGTTTCTTAAGGTAAAACCCTTAACCACCTTAACACCCTCCCAACCTCACTGTTGCAGTCATTACATTTGGGTAGAGTCCCAAAGCTATGGTTGGGAGGCTGGAGCTAAACAGCATTGGGAGCAGCTGATTTTGTATAAATCAGAGAAGGAAAGATATGTTCCGGCAGAAATAAGGGGGATGGCGGGTGGGTAACCTAGACTGCAACAGTGAATACACTCGAACATCTACATTTATGGTAAGTATACACAAGTGTACTATGTTCTTTGTGTTTCACTGTTGCAGTCATTACATTTGGGTAGAGTCCCAAAGCTATGGTTGGGAGGCTGGAGCTAAACAGCATTGGGAGCAGCTATAAGGCCGTGCAGAACTGCAGTGGCAAAGCCTGCCCTGGATTTAGAGTAGAGTGGCAGATGATCATGCTTTGCAAAAGTGTGCACTGAACTCCAAGTAGCAGCTTCTAAAATGTCTTTGGTTGGTACTGCCCTGAGAAAGGCTGCTGAAGTGGCTGCAGCTCTGGTTGAATGTGGCCTAATGCCCTTAGGCACTGGCTTGCCATGCTGTAAATAGCAGAAACGAATGCAGTGGCCTATCCACTTTGAAATAGTTTGCTTGGAGATAGCCTTTCCTTGTGATCCTACAGCATATGCCACTAGTAATTGCTCTGTCTTCCTGAAAACTTTGGTTCTGTCCAAATAGAATCTAAGCTGTCTGTGTACATCCAAAGAATGCAGAATTCTCTCCCCCTTGATTTGTGGATTTGGATAAAAAGTTGGCAAATGGATATTTTGGTTAAGGGCCACACTGGACAGCACCTTTGGCATAAATGTTGGGTTTGTCCTCTGAGAGACCCTGTCTGGATAAAAAATGATAAAAGGTTCCACAGCCATGTAGCTCTGATACTCGTCTTGCAGAAGTTATTGCTAGGAGCAGAGCTGTTTTCCAAGATAAAAACTTTATATCAGCAGTAGCAGCTGGCTCAAAAGGAGGCAGGGTGAGTTTTTCCAAGACATAGTTGAGGTCCCATGCAGGTATTGATCTCCTCGGAGGCCTTATGTTTTTGGCTCCTCTGAGGTACTGCCTTAATAAAGGATGAGAAAAGATTGGTGGCTCTGTATTGTAATGAGCCGAAATGGCAGAGGCATGAATTTTAATTGATGAAAAAGATAGGGCTTTGCCCAGCATCTCAGTTAAGTATTGCAAAATCTGAGGAATATTTGGTACAGCTGTATCAGTTCCTTGTGTTTGGTTCCAAGCACAAAATCTCTTCCATTTTCCAGCATAAGATTTTCTAGTACTAGGCCTTCTGGCTTCCAAAATGACATTCATCACAGCTTTACTGAGAGGTGTGTTTTGTACACCTACATTATTCGCCATGCTGCCAGGATTAGAGTCCTGAGTTGGCTGTGCAGGATCTGATTGTTTTGATGGGACAGTAGATAAGGTGTTTGAGGTAAGGTCCAGACTGGGCATTGAGACAAGTTCCTTAAGATCGGATACCAGTACTGGGGCAATCAGTATCATCTTTGGCTTCATCTGTCTGACCTTTAGGAGTACCTTGGGGAGGAGAGGTAGTGGAGGAAAGGCATATACTGATAGTTTTTTCCAGCTGAAAGATAGGGCGTCCACTTTCCATGCTTGTCTGTGATAAGTCCTTGTGCAGAATCTTTTTAGTTGGTAGTTGTGAGGGGAGGCAAATAAATCTATGTCCGGGCATCCCCATTTCCTTGTTATCATGCTGAAGACTTGTGGATCCAGCTACCACTCGTGGGGATCCATGAGGTTTCTGCTTAGTTCGTCTGCCAGAGTATTTTCCTTTCCTGGCAGGAATTGTGCCTGCAGATGAACTTGGTAAGTCAATGCTGTGTCCCACAAAGCCATGGCTAGTCTGCAAAGGGGGTAAGAATGCGTGCCCCCCTGCTTGTTTATATACCACATGACCATGGTATTGTCTGTCTTTATCAGTAGTTGGCCCGAATGAAGTAGGTCCTTGAAGGCTGTCAGAGCATTTTGAACAGCTAGCACCTCTTTTTGATTGATATGTAGATGCATTGGTTTGCGGACCATGTGCCCTGAATGCATCTTCCTGCCATGTGGGCTCCCCAGGCATAATATGATGCATCCGTTGTTAGGTTTTGCCTGGCTGGGGGTAATGTGAATGGCTGTTCTTTGTTCTGGTGACAAGCCTTCGCCCACCATCGAAACTCCTGTTGCAGGCACGGAATGAGAGTAATTATTGTTTCCAGGCACGGAATGAGAGTAATCATTGTTTCCAGGCTGTGGCAATGTTGAGTCCAAATACTTTATAGGTACCATTGAAGTTTCCTCATATGCAGTCTTGCATATGGAATTAGTAGGATGCAGGATGCCATGAAGCCCAAAGCCTGCAGAATTTTTCTTGCAGATAACTGGGCCTTTGTTGCCAGTATTTTGAAATAGGTAGTCAGTTGCCTTTGTCTGGCGTGAGATAAGCCATCTGGGCAGTTGTATTTAAGCTTGCACTCAGGAATATTACCTCTTGAGAGGGTACTAGATTTGATTTCTTTTCATTGACTGTGTACCCTAGGCATGTTAGAAGTCTTTTCACAAATGCCAGCTGCTGTAGAAGAATGTCCTTGTTCTCTGCTTGAATTAGGCAGTCGTCCAAGTAAGGATATACTTGTATTCCTCTTTGTCTGCAGAATGCAATTACTGGTGCCAGGCACTTTGTAAAGACCCTGGGCGCAGTAGATAAGCCAAAGGGCAGTGCAGAGAATTGGTAATGCATTGAACCAGCCTTGAATCTGAGGTATCTTCTGCATGACTGCCTGATTGGGACATGCAGGTATGCCTCTTTTAGGTCTAAAGTCACAAGCCAAGCCTTCATGCCCAGCATGGGCAGAAACTGCTGCAAGGTCAACATTTTGAATTTTAGTATATCCAGGAATGTGTTTAGAATAGATAGGTCCAGTATTGGTCTCCAGGCTTTGTCCTTTCTGGGTACCAAGAACAGTCTTGAGTAAAATCCTTGTCCTCGCTCTTGCTCTGGTACTTGTTGAATGGCCCTCATGTCCACGAGGGATGAGACTTGTTTTTGTGTCTCTGCCCATTGATGTTTTGGCAGATCTGGCCAACCATTTGCCTTTGGCAGGGTATGGAAGTGGAACTTGTAGCCTTGTGACACTATGTTTAGAACTCACTTGTCCTGGGTTACAATGTGCCAATTTTGAGAGAAAAGTGCTATTTTTCCCCCCAAGGGTGCTGCCAGGAGATAAGTGCTTGGTGCAGGCAGAGGGAAGTCATTGGGACTGTCTCCTGTAAGGTTGTGATTTGTCTTCTCCACTTTTGGAGGTGGAAGCACCCCATTGCTTTGACCTGTATGAACCTTGCGCCTAGGATCTGCCTCTAGGGCGTCTGGATCTGCCCCTTTGAGGTCTGTCTGACACAGGAAAGGACCAATTTTTTGTAGGCCAGTGTCTACTAAACTTAGGTGGCTGTACCTATAAAAAATCTTTGACAGTTTGCATAGATTTAGCTTTGTCCTCCATTTTCTTTAACACCTCTTCTGCCTTAACACCAAACAAAGTATCATGCTGTAAAGGTGCATCTAATAATTTAACTTTGACATGATCAGGCAGATTTTGTTCCTTTAACCAAGCATGCCTCCTAATTACAGAACCCGTACTGCGGCCCTGCAGGAGGCCTCCATAGAATCAAAATCACATTGCAAAATATGCTTTCCAACTTGTTCAGCTGCATGCAATAAATCCTGCATTTCCTTGTTTTCTGCACATTCAGAGTTTAACAACATTTTCTGTTTAAGCAATGCTATGACATGTAGCTGACATTTGAGCATATGAAACTGACAGTTTAAGGCCCTTATAGCCAAGGTAGCAGATGTGTAAACCTTTTTTCCCCATCTAACCAGTGCCCTAGAATCTCTGTCAGAGGGGGTAGGGTTTTTTGCAGCAGAAGCCTTAACCCCTTTGGGACCCTGTGAAATAGTTTCTGGGTCTGCAGCAGGGTTTTTGAAAAGGAATTCAGGGGTCAGACTAGACTCTGAAAACACATCATCTACAATGTCTAACACAGGTGGAATGGCTAGAGGCCTGTGTTGAGGTAGTAAAAGGAAGTCCCTGAGCCTCTTTTAGATTCTAAAAAATCTTGGCTCTCCCAGTGGAAGTGCTCCCTCATGGTATGCAAGGTTTCCCCAAAAGAATAGTCCTCAGGAGGAGAAGCTGAATGAATAGATTCAGCATCAGAACCCTCATAGGGGAAGAAAATATTCCTGATCAGAAGAGGAATCAGAAGAAATAAAAACCTGATCTGAAGATTCATAGTCTGTCTCTTGCCTAGGCCTCTTATCAGGAGGGGGATGGGAACCCCTGATCAAGGTAATCAAGTCTTCGGCCATTTTGAGCATCTGTTTTTGGGCATGGAGGCCTGTCCACGTGGCTCTTGAGTTTGTTTCTTTGTCTTTGAGGGTGTTTTAGTCTTTGCCTTTGAAGCTGAAGTCAGTTTAATGTATAGATGTTTAGGTCTGAATACACCCTCAGAAGCCGGTGCCTGCTCAGCGGCTCCGGACCCATCTGAAGGAATAGTGTCCGAGGCTCCAATACCTTGAGTTTCCAGTGGCATAGCCGACTCCACGTGGGAGTCGGTAGCGGCCTGCGACTATAAAGTAGCAGGTGTCAGGGGCTGCGAAAGCGCCTCACTGAGAACCGGTGAACCAGCGACTGGCTTAGGAGAAGCTTCATTGTTGGTTTTGGGCCTCAGCTGTCTATCTTTTTCTTTGCCTTTTTTGTGTACTCTGGTAGTCGGATGGCTATCTGTGGAAAAATACTGAAGTCAACATATTTTGTATTCTGTATTTAAAGGGTTAAGCAGAAAAATGTTCACTGCGTGCAAACTGAAATGTTCTGGAAAATGTTGATCACTGAGGAATGCAGAAGTTAATCTTAAACTGCTGATAAGAAAGTTAATGGTGCAAGAATAACTGTGGTACTGGCTGGTAAAAACAAGTAATCAAACTATCAATTTTAATGAAAATCCTCTGTGCTACGTGTATGCGCAGGAGGGTCTATATAAGGAGAACCTAAAGTACAAGTAGCCAGACTGCTGGCATACTACTATCATGTAGCAGGTCTCCATGCATGTAAAATAAAGCTGTTTTACTTGCTTACAAGAACTTGGTGTGATTCTTCCAGAATATGTTAGAAGAGTAAAATCTTCGACATAACTGGCGATGGCGGCCCCTGCACGCGAATCGAACAAAGAGAGGCTGAAAACCTGCAGGTGGAGAGATCAGGCTCTCCTCGAATGAAAGACCTCCAACTGAAACAGGTTGAAATTAGAGGCCAGTCACTCTTTCCAGATTCAATCCGTGAGGTGGCAGAAACAGGGCGGAGGAATCACAAAGGTAAGCAAAAAGCTATTTTTTGTTGTTTCTGATTGGAATTTTTGTCTAAATTTTAAGGGACTAGTCAAGGGAGAAATTTAATTTTCTCATAGTATAAGGAGTATATGTGAATAGATTCCATATACAAGAGATCTCAGGAACAGGAATAGTTTCTCATAAGAGAAATGGGATCAGGTACCAGTTGCCAAAGGCTGACAAAACTGAAGATGAAAAGTTTATGTTTGATTTACACCCAAAGAATGTAAAGTATTTAGATAAATGGAAAAAGATCATGGGTTTAGTGGATGTTTAAATAAGTCAGAATGTCAAAATCTAGTAAGATTACTGCAAACAGGCAGGAAATAAGACAAGGAATCAAAAGAAGGTGGGGTTTCCCCAGGCACAGAAATGGCTGGAGGAAGCAAATAAAAGACATAGGGAACAAAATTTGAAAAAGGGTGTGGTAATTCAAGTGAAAAGATGTGTACTTTGTTCAAAAGGAAGATAATGAAACTTCCATAGTCAGTCGTAGTCACCAGAATCCCTCGCCCCTCCCATCCAGTATCCAGACCCTGCACAGGTTATTGAGGTGCCCCCGACCAGGACCCACGCAATACCAGGCTTGGTGGGTGGCCCCGCCAAGTATTATATTACAGAGAGAGCCTGCCAACACTCTTGACTTACGATGGAAGTATTAGGAAAGAAGGGCACTGGAAAATTAAGGAAAAGGTAGATCAGGAAGGAGAGGAATACCCACTGATAGAAGTGGCAAATCCTCAAGCAGGCATGAAGGCGAGGGTCCTACCATATTGGTCTACCGACCGTGGACCCGTGATGACATCCGAAAAGCGGTAGAGGGATTCCCCATCCAAAAGTAGATATGTGTAAATTCCGTACAGGCGTAGGGGCATGAGAATGAGTTATAGATTAAACGCTGTAGAATTTGAACAAGTAATAAGGCAAATCCTAGGACCTGATTGGCACCTTATTTATGAACTTGGGACCCCTGCTACCAGAGGAAGGGGAGCCTTGCCGTTTAACTCCAGTGTGTAGAACCAGAATAAAGACTCTCCTAGATAAAATAGAAGAACATTGAAGCCCAAAGCAGATTGGACTTGCATTAATCAATGCGTTCAATCAGATGACGAACTTAGACAATTATCTACATCGTCTCACACAATGTTTTGATGCTCATAGTGGGTTGATTAAGGCAGAAAATCAGGAAAATGACTCGCCCTATGAACAGCAACTGAAAATGCATTCCTAAAGGGCTGCAAGACAGCCATTGGTAACTTTATACAAAAGCATATGATCACACACAGGACAGCGCATCTACAGCCCCTTATGGATTATGCTAGACATGCTGAGAAATACCTGAAGGAAAAAAAAAGATAAAAAGCCCAGACTTTACAGTTAGTGAAGATGGAACTTTAATGTTAGTTCAAGGTTCCGCAATCGGAAGAGGGCATGGCAGGGGAAGAGGCGAGGGCGGGGAGGCATAAGTCATTCTGAGGATTTCGAGGGTAGGCAAAGGAGGGGAGTGTTTTAAGTGCGGTAAGAAAGGACATTTCGCCAGAGATTGCAGAGGACGGAGAAACCGATGGTTGCTTCGGTGGTACCGCGATGACTATATGGTCAAAAGGCGTAGATGGAGGGTATGAGGAAAAGAAGAAAGTGAGAATGGGGAAGTAGGTACAAATGAAGACGATGGGTGGGGAGAGGAAATGGCAGAAAATGAGAAATATCAAATGGTAAATCTAACAGCACTAGAATCAACTATGCAATTGGAATCCCAACCAGTGATCACATTGCAAGTTGAGGGCGAGACATAGAATTTCTTTGTGACTCAGGGGCTTCACGAGCGTCAGAAGTACTGCCATATCATCCGATGTTACCTCGGATGAATATGTGCTTGTAAAGCAGCAAATGGTCGATTTACAAAGAGCCATTGTCCAAACCTCTGTGGTTTACCGACCCAGAGCGAACCAAACCATACGGTTCAGTAATAATTTCAAAATCTGCCCAGTACATTTACTAGGAAGAGATTTAATGCAAGTGTTCGCATAGCAGCCGTCCCAACCTCCACTGGGATGGTGGCAAGGAGAATTGAACCGAATAGTGCAATGCTATTAGAGGGCAGGAGATCTACATTACTGGTATAGTAATGATTTGATAGAGACAGGCCCCAGAGTGTACTGGCGGCTCTTACAAATTTGGCATTAAGCAAATCACGCATAACAAATCCGAAGGTGTCAGATCCATTACATTGCACAATGTATTACAGAAGATGTGCGGACCTGATTTAGAAAACGAAAAGAAATTTCTTAGTTTTAAAGTCACCAAACTAGTATTGCATAGCCTTTTTGGGACACACTAGGTAATTCTGCAGTCACATGTAGCCTTACAAGGGATATGCAGCTGCTGTATAAGAATGAATTAACCACACATATTTCAGTCACGGAGGGTGAAGGAATGTCATGGTACCTCGTGGGTAAGAAAATAACTGAATGGGTAGGATGGACACCAGAACAGTTGGCAGGTAAGGGCGTTCAGGTTCAAAAACTTAACTGGGTTACACAAGCCAGACCGACCGTGCACCTCTGGGAAGACGAACCGATACAATCCCCTGGGACATTATGACTATGTCTCCTTTCGGAGGACAGGAATGTCACTATCTATACGGATAGTCAATATGCCTTCTCTATGGTACATGTGTTTGCTCAGCAATGGAAAAATAGGGGGATGGTTACAACCTCGGGGAAAGACATCATGCACAAAGAACTAATCCTTGAATTACTACAAGCCGTCCAACGGCCACGGGGTTTGGCCATCTGTAAATGCGCTGCTCATACCCATGCTAAGGACCCAGTATCACTTGGTAATGCCCTAGCAGACAAAGCAGCCAAAGAGGCAGCTATGTCCAGTACCTTTTCACTTGAAACCACACCTACAGAATTACAACCAACAGATAAGTTTGATTTGCAAACCTTACAAGTCATGCAGGAACTTAGCACAGTACAGGAAAACAACGCTGGACTAGGTATGGTGTTAGGCAGAACAAAGGAATCTATGTGGGACCGGATAATAAATATGTTTTGCCTACTAATCTTTTAGGTATGCAGCACTAGTTGTGCATGGCCTTCCCATCTGGGCCCTGCAGCTATGGTTAGAATTATCCACCTTACCTTTTGGACCAAGGGTTTCATTGCATATGCAAAACGTTTTTGTCTATCCTGCATAGTATGTGCTAAATATCACGGGGGAGGGGTCAGAGTTGCTCCGGCATCATTTCCAACACCCCCCTATCCTTTTCATACAATATGTATGGACTTCATCGAATTGACCCTGGCACAACTAAAGAAGTTTGTGTTAGTAATAGTAGATGCATTTACTAAGTGGGTTGAGGCTTTTCCAGTGACACATCCGGATGCTCAATCAGTGGCTAAAATTTTGGTCAATCACATCGCCCGCACTTTGGACTTCCTACACGCATCTACTCTGACAACGGCACGCATTTTGTCAATCAGATCATTCAGAAACTGTCTACAGTTTTCCAAATTGAATTGAAACACCATTTTGAATGCTTTCCCTAAGGGTGCTGCCAGGAGATAAGTGCTTGGTGCAGGCAGAGGGAAGTCATTGGGACTGTCTCCTGTAAGGTTGTGATTTGTCTTCTCCACTTTTGGAGGTGGAAGCACCCCATTGCTTTGACCTGTATGAACCTTGCACCTAGGATCTGCCTCTAGGGCGTCTGGATCTGCCCTTTTGAGGTCTGTCTGACACAGGAAAGGACCAATTTTTTGTAGGCCAGTGTCTACTAAACTTAGGTGGCTGTACCTATAAAAAATCTTTGACAGTTTGCATAGATTTAGCTTTGTCCTCCATTTTCTTTAACACCTCTTCTGCCTTAACACCAAACAAAGTATCATGCTGTAAAGGTGCATCTAATAATTTAACTTTGACATGATCAGGCAGATTTTGTTCCTTTAACCAAGCATGCCTCCTAATTACAGAACCCGTAACTGCGGCCCTGCAGGAGGCCTCCATAGAATCAAAATCACATTGCAAAATATGCTTTCCAACTTGTTCAGCTGCATGCAATAAATCCTGCATTTCCTTGTTCTCTGCACATTCAGAGTTTAACAACATTTTCTGTTTAAGCAATGCTATGACATGTAGCTGATATTTGAGCATATGAAACTGACAGTTTAAGGCCCTTATAGCCAAGGTAGCAGATGTGTAAACCTTTTTTCCCCATCTATCCAGTGCCCTAGAATCTCTGTCAGAGGGGGTAGGGTTTTTTGCAGCAGAAGCCTTAACCCCTTTGGGACCCTGTGAAATAGTTTCTGGGTCTGCAGCAGGGTTTTTGAAAAGGAATTCAGGGGTCAGACTAGACTCTGAAAACACATCATCTACAATGTCTAACACAGGTGGAATGGCTAGAGGCCTGTGTTGAGGTAGTAAAAGGAAGTCCCTGAGCCTCTTTTTAGATTCTAAAAAATCTTGGCTCTCCCAGTGGAAGTGCTCCCTCATGGTATGCAAGGTTTCCCCAAAAGAATAGTCCTCAGGAGGAGAAGCTGAATGAATAGATTCTTCAGCATCAGAACCCTCATAGGGGGGAAGAAAATATTCCTGATCAGAAGAGGAATCAGAAGAAATAAAAACCTGATCTGAAGATTCATAGTCTGTCTCTTGCCTAGGCCTCTTATCAGGAGGGGGATGGGAACCCCTGATCAAGGTAATCAAGTCTTCGGCCATTTTGAGCATCTGTTTTTTGGGCATGGAGGCCTGTCCACGTGGCTCTTGAGTTTGTTTCTTTGTCTTTGAGGGTGTTTTAGTCTTTGCCTTTGAAGCTGAAGTCAGTTTAATGTATAGATGTTTAGGTCTGAATACACCCTCAGAAGCCGGTGCCTGCTCAGCGGCTCCGGACCCATCTGAAGGAATAGTGTCCGAGGCTCCAATACCTTGAGTTTCCAGTGGCATAGCCGACTCCACGTGGGAGTCGGTAGCGGCCTGCGACTATAAAGTAGCAGGTGTCAGGGGCTGCGAAAGCGCCTCACTGAGAACCGGTGAACCAGCGACTGGCTTAGGAGAAGCTTCATTGTTGGTTTTGGGCCTCAGCTGTCTATCTTTTTCTTTGCCTTTTTTGTGTACTCTGGTAGTCAGATGGCTATCCGACGACATTTCTGGATAATTAAACTTGCGTCCAAAATAGTTTAATGAAAAATCATACTGACGTTTAATAGTGCGTTGGTTAAATCTAGCACAAAACTGACAACCTGAAACATTATGGTCAGGGCCTAGGCAAGGAATACAGTAACAATGAAAGTCCTTATGAGGTATTTACTTTCCACAAGAAATACAATTATTAACTTTTTCTGACATCGGTCTGGAGCAAGAAAATGTTTCCCCATCGGGGTACTTAGCTTTAATGAAGAGTTCGGATCTGAAATTCGAACACGAAAATCTCAGGAGTTGGCCGACCGGCACTTGCGAACTGCTTCTGCTTCGGGCACTGCGCAGCAAGAAAGACTGAAGCAAATGGCTTTGGCTGCATCTTTTATATCCTTGACGACCTGATGTCAGCAACCGACGCAGGACCCAAGACTTTGGAATTCAGGCAGACTGAGGGCAACCTGCCAGCAGGATTACCCAAATGTAATGACTGCAACAGTGAAACACGAAGAACATCTAGACATGTTATGAAGGCCGACAGGTGTGGGGGCATACTTGATACAGATACTGAAAGTTACATAATGAAAACAAAGACCATGCTGAACACACCAGAGTTTTATTCAAAACATTCCTTTGAAGAGGTTAAAGCTGCACATATAGAATGGAAAGATAAGCTAACCACTATGCTTAAAGAAGAAGTTATCAGTGAAAAATTTGAGTATTTGAATACTCCTCATCCTAATTTACCTTTTTTTTTTGGGAGGGGGGATTCCCAAGCCCCATAGGAATAGGGAAGATACACCTTACAGACCTGTTATTGCAAGTCGAAGTTAGATTTGATTTTGCAGCCTCTTGCTGAAAACAACTCCTCTTTTATTTTAGATTTATTTGATTTAAAAAAAATGTATGTGAATGAACAAAGCATTTTGGTTACCACACATGTACTGTACTGAAGCAGCTACAGAGGCTTATAGCAGAAATAACAATGCTTCTTCTTTTCTTCTTCTTTCGGCTTTTCCCGGTTAGGGGTCGCCACAGCGGATCACCTGTCCGCTCATGATTGGCAGTGAAGCTTTACAGTGTTGAGTTGCCAGCCCGGTGCCCAACCTTCCACGGAAGACACACACACACACACACACACACACACACACACACACACACACACACGCACACACGCACACACGCACACCGCACACACACACACACACACACACACACACACACACACACACACACACACACACACACACACGCACGCACGCACGCACTCACACCTAGGGCAAATTTAGAGTGTCCAATCCACCTGCAGCATGTCTTTGGGATGTGGGAGGAAACCGGAGCACCCGGAGGAAACTCACGCAACCACAGGGAGGACATGCAGACTTCGCCAGAAGGCAGATCAGCCGAGGATCGAACCGGAGAACCTCTTGCTGTGAGGTGGCAATGCTAACCACTGCACCACCGTGGCCGCCCAGCAGAAATAACAATGCTACACAAGGGTAAACTGAATGCTTTGGAAAGCTGATAAACATGGTGTTTTACAATTTTTTTCAGTTTCAATGGCCAGGCTTACAAACAGATGAGGGGGATGGACATGGGTGTGGCTATGGCCTCTAGCTTGGCCAATGTAGCCTTAGGCAAGTGGGAAAAGGAACTTATACTGCTTTACTGACGATGCATTCATCGTCTGGGAAAGTGAGAAATCTGAACTCACTGCGCTTATCCATTACATCAATAACTCCTCCTCCTTCCTGAAATTTCCCACTTCCATCAGCTCAGAGTCAGTGCAGTTCCTTGATATGACTGTCAGTACTGATAAAGACAGAGGAAAATTAAACAGTAACTTATACAGGAAACCAAGAAAAGTGAACTATTTACTTCACAGAGATAGCATGCATACAGTAAAAATTAAGCACAATGTAATAAAATCCCAAGACTACAGATCAGCACACATTACTACAGATTTGACCAACCAGAGTATATGAGTCAAACATGTTACATATGATCCTGGATCCCATTAGAGATTCTGAAACTAACAATGACCCTATGTGGAACAGGCCTTTTGGTAGAATTATGCAATGAGGCCACACTGTCCCAAAAGAAGAGAAAAATAAGGACAGCTGCATTCTAAGTTACACCTGTGATTTCAATACAGTTAAAGCCATCATTAAGGAGAACTGGGCCATCCTCACTGACAATCAGCAGCTTGTAAGGGTTTTAGGAGATCACCCTACTTTTGTATATAAAAAGAGCGGAAGCATACATAGCTGTGTGGAAAAGATAAAGAAAAATAAGAAACAGGATGACATGAGCACTAACATCTGTGGGCAACTTAACTGCACTTTCTGTAATTACTTGATGGATTGTGACTCATTTGAGTGCCCCTATCTTCAAAAAGATGGTGAATTATTCAGCAGGTGGTAACTGTAATACTGAAAAAGTTGTATATAGGGCCATGTGTAATGACTGCCCTGCATTTTACGTGGGTAAGACTATGAATAAACTGAAAAGGAGGATTTTGGATCACCTTTCTGACGTCAGACATAAATGCAAGAGGAATGCCTTATCCAAACACTTATTAGAACACCCCAGACATTCTGGTTTTAAACTTATCATTCTGGATTGTGTAGAGATGGATGAGCTTGAAGGGTATGTCAAGGATGTGCTGGAGAAAACAGAACTTTGATGGCAGTGGAAATTAAATGCATTCAGAAAACCAGGACTAAACTACTATTGCTCTATTAAGAGTGTGTTGAATTTACGTAAGCTGTCACACAATCTGAAAAGGTTTTTAGTGAATTTTTTAGGAATATTTTTAGGTACTAAAATATACAAACTAATAATAAAAAGGATGCATAGAATGTGTATATATAAAAAAAAAAAAAAAAAAAAAATATATATATATATGTATATATATATATATATATATATACAGTAGCAAGCTATATATATATATATATATATATATATATATATATATATACACACATATACATATATATATATACACACACACACACACACACACACACACACACACACACACACACACACACACGTTTAGTTACTTTAACTTTAATTCTGCTTTGATTAGAATTATTGCATCACACTAGGGTTTTTTCATGCCTCTATTAACATGTAGTATTGGTATAATTCCAGTCCAAAGAGACAGCCTGTCGCTCTTAAAAAAAAAAAAAAGGGGGAGGAATGCCAACACAGCATGGAGCAGATCACACAAATAAGACAGAGAACCAGAAGAATCCTCAACCAAAATGAGATCCTGATGGCGAGACAAGCACTAGACAAAATCTCTTTCATTTGGACATGTATGTTTTTCTGGTAGTGGGTTTCCTGGCCTCCTGCAGAACCCATAGGATGCCCTCAGAAAAAAAAGGTGCCTAGTGCCTACAAGGAATCAAAACCCTACCACCCACAGTGTCATCTGAAGAGTTGATAGATGAGGATGGATAGGAGATCCATTGTCCTGTGTGAGAAGATCCATCCAGTGAGGTAAGATGTGGTAATTGCCCTGGTCAAGTAATAAAGAAGACAGAGCTAATGCTGTCTGGGTCAAAAGGGAGTTACCGGTAAGATTTTCAGAGTCCGACCTGATTTTGTGCAGAACTCAAGGCAGCAGAGGAAGGGGTGAGGGCATATAGAAACACTCCCACCCAAGGAGAAGACAAGGTGTCCACTTTCCAAGCCTGATGACTTGGTACTCAGGAACAGTAAGGCAGAAAGGAGTTCAAACTGACATTCGACAATGGGTTCAGATGAGTGGCAAAGATTTTCTGAGTTTTTGCATCCGTATGTCATCTTTATGCCCTATGCCTTATGCAGGGAGCATATGTGCGACATATGGTGCCTATATAATTTAAAGGCTTTGGTATACTGGACAGGCGTTGGGCTATCCTTGGTAGGATACCCCTTATATAAAGAATTCTGCAACACTGATATGGGAAGACATATTGAGATTTCCCTGAAATCACCTTGGTACAAATCTTAAAATCCCTATTAAGGACTAAAAGTAACACTTACTGGCAACATACCAGGCTGCATTCTAATCTGTGGTGAGTATGTACTGTCTTAGCCTCTACTTAGATTTTTCAACTTCAGCTTATCCACAGGGTTTATGCCTATTACCTGTAGAACAGCCACCAAGTCCCCTACACAAGGGTGGCCCCTCTACAGATCCAGGCAATTACAGGCCATTAGCCTCATCAGCCTTACATGCAAATTCATGGAATGTATCACAACAGAACTCATTCATACACATGCAGGTAACTTAAAACTAGATCCCAACTAGTTTGGTTTTGTGAAGGACAGGTGCTGTCTCCTGAACCTACTAAGCTTCTCTGAAAATGTTTCACAGGCTGTGGACAGTGGTCACTCAGTGCACTCTGGTTATCTTGATCTGGACAATGCTTCTGACTCTATCCCCCATGCTGGTACTGTTAAAAAATTAGAAAACCTTAATGTAAACCCCACATTGTCCACTTAATTGCAAACTGTCTATCTGACAGATCCCAGGCTGTGAAACGTTCTGGTACCCTTTCTGAATGTAAAATTGTAACTAGTAGGGTATTACGAGGAATCAGTGCTGAGGCCTCTCCTGTATAGCAGTTATTCTGCACACATCCAATCCAATGTTCCAGAAGTGTGGTTGACCAAGTTTACTAATGATGGTAAACTAGGTAATGTTACCCAAGGGCTGAAATATGCACATACCTAGTGTACTTAAGATGGTTTCAAGATAAATGCAAAAAAAAACTGCAGTGTAGTAGCATACAATAAAAAAGTTGTGCTCACCTCATATGTTTTAAATAGCACTCCCCTTCAGATAAACACAGTTATAAGAGGTCTGGGTACTTATGTGGACAATTCTCTTTCATTCATTTCGGTTTCCACCATACTAAGGAAATCCTTGATGTCTGGGCCAGTTGATTTCCAAGGGAATGCTTCAAAATTGAAAGAAGTCATCCTGCCCCTGTACTTTTCCCTCATTAGCCCCATCACTGAATAAAATGCCACATTTGGTATGTAAAAATCTACTACAAAGGTCCCAAAGACCCTTTATTGAGAAAATCAAAGGCCTTACATCTTTCAGCTATCCATACAGATTAGCACAGCTCACAGGCTGCTCTGAGGTGGTCTGTATCTTCCTTTTTGAGCCATGAAAGACCCAGTCTTCTTTGACCTTCTCTTTCTTTGCAAAACCAGTAGCTCTACAACCACCATAAACCTAAACCAGCACATGAACAAAACTCAGTGGAGAGAGAGGTTCAAAACTTAGCATATTGTCAGCCTTTGGAATATGTTACTACTACAGGTCAAAGTCCTATTTGATTATCTTTAAATCTAATCTCGATGACTGGATGGGAAGACAATTTTTCACCAGGATTGTCACATACAACCTTGATTAATTTGGGGAATAAGCACCTTTACATACTTGAAAAGGAAGGCATGAACTTTTAAGTGCCTGCTTAAAGCTGTATATGGCTAGGCATCTTATAGGCCATGTGATTACTTGTCTAGAATTGTTCTATGTTCCATCGTTCCAAAATATGGGTACTTGAGAGATGTTTGACTGACATACTTCCAGAACTGTTTAGGCTGTCTGACTGAATCAATTTGCTGGGCTTGAAGGAAGGTAGATTTGTATCTTTTGACTGCCTTCTTGGCTAACCTCTTTAAAAACAGACAACAAAGGTGGAAATCATCCTCTTATGTCTGGTATATGAGCTTTTTTTTATTCAAGCCAAACACAGTCAAATATTTTGAGTAAAATGTTATTTTATGAACCTCAACTTAGAATTAGTCATAAAACTGCCTAGATATATATATTTTTTGGTAGGCAATGTAATGTGTTAGTCAAACTGATGGTTGTTTCAGAAGGGTCAACAGACAATACAACTGGGGACCAAATCATCAGACTATGGATCTGTTTTACTGCGAGTATTCTTTGCTTTGTCTTTTTGTCCACAGTATACTATGTATACAGGTGTTTTTTGTGGGGTGTAATTACAGTGCAAAGTATGAGAAGAGGGTCGTTAACTGTAACAAGAACACTAGCAGAGAAAATAAAAGTGGGATTATTACTACTTATCACAAGGGCGATTACAGTATGATTGCTCGAGTCTACTCAGGTTGTCAATGAATTACATGCGGTCTTAAGAGAGCTAAGTAGGCTGAGACTGAATAAAACATTCCTAAGAGTAAACAATGGCTTAAATAGTGAAATTCCAAGCCTGTTAAAAAAATATCAACTACAACATGTGCACAAGAGCCTTCAAGGAAAAAAGTGATTGTGACAGTTTGCTAAAATAATAAAAAGCAGAACAAGCTTTCATTCATACACACAGGTGCTTCCTCATCCAGTAAAACCAGAACATGCATAACTTGCACTTTAATTCTTTAACATTACACGACGGTCGAAATTAGTATCTTTATAAAGGTATAGTTTCTTCATTTACAAACTGAATACACTGACTTCTAACCAGTCTTAACTTTAATGATACTCAGTCTATTCAAACCAGGTAGTTTATCAGATCTAGTCATAGGTGACTCTACAGTCAGGCATACTGATGTCCCACTTACCAGGTTAAACACGGAGAAGGTTACTGTCAGCTGCCTGTCGGGTGACAGGATCCGCCATATAACGCAAGCACTCAGGTCACTCCACAAGTACAAATATGACTCTGTCATTGTCCATGTTGGTGTGAATGACCTGAGATGTACCTCCCTGGACTACATGAAAAGAGACATGGAGGAGCTCTCGGATCATGTAGCCCAGGCAGGTATGACCTTAGCCCTGAGTAGCATCCTGCCATCTCCCAGAATGATACCACAACACAAGGACAAAATGATTGACTTCAACAATTGGCTAAGCTTCTGGTGTCATTCTAAGGGGATCCAGTGTCTGTCTGCCTGGGATGACATGATCGACAAACCACGATGCTTTGCTAGAGATGGCCTGCACCTGTCGCCCCTGGGATTCTGGATACTGGCGAAGGCTCTTATCATCCCTATAGTACCTTTTTAGGCAAGGTTCAAATGACAAACTCACCACTGTAGCAGGTATAAGCAAGCAAAATCTGAGGGTAATGCTACTCAATGCTAGAAGTCAAAACCTCAAAATGCACTCACTCGAGGCACTCCTTAAAATGGAGAACATTGACATCTTTACAGTGATGGAGACCTGGTACAAGGCTCCAGACAGCACCCCTGCATTAGCAGGTTATAACTCATACCACACCTTTCAAACAGCTAACCTGGACTGAAACACTAAAGAAGGAGGCGTGTCCATATTCATTAAGGATATCCACACCTCCACGCTACTTTCTCAACATAATGCATCCAAAAATTATCCAAGTGCAGCTAACACTGGACAAGACTGCAATCCAGTTTGTAGCTTGTTATATATCCCCCGCCATGCCCCAAGATGCCCATTCCACGTTTCTTGATGTACTGGGTAATATTAAGGTACAACCCAATACCCTAATAATGGGTGATTTCAACTACCCCACCATCAACTGGGAAAACTGCTCATGTACTAACTCATTTGCTCAACACTTTCTGGAATTCATAAATTTTAACGCCCTGGATCAGCTTGTCCATAACCCCACCAGAGGCAGCAATATCCTGGACCTGGTCATTACCAATATGGGCAACCGATGTTCCATGCCAGAGGTCAACTCCTCGCTGTTCAGATCCGACCACAAGCTAACCACCCTAGACATCAATATCCCGCCCCCACCCCCCATTAAGGAAAACCACTGTAAAAAACTTCTCCAAAGCCAACTTCATACTTTTTAAAACAGAAGTGACAAGCTTCACGACACCCATATAGATGAAAAATAGAGGTACGACTGCTGAATCCTGTATAAATGCACTGTATAAGCACATACACGAGTGCATGGATCGTGCCCATCCTCAACAGAACCAAGACGTTATCCTCCAAAAAAAGGAAGCCAATCTGGTGGTCCCCTGCCATAAACAAACTCTACAACACAAGGAAGAAGCTGTTGCAAAAAAAAAAAGAGTAAAATCCCCTGATTGCAGGAACTCCCTGGTCAGCCTCAGTACAAAGCTAAGATCCCTCATAAAATCCTCCAGAGCTAGTTACCACAATAAAACTGCCACTGATTCTAAAGACAACCACAAAGCATTGTACAGCTATATCAAGACTCTCAATGGCGACACTCAGATCTGCTCTGAGCTACAGCACAATGGACTAGATATACAGAACCAACTTATATTGCCAACATCCTGGCAGATAAGTTCAGTGCAAACTTCACACTCCCCCACCCTACAAAGGGCCCATCACTATACCGGAAGAATGCAAAGCCCCTGTAATCACGGCTACACAAGTAAAGACCGCACTTGCTAAAGTCAAGAACACAGCATCCATGGGATCTGACAACATCCCAGGCTGTGTTTTGCACAAAAACAAAACAAACTGACACCCCACCTAAGTACCATGTTCAGTCATAGCCTCACTTCAGGCTTTGTGTCTACTGAATGGCTCATAGGTTCATACTAGGCTATCTGCCCTGGGGCAATTATAAGCCTAGCCCAATTCTGTATGGCTTACGCCACCCCTTGATTTGAGTATACTGTGCCCTTTTTAAGGTTTAGTTTACTGTGCCTCTGTCTAATAGTGACATGGGAGTAATCCCTGGGACAAACCTACGATCCCCCATCCACTTATCGAGATTCTTCTTGAAGAGATTCAGTGAGGTGCTCTGCCTCACATGAACTGGAATTCTATTCCAGAGCGAAGGGAGCCTCTGGGTTATGAACCTGTCCCTCCAGCAAGTTCTATTTATTTCTGTGCTGAGGTTCAAGTCCCTCGAGCGTGTGGCTCTAAGGGATTTAGATTTACTGAGGTGGTGGCTCACAGCGATGGTTACCCCACCCCACAAACGGGGCGCCACCACGGACCCCGGGAACTACCGCCACATTAGCCTGACAAGCCTGGTCTGCAAAGTCATGGAATGCATCATCTTGGAGCTTATAAATGAGGACACAGGTAACCTCCAAACTCTGGACCCCACTCAGTTTGGGTTTGTAAAAGGTAGGTCATGTCTCCTAAACCTGACTGACTTCTTTGAAGCAGTCACCAGAGGCGTGGATGAGGGTAAGGTGGTGCACACAGCCTATCTTGACCTTGCCAAGGCTTTCGACACCATCCTCCACTCTGGAATTATAGATAAACTCACTAGACTGGGCATAAATCCCTATGTCACAAGATGGGTGGCCAACTGGCTCACTGACAGAACCCACACAATGAAAGTAGCTGACTCCAAATCCAACTTCAGACTAGTGACAGGTGGAGTACCACAGGGCTCAGTCCTGGGTCCTCTCTTGTTTGGCATCTACTTCTCAGAAGTCCAGGCTAATACAGCAGGTCTTTGGCTAACGAAGTTCACAGACGACTGCAAACTAGATGCCATAATAGAATCACCTAATGATGTGGACATTCTACAAAGGGGCTTCACTGAGCCTGATGCTTGGTGTCAAAGTCATGGCCTCAAGCTCAATGTGAAGAAGTGCACTGTCATCCCCTATGGGAAAAACACTGTACCCATGAACTACTATATAGGCGGTAGCCTACTAAACACCGAAAGTGTGATAAGAGACCTTGGGACACAGGTGGACAGTAGTCTCTCCTTTGATAATCGCATCGCCACAGTAGTCAGGAAATCCTTCTACGTGGCACACCTCATCACAAAGGGGTTCACCTCCAGAAAAAAAAAGAGGCCATTGTTCCTCTCTACTCATCCCTCATCAGACCCATTATAGAGTACAATGCCCCGTTTGGCATGTACCTCGCAAGACATCTACAACAAGTAGAACGGCCACAGAAATACCTCACTAAGAGGATTACCGGCCTCAAACAGATGCCATATGCAGACCATCTCAAAAAATTCCAGCTCTACTCCGTCACTTATCCCCTACTCAGAAGTGACTTCTGCCTAACATACAAAGCCATGTCAAACCCTGCTACACCGCCTAGTCAGATTCGACTTCTGCCTAACATACAAAGCCATGTCAAACCCTGCTACACTTAAAGAAACCCCAGTCCCTCTGAGCCAAACACTCCAGGGACCTAAACCTTGCCACCACAATAAACAGAACATGCTGGAGGGATAGATTCCTGTCCCAGAGACTTCCCATGCTCTGGAACAGACTACCCATTCATGTCAAGCAAAGCTCCTCATTAGCCCTCTCTAAAAATCTTGACAATTGGATGGGAAATAGGAAATTCACCCCAGGGAACACTTCCGTGGCTCTGCTAGACAGGGGCACAGGAAAATAACTTTCTTGGGTGGTGAAAGCCAGGGAACATTTTTGGCTAGGCTTACATAGGCCCAGGGGCCGATAGCCTAGTACCTACCTATGAATCTATGAACCTATAAGTATAGTAATCAAGTTATACTCGCAGTTCTCTTTTGCTGTTATCAAATCACAATAAACAAGTTGCAATATAGCAAATCTAAATGCATGGCTAGCATATTTCTCATAAATGCAAAACATACATATATGGATATAGAAAACAGCTGCAAGAATCGTACTTCTGGTCTCTGATAGATGGTCATTATACAATCCTTTACTTTCTATTTGATTTGATATTTGCTACACCCATTAAATACGGCCAAATATCTCACTGTCAGCATATGTGGTCAGGTAGTATTTCGTTAAGAGTTCCACAACATATAAAATATTTTTTGTAAGGATATCTACATTGCTGCTATTTATGTGCTAATTCTGACTAAACCTAACATTTCTAACATTCGTTACGAATTCTCCCATTTCTTAAAAGAGGAATAAGGAAATGCATGCACAACGAGCTTAATATATACCCTGTGCCTTTTACTAATTCTTGATCAGCATGTCTGCCTATTACATGCCAACGTCACTCTGTGTCCTACATGTGTATTATGTCGCTCCACCTTCAGAACATGGCGACTTAGTAGTGTTTCCACATTCACATAGAATGTGCCCTTTTATGTACAGCTCATTATTGACACAAAGCAAACTTGTTTATCAAGTCATTTAATTGTTCATTTACAATCAAACTGTCATTTCGGTATGGTGATCCTATCCACCTATCCCATAATAACACACCTAAACATAAATTACAGATGCATGCTTGACCTATGCGAATACGGTCACTTCCACACCTTTTACTATTCAAGTCACCTGTCCATAGTGTAACATATTTTCATAAAGATAACTGTTGAGAACTAGAAACAACTTTACATTTATGAAAAGAGAACAAAACTGTTGCTTGAGATGAGGTCAGAGAACTGTCAAGAAGAAGCTGCTTCCTTCTGCAATTTATGCAAATCATCTGTTGCACGGACAAGAAAGGCCATACGTTACATCTCAGCTGCCTATCTTCTTTTTTCTAACACTTCAGAAGGAAGCTACTTCCTAAATTCAAGCACATCTTAAAACACAGCTACAGATATTAAGAATGATTGTAACCACTACCTCCCACACAATAAGCAAAGTGATGTAAAATATCAACAGAGACATTCCTTAAAGGAGGGGTAATGTTTCTCTGGGGAACTCTACAATGCTGATCCTTTAGATATTTTATTTTATTTTTTCTTATGCTTCCAGAATGAAAACACTGTAAAAAGACTAGAGATATGCTCCAAAATGAACAAGAATGGGCACATTTTAAAGCAGCAATATTAACATAATCACTTTAGTTTGCAAGTGCATCTGTGCTACAGCAGAAAACTGCCCATAAGCATCAGATTTTCATTTGCTTGCTTACGTAATGGGCAAGTGATCTGTCCCTTAGATCTTTTTCAACCACGACCCAAGACATTAAAGTACTTCTTACAGCCAAAAGAAAAAAAATGCACACAGTTTCACTATCAAATTGATGACACGGTGACTCTGTAGAAACTATTTTTGCCTTATAGTTCTAAGATCCAATTGCAGACAAGGTCAAAGAGAAAAGAATACGGTGGTTTCAGCACATGTGCAGAAACACAGAAGGCAATCTGGTGAACATTTGGGACAGACAGGATGAAGGCAAGAGGAAACAAGGGTAGACCATCTGGCAGAGGTGGATGGATTGTGTGAGATAAGACTTGTGACAGTCAGGCATGAGTGTTGAAGTTAAGAGAGTGGCAATGAATCAAGAGACAGAGATGGTGACAGTTGACATGACACCCTGACTCCATGTATGAAAATGAGAAAAAAAGAGGGGTTGAATAGGAGGAATTCTAAGATTCAAGCCTAACCTGTGGTTACTGTCTTTGTGTAGTTTTACATGTTCTTAACTTCTTGGCTGAATGTTTTGTCTGAAAAAAATATTTTAGTTATTCGCTACACTGAACTGATACATATGTATTATACTTTTGCTGCTGCTGTGCCCAAGAAGTTTCTAAAATGGGCCAGATAACTTAATGGCAAATGAAGTAAAACTACATTACATTCCTATTTTTTTTCCAATGGTCTGTTCTTGGTTAGCTTATGTGGGATGCTCTGTGATAGCATGGCTCCCCTGAGCCCCAAATACCCCCCCAATGCAGTGAACACTTACATGCAGTATTACCGAGGCATTAGAGTCACCAGCCCACCCAAGTGATGACAGTTTTCTCATAAAAGGTGTAAGTGAGTCTGGAAGTTTCCACTGCTGCTTGCAAAGGCAGGACTGAACATATGCTCCTACCCCCCTTTTACATAGTCGCATCAATTGTACAGCCTCAGCAAGTAAGATTGTAGAAGCTTCTCTGCTCAGGTCCTAGGTCAATGACGCCTTCAGACCCACCTATTCATTTACTCACTCACCTAGCCCAGCGACCTTTCCATGTCCTGCTCTCTGCCACCCACTTCAATCAGGACTTCAGTCTTACCCTCCAGCACAAAAGGCAAGCAGGACACACCCAGTCATTTCCCTGACAGCTCCAACAGGTGCCTGAGCCACTACCTGAACTCATACCTTGATTACAGTCAGAGCCTTATCCATCAATGCCAATGGCGGTAAAGCAATTCTCAGAAATGTAACTAGGGTCTGAAATAGCCACTCATCTCTGGCATTAACCCAGTTTGTAAGGGAATGGTACTTAAGCTGAATAGGTATTCTTAAATTTGTAAGTAGTTATAAATTTGTTATTATCTGTGCACACATAAAATTTTGATAGCATGAATGATTTTATATTTTGAGTTAGTATAGGCTCTCTGTAATTCACTGTGAATGGTAGAGAGCACACAATGTATCTTTAAGAAGTGTGAATGATTAGTTCTTAATTGGTGATTGTTAAGTAATTGTTTTATATAAAAAGGAAGTATTTGCATTTTGTTTTTATGGTCTGGTATTCCCATGAAAGCGCTTACCTATTGTAATAAAGCAGTTTTCTTTTAACCGTGGAAAAATATTTTTTTGATTCAGCTTGTTTTTGCATTACTGGGAAAAGACTTTAACTGTTTATCTGCCTGGTTTATGATCCCTGGACATTTGTGTCCATTGCATTTTTTGTGGACTTTTATCCGAGGATACATTCTTCTAGTTGGTATACTGCTACTTGTGTGTGGATTCTTAAATTTGTCCCTGGATTTGTGTGTGTGTGTGTGTGTGTGTGTGTGTGTGTGTGTGTGTGTGTGTGTGTGTGTGTGTGTGTGTGTGTGTGTGTCTCTCCAGCCTCACATTGAAATGACACGACCTCCCACCTTGCTGTACATTCTGTCTTGCCCGATATTTCCCCAACACAGTTTGGCTCACATGTACTGAGAAGCTGATTAAAAAGCTAATGAGAAATTAATATCTGTTTGTTAAACTCCATCTCAAAAATCACTTCACCTTCCCATTTAAACAATCAAAGAAATAAAACTTAGATCTCCTATCAAAATTCAGCATACATCAGGGCAAGGAACTGCTTTCACTTTTCCCTATTCTACCAGTTACAAAGGTACGAGCACTGAGCAGTGCTAATATTGCAAAATAAATCTGACTGTATGAAACAAACACAGCGTGTAAATATAATGTCCTGTGCAGACCACTTCAAGGTCCTATCCCTTATCATGTCTCCTACAGGCTTTTGAGGGGAGATCTATACCTGACATACAGGGCATTGTCTGACCCCACTCTGATAGACCTCCTGCATATCCAAAAAACGAAGAACAGGATTACTCATTCTAAACACTTAAATCTTGCCTTTGATGCAACTAGAACCTGCTGGGCAAACAGGTATATATCCCAGAGACTACCCCGTCTATGGAACAAGCTCCCTATCTATGTGAAGCAGAGTTCCTCCCTAACCCAATTCAAATGTAACTTGGGACAAATGGAAGGAGAACAGAAAATTCATCCCTGGTTTGGTACCTATGTCTCTAATGGACACAGGCAACCTGTAAATAGTTCATCTCCCAGCCCTCTGCTTGTACACATTTCATCTCCCAAATCCCTACTTACGCTTATCAAAAGTACCAAAACTTAACAAAAATGTGGGATGTAAGGCTAGCCTTAAAAAGGCCCTTGTGGTCATTAACCTAGTAAAAGCCTATGAACTTATAAACATACAGACTCACTACTATATAGATGTGCATATTTGAACACAGACAGGTATAAGAGTGTTCTTTGCAAAATACTTGCTACTTAGTGAGAGCTTCTTTCACATTATCAGAATTGTGGGAAAAAGACTGTGTTAGGAATATCCCTCATAGATTCGCCATCATCCTCACTATAACACTACCCACCCATACCTCTCAAGTGTACCTCATTATGGGGAACGTTCCTCATTTGGGTCTTAAAAAGTTCACGTGCCTCGAAGTTCCACACTGAAAGGGTCTGTTACACATTCAGTGTTAGGAGATTTTTAACTGATATCCATAGTAGAGAGAAATTAATCATATTAATTCATTAAAAGATATTTTTTATAAGCAAAACCAGCATATTTTAATCATCCCATGACCTTCCTAGGTGAAGTTGTTAGTAAGCCATTACTATGTGTTCCACATGTTGCCATTTGTTCCACATCACTAAGTCTAGTATTCCTCATTTTGGAGATAGAAGGTTGAGAGCTATGCTGCCACCCCTCAGATATGGAAGAAGACTGTGATTCACTAACACACCAAGCGCAATACCACTCCATATCAGTGCTGCACAGAGCTGAAGTCAGTGTCTCAGCAGGCTGCATACTCACATTTAGTGCTGAAATATCAGAAGACTAGGTTCTGTCCCCACACAAGCCACCATAATATTGCAATGATGGCACAACAGTGCAATAATTTGGAGTGGCAATGTTGTATTTTGCTTGAAAATGTTGGAGTTTATGTCTACAAAAAGTTGAAGGTCTAAAACTTTTTTATTACAAACATAAATTAATAAACATTTACTTATTCCTGTATACGTGTGTGAGTTATCATGTTTTGCTGCTGTGACGCCCATGCACTGGCCCAGCAATCAAGGAGCCTCAATCTTCACCACTAACACCAGTGAGGGGCGTCTATATAGAGAAAGGGTAATAAATACTCTCCCAGTAAAGTACAATTTCCCTTAAGAGCACACAGAGATCACAGTCAATCTGGGGCTGATTTCTCCCTTTCTCTCTCTAGGTCCCCAATAAGACTCCCCACTGACAAAGCTATAGGGTATAGATCACAGCCTAGTGGGCAAGCTAAAACCTCCAGCACCCTCTCTATCCAACCAGTACTTTGTGTCCCTGCCCGACACACACACACACACACACACACACACACACACACACACACACACACACACACACACACTTTGAGACAAGAGTTATATACAACCACACAGACACTCCTGGAAAAGGCTGGCACAGGTTCTCCAGCTGTGCCCCTTTTACCCAGACTATACGGTAGTACCACTTGCCACCACCCACTAATATTTATCAGCTACTAAAAGGCCCTTATGAAAGTGTCCAATTATTATTGTGCAATATTAATATCCAAATGGTAAGTGCAACTGAACAGTCAAGGCTTACAGGACTGGCTTGGCCAGTATCACTACATACATGCAGTGTACTCTAGAGCTTACATTATCTCTACACAAAACAGCCACAGTTGAAAGGTTTAAAATATTCAATAATAAATAATAAAAACACAAGACAATACTTACCACACAGTGCTAGCCAAGAGTTCAGAGATCACAGAGAAATACTTAAAATAATAGAATAGTTCTGATATCAACTCAGAAAAACACAGTCTAATCTTCCTATTTCCTAGCTATTTCTAAGAGAAACACTAAAGTCTAAGATCCTACTTACATACAGACACAGGCAGAGTGTTGGTGAGTTGGATGTTCTCAAGACAAATGCTAAATGCTGTCATTCTTTCTGTCCTCAAATTGATAAATCAGTACCACTGATTCATTTCAGATTACATCATTTCTTTCTGGTTCCAATGCTAACAGAAATTCAGAGGTTAATAGCCCTTTTGATCTTGCAGCTGGTCAGGAAGCCAGAGCAATAAAATGAATTATACATGTAAATTCTAGCCATTAACTCTGGCCTCAAAACAATAGGCAGAATGCCTCCCTCTAGAAATCTCGGCTCTGAGTTTTAGATCAAATAATTTCACACTGCTTGACTTATCAGTTTTCATACAGCAGAGTGCACTGTTGTTACATTTTTTTCCAGTTCAACATCCAATACAGTCTTTTCACATTTCAGAGAACAAGCCTGTGGCTTACATTATTATTTACAAATGACCCCGGAGAACTCAAGCTAGTTTTTCAAGTGACCCTTGAGAAACATTGCTTGAGAGAGTTAGGTCTATCTGAGTATACCTTACCCCATTCCCTGTCTTGAGAGCCCATCTGCGCTGGCATTGCTAATCCCACTGTGGTGCTGCACTGACATATCATATGCTTGCAACCCTAGGCTCCATTTTAGCAACTTGGCATTTTGCTGGCTGGCTCTTTTTAACCATGTTAAGAGATTGTGATCTGTCACTACAGTGAATTTTCTTCCATACAGATAAGGCTGAAGTTTCTGCAGTACCCACACTATGGCTAGACATTACTTTTCTACAGCTGCATAGCACTCCTCCCTGGGTTGGAGCCTACAACTGAGATTTATTTATTTATTTATTTGCATTTGTTGACCGGGATAGTCCACTGGGTCAAGTTGGCCCATTTTCAGTGGAGGCCCGGGGAGAAAAAGCTCCACAAGAACATATATTCCATTACATGATAATATTTATATATATGTAAGGTTACATTATGTTCCTTAATGTACAGTATTTAAATAAATGCATCAGGTTAAACCAGGTTGACAGAGACAAAGCTGAATTAGATACATGTTTAAGAGAACAAAGAAGGGGGGTAGGAAGACAGTTGAGAAGTACTGTAAGTAGGAGCATGAGAGGGACATTCCCATTTGGAGGATAGATATATGAATAGCTGGCTTTTGAAGTTATTATGGTTAGGTATGTTGCGCAGGTGAGATGGGAGAGACTTCCAAAGTTTGGCTATTGTGAAGGATAGTAGTAGCTGGCCTGGGGGATGACAGGGTTTGTGTACTTGAAGCAGATTTTGGTTCTCTGATCTTAGGGAGCGGGGGGGGTGTAGGGTGTTAGTGCTGTGGCTAGGGATGGACAGTCAGAAGGTTTGAAGATGCGCTTGTGAGTAGTGATGAGTTGTAAATATCTAAGGTAGTTGGGGAGTGCTAGCCATTTGAGGTTGAGTAGTGAGTGGCAGTGATGGGATGAGCTTTTGGAGTTAGTAGCGAATTTGCTAATTTTGTGATAGCAGGCTTCAAGTTTGGAGAGCATGCCTAATTAGAGATTGGTAAATAGTGGAGTGCCATACATGAGTACTCTAAACATATTGGAAAATATTAATATACAACCAAACATCCTAATACTTGGTGATTTCAACTACCTTGCCATTAACTGAGAAAACTACTCATGTACCAACACCTTTGCCCAACGGTTCTTGGAATTCATAAATTCCAATGCCCTGGATCAACTAATCCATAGTCCCACCAGGGGCTCCAATATCCTAGACCTGGTCATTACCAGCATGGGAAATTGATGCTCCACACCTATGGTCACTCCCTTGTTGGTCAGGTCAGACCATAAGCTAATCACCCTTAATAGCCACATCCCACCCCCACCCCCCAGTAAGGAAACCTCATAAAAAAAGCCAACTTCATGCTCCTCAAGTCTGAAGTTACAAACTTCATGACACCCATGCAGATGAGAACTGAAAGTTCGACTGCTGAGTCCTACACTAAGGCACTGTACGAGCACATCCACTCATGCATGAATCGTGCCATCCCAAATAGAACCAAGATGCTCTCCTCCAAAAAAAGGAAGCCAATCTGGTGGTCCCCTGCCATAAACAAACTTTACAACAAAAGGAAGAAATTGTTGCAGAAAAGAGGAAAATCCCAGGGTGCAAAAAACTCCCTTACCAGCCTCAGTAAGAAGCTGAGATCCCTCATAAAATCCTCCAAAGCAAGTTACGAAAATAAAATTGCCAAAGATTCCAAAGACAACCACAATGCATTCTATAACTATGTCAAGAATATAAATGGCAATGCTCAGATCTACTCTGAGCTACTTCAAGGAACAACACTCGATCAGGTTGGATTTCGGCAATAAAGGCTGTACGCAGCTTCCCTTAAAACCAGTTTATTGAAAACAAGATGTCATTAAAAAGAAAACCACTTCATTTGCAAACAATGTTAAGCGCTTTCATCCGCCATCAGGCAGACTTCATCAGAACAATTTTCTGTTTCTACTGCTCCCTTTTTATCACAAATTCGGCGCCAAAATAGTATGATTGATCTTTGTCTAGTAAAATTTAAAGCCACAGGCACTTACATGCATTTTAATAACTGCTATTCTATACTTCATATTGATTGTCAACACCATGTGTTATATAAAGAGTAATATATCTGTTTATACTTAAAAAGCTCGCTTATATTAACCCAGAAAGTTGGTAACTCTATGAGACTAAGTATATTATACAATTGATAACTTAAAATTATACTTATATTAGTGGATGAATAATTATACGATGTCATGTTCATAACCATAGGAATTCACTTCTAAATTCATCTGTATTATACATGTAATGTATATAATGCTCACTGTACTGTGTATCACCTATTACAATATAATAATAATACATATGATTCAGATTCATAGTGCATATACTAATACTTACATATTCTTAATAATTGATTAAATATAATATAATAAATACAATTCTATAAATATATACAAAATATATATATTAATTAAAAATATATATTCATAAAAACTCCATTGTGGTTATTACTTAAAAACTCATAAGATTTAAAATAACTATAAAAATTGGATAGAATTTTAAAATATTTAAATTCATAGTCTATTAAGCTAATTCATAGCCACTTATAAATATAATACTATACTAGTTATTATCTCATTAATAAGAAAGGCTTTATGCTGACATAGTCATTGAGACCAGGTTTCGTTGTGGCATCAGTAAGAATTTGCCAATTGCTCTCTCTACATGCAAGTCTAATTTTCCAGTCCCCTCCCCATGGGTTAATGTACTCTTTGTCTATAATTGTAAAATAAAACAGATGGTGTTCTCCTGCTTCACTAATGTGTTTATAGAGTGCATTATTCATATCTTTACATTTAATCTTATAATAATGTTCGTAAATTCGTTGTCTCAATTGTCTCTCTGTTTTTCCTATATAGAATGCAGAGCATTCTATACACTTCGCTAAATAGACCACCTGTTTTGTATAACAATTTCCATTCAAACTTTTAATCTTTGTCCCGTTCATATTTTCCAATTTAATATAAGACTGGGTGTTGATGTAATGACACTGCTTACATCTCCCACATTTCTTAGTGGGGTTACATGATAGCTCTTTACGAACCTCTTCGTACCCTGCTCTTTCCAATAATTTCTTTATGTTAGGAGCTGTCTTGTATACTATTTTCGGGTACGATCCTATCTTGTCCATGTCCGTATTTGAAACTGTGACTATGCCCCAATGCCTTATTAGAATCTCCTTTATACTGTCAACATGAGGTGTGTATGTGAGGACACAAACTCTACCTGTTTGGTAACTATTGGTAGATCCTTCCCTTACCTTATGTTCATACTTCCTAATAATGAAATATACTTATCATTCCATTGTTTAGATCGTAGTTGATCGTATCATCAATAAGTAACCTGGGGTATCCTCTATCAAGGAAAAGTTTTTGATTAATTGCATCTCTTCCTCCATTTCCTTTTTGTAGATGACATCCTAGCCCCTCTTATGCATTGTCCTTTTATAATATTCTTAAAATATGTCTAGGATGATTACTAGTATAATATACATAATCATTGGAGTAGGTGCTTTCCTAAATACCTTAGAGGCAAATTCATTATCGTTAGTTTTAAAAATATATGTATCTAAAAGCGATATACCCTATCACTGTGGTTACATGTAAATTTAAAATAACTGGTGGTGTTATTTATGTATTCCATAAACTTGACAATCTCATCATTTGATCCTTTCCACAAAATAAAAATAGTCTAAAAATCTAGTGTAGAACATGATATTGGGGCTGTACACATTGTTATTCAATACATATTTGGTTTCCCAATCCAGCATGACTAAATTGGCAAAACAGGTCATAAGCGCACCCATTGCTACCCTTTATTTTGTTTGAAAATGTTTCCTTCAAACACTATGTAGTTGTGATCCAGGACTAAGGACATCATATCTACTATTAAAACAATCCTATCCCAACTTAATGTTGAATAGTTCCTAAGGCTGTTACTAAAACTCTCCAAGCCTTCTTCCTTCGATACTGGAAAATAGGTCAAACATCAATCGTAATGAATTTGTAGTCCATATTCCATAGAAGTGGAGTCAATTTTCCTAAGAAATCCCATGAATCTATAGTAAGATGTGGAATGTTTTTGTATACATGCTTGGTCCATCTATCTATTACTTGCCCTATATTAAAAGTTTTTGATTTGGACCCTGATACAATCGGTCTAAATGGTGGATTGAGTATAGATTTGTGTATTTTAGGTATACCCACTATATGGGCTAGAATAGGATTTTCAACACAAATAAATTCATAGATGTCCTGTGTAAGTCTATTATTTATGTAATACTCTTCAATAGCTGAATCAATGTATCTATATCCTGTAATCACTTCATTCATGGATATACCATCATAATTTCCTGATTTCTCTAAAATATTCAAAATAGCTGTTTTATATGTTGAACTAGGGTATATAACAACTCCACCCCCTTTATCGGGTTTCATTATTCTGATATCTTTATTTTGATTAAATCATTGAGGCATTTCCTTTCTTTTACTGTCAGGTTGTCCTCATATTCATAATTCTTATCTTTATTTCTTCGTTGTTTTTATTGTACCAATATATTTCCTTGCATACTATCTTTTCATAATTCAATATACTGGGATTGTTTGTAGGCATGTATGCACTTTTCTTTATCTCCCATGTGGGTATAACTGATTTATCCCCTGTTTTATCAAATTGTATCAAGGTTTAATTTTACAAAATAATTTAATTTGCTTAATGGTATCCACCAGTGAAAACTTAAAATTTGGTATAAACTTCATACCTTTGCTAAAAGACTATAAAACTCAGTTTGTATAACATAATCGGAGTAATTATAAACCTTAAAACCATTGTAAGTACTTGATATATGTTCTATATCAACATCCTGGTGGTTCCCCCCACTAGTGTTCAGTATATGCATCTGGGATAATTCAGTGATGGTATGAGTCGGTTGAGGTGTACTCTTGTTTAAAATTTTCTGTATGTAGGATCTTGGCCGTAATGGTTCTTCCTGAACTCTGGGTGATATCTGTCCCCTTGAAAATTTCCTTTTCCCTCTCTCCCTTCCCTCTCACTGAATCTCCTATCCATGTATACCATCTTCCTTTCCTGTGGCCAGATATATGCTTTCTGTAATCTATATGCTTCAACATCACGATCCAATTTACCATTCTTCCTGTTATGTATATTGAATGCTTGTTTGTCTGCTGAAAAAAATTGTTTCTCATATAAATCTTTCCATGCCTGAAAATCACTGTGTAATAAAATGCTTTCATTGATTAATTCTACTTCATTGATGAGAATGGACAGTTTCTCATCATTATGTTTCATTATTAATTTCATATATTTATAACGAAATCATCAAATAAATTATTAAATTCAAATTTTACACTGTCACTGTATGTAAGTCCCATTGGTAGTTTGAAGAATCGAAGACCCTTAGGTACTACTTGTATGTCTATACATTTAGATAGATAAGCATTATCCACTTTGATGTTCTTTATAGAACAAAGTTTTTCCAAAATTAAATATCATATCCTTTATACTATTTTTATCCTTATTCTTAGAAATAGATAAAGGTACTTGGTAAACTTTGTCAAAATTACATTCATCATTAATAAATTGGTTAAATACATCATTGTTAGGATATTCTGTTTTCTATCTTTTCTCTTTTTATATTGTATCTCTTTAACACAACAAAGCGTCCTTAATGGGACTAGTCATTTGATTTTTTACAGTACCTTGGTTTGTGCATGTGTCCCTTTTACTCAAAGTCGAGTAAGTTTTGAAAATAGGGTATGTCTTAGGTTTAGCTCCACGGCTCTCTGTTTCAGCGGTTGTGCAGCAGGCTGAAATCAAATGTGAAATCTTTATCGGGGGAAAGCACAAATTTGTCCTCCGTAGGTATAATCTCCAGCGATGCTTGTCGAGTGTTCAGTACACTGTTCTCTGCTTCTCGTTGACCATTAGGTATATCCAAATCGATGCTAGTGTCTGTAGACAATAAAATCTCTTTTTTGGAGCAGCAATGATTACGGAAGAAGCATGAGGGATGTTGCGATACCTGCAGTCTGTTTGATGCTTCCATTAGGCTGTTGAACATCTCCGTAAGCTTCTTCACTTCCGTGTAGAGCCCAGATACTTCCGCTCTCAACAGTTTGAGTTCCTCACCATTCGGGACCTCCTGCGTTTCCTCACCGTTCCCAGCCATGTTCGAGTACGCCAACTAGGTAAAGTAAAAAAGCACAATCCACTTCAAGGAACAACACTCGATCAGGTTGGATTTCGGCAATAAAGGCTGTACGCAGCTTCCCTTAAAACCAGTTTATTGAAAACAAGATGTCATTAAAAAGAAAACCACTTCATTTGCAAACAATGTTAAGCGCTTTCATCCGCCATCAGGCAGACTTCATCAGAACAATTTTCTGTTTCTACTGCTCCCTTTTTATCACAAATTCGGCGCCAAAATAGTATGATTGATCTTTGTCTAGTAAAATTTAAAGCCACAGGCACTTACATGCATTTTAATAACTGCTATTCTATACTTCATATTGATTGTCAACACCATGTGTTATATAAAGAGTAATATATCTGTTTATACTTAAAAAGCTCGCTTATATTAACCCAGAAAGTTGGTAACTCTATGAGACTAAGTATATTATACAATTGATAACTTAAAATTATACTTATATTAGTGGATGAATAATTATACGATGTCATGTTCATAACCATAGGAATTCACTTCTAAATTCATCTAAGCGAGCTTTTTAAGTATAAACAGATATATTACTCTTTATATAACACATGGTGTTGACAATCAATATGAAGTATAGAATAGCAGTTATTAAAATGCATGTAAGTGCCTGTGGCTTTAAATTTTACTAGACAAAGATCAATCATACTATTTTGGCGCCGAATTTGTGATAAAAAGGGAGCAGTAGAAACAGAAAATTGTTCTGATGAAGTCTGCCTGATGGCGGATGAAAGCGCTTAACATTGTTTGCAAATGAAGTGGTTTTCTTTTTAATGACATCTTGTTTTCAATAAACTGGTTTTAAGGGAAGCTGCACAGCCTTTATTGCCAAATCCAACCTGATCAGTGTTGTTCCTTGAAGTGGATTGTGCTTTTTTTACCTAGTTGGCGCATCGAACATGGCTGGGAACGGTGAGGAAACGCAGGAGGTCCCGAATGGTGAGGAACTCAAACTGTTGAGAGCGGAAGTATCTGGGCTCTACACGGAAGTGAAGAAGCTTACGGAGATGTTCAACAGCCTAATGGAAGCATCAAAACAGACTGCAGGTATCGGCAACATCCCTCATGCTTCTTCCGGTAATCATTGCTGCTCCAAAAAAGAGATTTTATTGTCTACAGACACTAGCATCGATTTGGATATACCTAATGGTCAACGAGAAGCAGAGAACAGTGTACTGAACACTCGACAAGCATCGCTGGAGATTATACCTACGGAGGACAGATTTGTGCTTTCCCCCGATAAAGATTTCACATTTGATTTCAGCCTGCTGCACAACCGCTGAAACAGAGAGCCGTGGAGCTAAACCTAAGACATACCCTATTTTCAAAACTTACTTGACTTTGAGTAAAAGGGACACATGCACAAACCAAGGTACTGTAAAAAATCAAATGACTAGTCCCATTAAGGACGCTTGTTGTGTTAAAGAGATACAATATAAAGAGAAAAGATAGAAAACAGAATATCCTAACAATGATGTATTTAACCAATTTATTAATGATGAATGTAATTTTGACAAAGTTTACCAAGTACCTTTATCTATTTCTAAGAATAAGGATAAAAATAGTATAAAGGATATGATATTTAATTTTGGAAAAAACTTTCTTCTATAAAGAACATCAAAGTGGATAATGCTTATCTATCTAAATGTATAGACATACAAGTAGTACCTAAGGGTCTTCGATTCTTCAAACTACCAATGGGACTTACATACAGTGACAGTGTAAAATTTGAATTTAATAATTTATTTGATGATTTCGGTTATAAATATATGAAATTAATAATGAAACATAATGATGAGAAACTGTCCATTCTCATCAATGAAGTAGAATTAATCAATGAAAGCATTTTATTACACAGTGATTTTCAATGGAAAGATTTATATGAGAAACAATTTTTTTCAGCAGACAAACAAGCATTCAATATACATAACAGGAAGAATGGTAAATTGGATCGTGATGTTGAAGCATATAGATTACAGAAAGCATATATCTGGCCACAGGAAAGGAAGATGGTATACATGGATAGAGATTCAGTGAGAGGAAGGGAGAGAGGGGAAAAGGAAATTTTCAAGGGGACAGATATCACCCAGAGTTCAGGAAGAACCATTACGCCAAGATCCTACATACAGAAAATTTTAAACAAGAGTACACCTCAACCGACTCATACCATCACTGAATTATCCCAGATGCATATACTGAACACTAGTGGGGGGAACCACCAGGATGTTGATATAGAACATATATCAAGTACTTACAATGGTTTTAAGGTTTATAATTACTCCGATTATGTTATACAAACTGAGTTTTATAGTCTTTTAGCAAAAGGTATGAAGTTTATACCAAATTTTAAGTTTTCACTGGTGGATACCATTAAGCAAATTAAATTATTTTGTCGAAAATTAAACTCATGTATACAATTTGATAAAACAGGGATAAATCAGTTATACCCACATGGGAGATAAAGAAAAAAAGTGCATACATGCCTACAAACAATCCCAGTATATTGAATTATGAAAAGATAGTATGCAAGGAAATATATTGGTACAATAAAACCAACGTGAAATAAAGATAAGAATTATGAATATGAGGACAACCTGACAGTAAAAGAAAGGAAATGCCTCAATGATTTAATCAAAAATAAAGATATCAGAATAATGAAACCCGATAAAGGGGGTGGAGTTGTTATATACCCTAGTTCAACATATAAAACAGCTATTTTGAATATTTTAGAGAAATCAGGGAATTATGATGGTATATCCATGAATGAAGTGATTACAGGATACAGATACATTGATTCAGCTATTGAAGAGTATTACATAAATAATAGACTTACACAGGACATCTATGAATTTATTTGTGTTGAAAATCCTATTCTAGCCCATATAGTGGGTATACCAAAAATACACAAATCTATACTCAATCCACCATTTAGACCGATTGTATCAGGGTCCAAATCAAAAACTTTTAATATAGGGCAAGTAATAGATAGATGGACCAAGCATGTATACAAAACATTCCACATCTTACTATAGATTCATGGGATTTCTTAGGAAAATTGACTCCACTTCTATGGAATATGGACTACAAATTCATTACGATTGATGTTTACCTATTTTCCAGTATCCCAAGGAAGAAGGCTTGGAGAGTTTTAGTAACAGCCTTAGGAACTATTCAACATTAAGTTGGGATAGGATTGTTTTAATAGTAGATATGATGTCCTTAGTCCTGATCACAACTACATAGTGTTTGAAGGAAACATTTTCAAACAAAATAAAGTAGCAATGGGTGCCTCTTGCGCACCTGTTTTTGCCAATTTAGTCATGCTGGATTGGGAAACCAAATATGTATTGAATAACAATGTGTACAGCCCCAATATCATGTTCTACACTAGATTTTTAGACGATATTTTTATTTTGTGGAAAGGATCAAATGATGAGATTGTCAAGTTTATGGAATACATAAATAACACCACCAGTTATTTTAAATTTACATGTAACCACAGTGATAGGGGTATATCGCTTTTAGATACATATATTTTTAAAACTAACGATAATGAATTTGCCTCTAAGGTATTTAGGAAAAGCACCTACTCCAATGATTATGTATATTATACTAGTAATCATCCTAGACATATTTTTAAGAATATTATAAAAGGACAATGCATAAGAGGGGCTAGGATGTCATCTACAAAAAAGGAAATGGAGGAAGAGATGCAATTAATCAAAAACTTTTCCTTGATAGAGGATACCCCAGGTTACTTATTGATGATACGATCAACTACGATCTAAACAATGGAATGATAAGTATATTTCATTATTAGGGAAGTATGAACATAAGGTAAGGGAAGGATCTACCAATAGTTACCAAACAGGTAGAGTTTGTGTCCTCACATACACACCTCATGTTGACAGTATAAAGGAGATTCTAATAAGGCATTGGGACATAGTCACAGTTTCAAATAATGACATGGACAAGATAGGATCGTGACCAAAATAGTATACAAGACAGCTCCTAACATAAAGAAATTATTGAAAGAGCAGGGTACTAAGAGGTTCGAAGAGCTATCATGTAACCCCACTAAGAAATGTGGGAGATGTAAGCAGTGTCATTACATCAACACCCAGTCTTATATTAAATTGGAAAATATGAACGGGACAAAGATTAAAAGTTTGAATGGAAATTGTTATACAAAACAGGTGGTCTATTTAGCGAAGTGTATAGAATGCTCTGCATTCTATATAGGAAAAACAGAGAGACAATTGAGACAACTAATTTACTTAACATTATTATAAGATTAAATGTAAAGATATGAATAATGCACTCTATAAACACATTAGTGAAGCAGGAGAACACCATCTGTTTTATTTTACAATTATAGACAAAGAGTACATTAACCCATGGGAGGGACTGGAAAATTAGACTTGCATGTAGAGAGAGCAATTGGCAAATTCTTACTGATGCCACAACTAAACCTGGTCTCAATGACTATGTCAGCATAAAGCCTTTCTTATTAATGAGATAATAACTAGTATAGTATTATATTTATAAGTGGCTATGAATTAGCTTAATAGACTATGAATTTAAATATTTTAAAATTCTATCCAATTTTTATAGTTATTTTAAATCTTATGAGTTTTTAAGTAATAACCACAATGGAGTTTTTATGAATATATATTTTAATTAATATATATATATTTTGTATATATTTATAGAATTGTATTTATTATATTATATTTAATCAATTATTAAGAATATGTAAGTATTAGTATATGCACTATGAATCTGAATCATATGTATTATTATTATATTGTAATAGGTGATACACAGTACAGTGAGCATTATATACATTACATGTATAATACAGATGAATTTAGAAGTGAATTCCTATGGTTATGAACATGACATCGTATAATTATTCATCCACTAATATAAGTATAATTTTAAGTTATCAATTGTATAATATACTTAGTCTCATAGAGTTACCAACTTTCTGGGTTAATATAAGCGAGCTTTTTAAGTATAAACAGATATATTACTCTTTATATAACACATGGTGTTGACAATCAATATGAAGTATAGAATAGCAGTTATTAAAATGCATGTAAGTGCCTGTGGCTTTAAATTTTACTAGACAAAGATCAATCATACTATTTTGGCGCCGAATTTGTGATAGAAAGGGAGCAGTAGAAACAGAAAATTGTTCTGATGAAGTCTGCCTGATGGCGGATGAAAGCGCTTAACATTGTTTGCAAATGAAGTGGTTTTCTTTTTAATGACATCTTGTTTTCAATAAACTGGTTTTAAGGAAGCTGCATAGCCTTATTGCCGAAATCCAACCTGATCGAGTGTTGTTCCTTGAAGTGGATTGTGCTTTTTTACTTTACCTACTCTGAGCTACAACAGAATAACATTAAATATACTGATCCCAAGGATATTGCCAATATCCTGGAAGATCGATTCAGTGCCAACTTCACCCCCTCTCACCCCCTAAATGGCCCATATCAATACTGGCAGACTGGCAAATTCTGGTAATAATGGCCACACAGGTAAAACATGCACTCTCCAAAGCTAAGAATACAGCATCCATGGGACCAGATGACATCCCGGGCTG
Organism: Protopterus annectens; assembly: GCF_019279795.1. Lineage (NCBI taxonomy): Eukaryota > Metazoa > Chordata > Ceratodontiformes > Protopteridae > Protopterus > Protopterus annectens. The sequence continues at coordinate 1,603,474,317 of NC_056726.1, read as the reverse complement.
TGTACTACATGAACTACAAAATGAACTGGCACCTCACCTAAGTGTCATGTTTAATGATACCCTCACCTCAGGCTTTGTGCCCACTGAATGGTGCACAGCTACAGTTATCGCACTCCACAAGGGGGGATCCACCTTGGATCCCGGGAACTACCGCCCCATCAGTCTGACAAGCCTGATCTGCAAGGCCATGGAACTTATTATCATGGAACTTATAAACAAAGACATTGGCAACCTTAAAACACTGGACCTCACCCAGTTTGAGTTCGTGAAGGGCCGATCTTGTCTCCTGAACCTGACTGACTTCTTTGAATCAGTCTCCAGAGCCGTGGATGAGGGTAAGGCAGTCCACACAGCCTATCTGGACCTCGCCAAGGCCTTTGACACCATCCCCCACTCTGGAATCATAGATAAACTTACTAAGCTGAGCATTAATCCCTATGTCACTCGATGGGTTGCCAACTGGCTTACTGACAGAACCCACACTGTAAAAGTAGCTGACTCCAAATCCAGCTCCAGACTAGTGGAGTACCTCAGGGTTCAGTCCTGGGACCTCTCTTGTTTGGCATCTACTTCTCTGAAGTACAGGCCAACACTAATGGACTCTGGCTAACAAAGTTTGCAGATGACTGCAAACTGGGAGCCATTATTGAATCCCCAAATTATGTAGATACTCTACAAAAGGGCCTTACAGAAACAGATGCTTGGTGCCAGAGCCATGGGCTCAAGCTCAATGCCAAGAAATGTATAGCTATCTCCTTTGGGGAAAAAACATGTACCCGTGAATTACCAATAGGTGGCAGTACACTAAACACCGAAAGTGTGATAAGAGACTTAGGGACACAGGTGGACAGTGGTCTCACCTTTAATAACCACAATGCCACAACAGTCAGGAAATCCTTCTATGTGGCACACCTCATCACCAAGGGCTTTTCATCATGAAAAAAGGAGGTAATTGTCCCACTGTACTCATCCCTCATTAGACCCATTATAGAATACAATGCCCCATTTGGTATGTACCTCTCAAGACATCTGCAACAACTAGAAAGGCCGCAGAAATACCTCACTAAAAGAATCACAGGCCTAAAGCAGATGCCCTATGCTGACAGTCTTAAAAAACGCCAGCTATACTGTCACATATCGTCTACTCCAAGGCTATCTCTGCTTAACATACAAGGCCATGTCAAACCCAGAGCTGTTGGACATGCTACACTTAAAGAAATCCCAATCCCTCAGAGCCACACGCTCGAGGGATCTAAACCTTGTCATCACAATAAACAAAACATGCTGGAGGGATAGGTTCCTGACCCAGAGACTCTCCAGACTCTGGAATAGACTGCCTATACATGTCAAGCAGAGCGCCTCTTTGGCCATCTTCAAAAGGAACCTTGATGATTGGATGGGAGAAAGGGAATTCATCCCAGGGATCACGTCAGTCACCCTGCTAGACAGGGGTCCAGGAAAGTAAATAGTGTGGGAAGAAATAGCCAGGGAATTGTTATGGCTAGGCTTGTACAGGCCCTAGGGCCGATAGCCTAGTACCAACCTATGAACCTATGGGAGGAGGAAGGTAGTTGCAAGTGTTTGCCAGGTGGAGGGGCTGAGATAGCGATTGTGTCTGTACAGGACACATATCTTCTGATGAGTTATTTTGATGGTGGAGTATATGTGGGAGTCAAACTTTAGGTTTTCATCAATAATGATTCCTAGCAGTTTGGTTGAGGGGACTATTTCTAGTGGAGTTTTATTGTGGCTTGTAATGCAGAACAGATTTCTGTCTAAAGTGGAATTTCTAGTAGGGGTAAAGATCATTAGTTTTGTTTTGGAGGCATTTAGGGCAAGGTGACTGGCTTTCATACAAGATTCAGTTTTGGAGAAGGCAAGGTGGGTTTTTATTAGTAGTTCAGTGGGGGAGGTGGCAGAGGAGATGATGGTGGAGTCGTCTGCATATCGGATGATGGAGGCATCAGGGATGGAGAGGTGGAAATTGTTGATAAATATGTTAAAGAGCAAACGAACAAGAACAGAGCCTTAAGGGACTCCAGTGGGTGTGGGTAGGAAAGGAGAGGTAGATTCCCTCCACTGGATAGCTTCTTGGTAGTTGGATTGGTAGCTGGTGAACCAAGCAAGGGTGGAGGGAGAGAGATTTAAGGAGGAGAGCTAGGACAGAAGTAGAGGATGGGATATGGTGTTGAATGCTTTTGAAAGGTCTAAGAATAGTGATGATACATAATTGCCCTTATCACGTGCAAGGTTGATGGTCTCTAGAAAGGAAAGGAGGGCAGTGATATTACTGTGGCTGGGGTGGAAACCGTGTTGGGTGTGGGAGAGAAGTCTGTTTAGGTTCAGATGTTGAATGACTTGGGCATGGATGTTTTTTTTTCCAAATATTTTTGAGAGGGGGGAAGAGTATGGCTAAATGTCTGAAGTTGGTTGTATCTATGTTTTTACCACCTTTACGAAGAGGAATGATGTATGCTTGGTGCCAGATGGTAGGGACGTATGATTCCTGTATAGATCTGTTTATTAGAATAGATACAGGTAGGAAATGGTTTCAGCGGATTCTTTGAGGAAGGAGGGTGGTAGATTGTCTGGTGCATTACGACAGGATTTTAGCTTGAGGAGAAGTCTTTTTTTTGTGTTTGTGGGGATGAGTTTGAGGGTAAAGGGGGAGGAAGGAGGAGGGTTGCTGTTGGGGGGGCAGGAGGAGTGGTCAGGGAAGGAGGATGATAGTTTTGCAATGCTATCAATGAAGAAATGGTTAAAATTAGTGGCAGTTTGCAGATCTGAGAGAGTGGGGTCTGGGCATGGGTTGCTTTTATTGCCTGGGTGAAGGATGGCGGACACGGAGCTCCAAAATCTTTCTGGATTGGATGAGTGAATGGATTGGAGGTTATTGTAGTAGTTTTTGCAGTCTGTGGTTAACAATTTTTTGGCTAAGTTACGTAGTTGTTTAAATTCTAGGAGGGAGCTGGTTGCGTTTTGTTTTTGGTATTGTTTCCATTTTTTTGTCATGCTGATGCATGATGTTTCTAGTTTCATGGGATAGCCAGGGGCGTGGATTTGATTTGATTCTTTTGGATCTCAGGGGGGCCTGTTGATTTAGGATGGTTAGGAATCTATTGTTAAAAATAGGATAATGCATCATCAAGTGGGAGAGGTTTTAGGGGTGACCAGTCTATGTGCTTAAGGCATTCTGTGAGTGTGTGTGGGTTGTGGAAGGTTAAGTTGCAGGTTAGCATATATTGGTGATGTTTTAGGGGGGTGGGAGATATGCAGTCAATGAAGGCAGGTAGGTGGTCACTGAGTGGATCGGGTAGAAGACTCGCTTGAGAGGCAAGGTGGGAGTGGGTAGTGAGTATCCAGTCTATGATGGTACCAGAGGTTCCATCTTTGTTGGGCCTGGATGGAAGGTTTATGTGTTGGTTGTAGGAGGTTAAGTTGCGGGTTAGCATATATTGGTGATGTTTTAGGGGGGTGGGGGGATATGCCGTCAATGAAGGCAGGTAGGTGGTCACTGAGTGGATCAGGTAAAAGACTGGCTTGAGAGGCAAGTTGGGAGTGGGTAGTGAGTATCCAGTCTATGATGGTACTCGAGGTTCCATCTTTGTTGGGCCTGGATGGAAAGTTTATGAGTTGGGTGAAGTTGTATAGATTGATTGATTGGAATGGGATGTTAAGAGTTGATGGATGCCCAGTTGATGTTTACGTCGCCAAGGATATAGGTTTCGAGTATTATATTGGAGTTAAACCAGGATAGTATGTATTCTAGTGTTTTGGTGTTATTGCTTGGAGGGATATAGATAGAGCAGATGCATAAAGATATGCAGTTATTAAGCTTTAAATACCCTATTGTTATTTCAGCATTGGAAAAGGTGGGGATGGGGTTGGTGTATGGAGTTAGAGTGTGGGTGGGTGGGTGGGTAGATAATAGCCACACCACCACCTTTTCTCTGGGTCCTATCATTGCAAAGGATTTTGTAGCCAGGAGGAAGGATTTCGTTGTCAGAGATAGAGGGTTTAAGCCATGTCTCAGAGATGGCTGTAATATCAGGTTGGTTGTGAGCAAGCCAGGCATGCAGGTTGGGGATTTTGTTTCTGAGGCTTTGTGCATTGAAGGTGGTTAGCAGGATGGTTTTGGGTTAGTGTGGTTTGGTGGGGCTGTTGCTTTGGATGCTGGCTGAGGAGGGTCCAGGGTTAGGGTGGATGTCGCCTAATTAAGAGAGGGAGTTGAGAAAGAGGTGTTGGAGGTGATGAATAAAGAATAGGAAGGAAGGGTTGTTGAGAGGGAGCTTTTTCTTTGAGGTGATAGTATAAAAGGGGTGGTGGGGGAAAGGAGTAGAGAGTATTGATGGTTTGAAATAATGGCTTGGTTTAGAGGAATATAGTTCAGGTGAGATTAGGCTATAAGCTGTGGATGTGTAAGGGAGGTCAGAGATGGTGGCTTTGGGGCTTAGAGATTGGTGTGTGTTAGGGAGACTTGTAAGGAAGGTTAGATAGTAGAGAGGGATAAGAAGGCTGGTTAGTATTAATGTGTGTGTGTGGAGGGGGAAGGCATAGTGTATGGAGTGTGGGTCTATATTATATCCTCGAATGCTTAAAAAAGCGAACGCTGATTGATCAAACTTATTTTTGCAAAACTGCAAAATATCGAAGCAGCAGAAACTCAAATTTTTTCCTAGGGAAAGAATTTGGTTGTCCGTTTCTGTTGCTTCAGTATTTTCAGTGTTATGGTGGAAAGTTACCAGTCGGATTCAGGTAAGTGTGCGATTGTGTGGATGTGAGTGTTAGGGTGATTTAGGTGAGTTAGGGTTAGGGCTCGGGTTAGGTGTGTGTGCGATTGAGTGGACATGAGGGTTAGGGTGGATTTAAGTGAGTTAGGGTTAGGGAGCAAGTGAGGTGAGTGTGCGATAGTGACAGACCTTAGGGTTAGGGTTTGGGTTAAAGTAAGTGGGTAGTTAGTGGTGTGTGCATAGTTTAGTGTAGGGTTAGGTATCAGAATTTAGGTGTATGTGTGTGGATTTCTGTTTGTTTGATGTGCTTGTGTTGTGTGTATGTGTTTTGGATCAGCAATTTTTTTCCCTGGGAAAAAAATCGCTGATCTGACAGTTCGAGATTGTAAGCTTTCACTTAAATTAGGTCGATCAATCAGCGTTCGCTTTTTTAAGCATTTGATGATATAATATAGACCCTGGAGTGTGTGGGGTAAGCTTGTGTTTGTGGATGGGAGTGGATAGTTGTAGTCAGGGTGTCGATGGGAGTGGTTAGCTGCAGGGTGGGTGTGGTGGGGAGGGGTTGGGGTGGGGATAAAAGTACAGGCACTGGGGCAGGTGGAATTTGGGGGCAGGGTAGGGGAGCGGAGCAGGAAGAGTCAGGTAGGAGTGGAAGCAGTTAGTGGGGGCTCTGTAATGGGGCAGTGTATAGTCTAGAGGGAGGTATATTGGGGTGGGAGTTAGTCTGATATGGGGTACAGAGCAGATATGGCCTATCTCCTTTATTATATGCCCTTACCTTTAGGTTTGGTGTACTAAAAGATGGTAGCTTTGGTTAGGTAGTGGGAAGCAGAAAAGCAAGCATTGCACTGTAGCGGGAGTCTGCTGCCACCTAGTGGAGAAATGGTGTGGGAGACAGAGACTTTAGTAGGCTTTTTATTGAAGAACTATGAGAAAAAAGAAAGCAACTGGAGAGGGGGGAGGTAAAGGGCTGCAGTAGGCAGCTAGAGTGCTTGCTAAGGATAGGGTACAATGTACATTTAAATTAATCCAGTAGTTTAGGTCAGATACATACACGCTAGTTAATTCAACAATTCAGTAGGTAGCCCCAGGTAGTTGACCAGTGTAGGGGTATTCCCGTTTACTTTGTTTTCTTTTTTTAGGTTTGTTGGGGGGGGGGGTAAAAACACCCGAGGAGTAAGCTGTAAAGAGAGAGAGAGGTATGTTGGTGATTATAGGGTATGTGGGAATATGTAGAAAGAAGCTGAATAAGGAGTGAGTGCAGGTGGGAGTACAGTAAGGAAGATACAGATGCAGAGGCAACACGTTTACATATAGGTGGAAGCAGAGTAGAGAGTGATTGTAGATGGGGAGTACAGTTAAAATATACACATGCAGGGAATTTAATCAAACATTGTAGTACTTCACAGTCAAAACAGAGCATGCACATGAACAATAAGGAAATGCAGATGTAGAAAATGCAGGCACAGTAGTTCTCAATCTAATTTTCAGTACTAATACTTAATAACCATTTTTAGATCCATAACAGCCCACTGAGTACATGCTGATGCTGCTGCGGTTGGCATTCAGCCTCTGTAGCTTGATGGGTTTGAGCATGTAACCTAATATAATGTCTGAAAACCCAAGGGGTTAAGCTCTAGCTTAATTACAAGCCTAATATAATTTCTGAAAACTCAAGGGGTTAAGCGCTAGCTTAATGCCGAGCAAAAAGAAAAAAAGATAAACCACTGGGTGCTCTTCTCTCTCTGAAGAAATCTGGCTAAGTACAGCCCCCACCCATGGTTTGAAGCACCCACTTGCACAACAAATTCTTTGCTGTAATCTGGACTGGCTAACACTGGGGTCCTCCCAAAGCTTCTTTAAGCTTCGGGAATGCTTGCTCAAATTCTGTGGTCCACAATACCTTATCTGGCCTGTTCTTCCTTATCAGGTCTGTGAGGGGAGCAGCTATGGTACTATAACTGGGGACAAACTTTCTGTAGTACCCTGCTGTCCCTAAGAATGCCCTCACCTGCTTTTTGGTAACCAGTGCAGGTCATGCCCGAATGGCTTCCGCTTTGGCAGGTTCTGGCCTGATCTTACCACGCTCCACTCTATATCCCAGGTTGGAGACCTCTACCATACCCACCTGACATTTGCTTGGCTTAATGGTCAACCCTGCCCTCTGTAGTCTGCCCAGCACCTCCCTGACATGTTGAAGGTGCTCTTGCCAGGAATGGCTGTAGACAGCAATATCATCTAGGTAAGGAAGGGCAAACCCTCCTGCTCCTGCTAGGCTATGATCTACCAGCCTCTGGAAAGTTGCTGGGGCATTTTTCATTCCAAAGGGCATCTGTGTGAACTCATACAAGCCAAAAGGAGTCACAAAGGCTGACTTATCTCTAGCACTGGGAGTCAAGGGCACTGTCAGTAACCCTTGCTAAGATCAATGGCAGTAAGATAATAATAAATAATGGTTGTAAGATGGGGTTGTAAGCCCCATCCAGCTGCTCTAGGGCCTCATCTGTCCTAGGCATGGGGTAAGCATCTGACTCTGTGTGACTATTTAATTTCTTGCAGTCCACACAGAACCTGGTGCTGCCATCCTTCTTTAGCACCAGCACCACTGGGGAGGCCCAGGGAGTGTTGGGATTCTTGAATTACCCCTAGTTCTAACATTTCTTGTATCTCCTCCTCACAGTCTGTTTGACTCTCTCAGGCACCCTATAAGGGGCCTGCCTAATAGGCCTTTGAGGTCCGGTATCCACCTACTGCTGTACCAGGTGGGTGCACCCTGGTTTCCCAGTGAACATGTCCCCAAACTCCTGTAACACTGCTCAGATTTCTCGTACCTGGGTAAGAGACAGATGCTGGGAAACTGCTATACTTTCCATTGAGGTGTCAGTCTGAGCCTCACTGAGGAGATCGGTCACCAGATCTCCCACAGACTCCTCCTGTAATCTACTGCAAATGCTCAGCACCAGGGCCTCCCTACCATGGTAAGACTTCATCCTATTAACATGGTACAATTTGTGCATCTGTTGATGGTCAGCTGCAAAAATTGCCGTGGGGACATTATGTTTTACAACTAAAGGTTCACAATTTTGTGCACAGTGCACAGTGCTTTTTGCATTATTATTTCACGAGTTCATGTTCTGGAACCTTACGTGTTTGGAATTTTTGCATCCATTTTGCAAGTTGGACATTCTTTATATTTACTTCGGTTTATTGGGTCGACTACCAGGATCATCAAGGGACCTCAAACCTACTCAACACCACGTGTAAAAAATATTTTTTTATGACCAGCTCACCACAATTATTCTGATAAACTGGGGACAAGCGTTTCCTTTTTTAAGACTATAATCATATCTTGTTGACTATTGTTAACATTCTTGTTGGTGAAGCTATTTGTGTCTCCACTTGGTTCGGTATTCGAATGGTCATCTGGACCAGTTGCCCTTATAACAGGCTTGTGGTGTTTGAATGCTTCTTGCTCAATAACATTTTGTTTTTCCGGGATTTTGATGGACATATTCCTGTTAACAGTTTTTGTACATATCCCCATTGTTGTTAACTGCTTCTTAGGATAGGTTGCCTAATATATTTTTTTGGGTACAGTGTTGCTTACATTTGTTCATTTTTGACAATAGAGACCATATTGTATTTGTATACTGTCATTTCAAAGGATTTTTGCTATATGCTTTTGTCTTTTGCATGGTACAACTTTGGTCAACAATTTTTTATTATATACTATTGACAAGTTAGCCCTTACATATGTTTTTCAACATCGCTTAGGTATTTTTTATTGCATGATCTTTTTTATATATTGCTATGCATTCATATGATACTAGTTTGAGTTTTTGACATCTCATATAAGATATTTTTGTACAATCACTAACTGGGACATTACAAGTTCATAATTGTTGCTTTGCCCCCCCTTTTTTTCATTTTTGGTCCCGAGTCTGATTATTTCCTGCTTCCAATTGGACTTATTGTACATTTTCCATGTTTTTCATGAAACATGTTACAGGATTCATTAGATTTGGTAATTTCAACCTATGAATAATCCATTTTGAATTGCCATAGGGTTTCTTTTTTATTGAATTGGTTGGGTTGTGGCTCATCATATAATTTTTATAACATACTTTTTTCACATTCATTACATGAGCTTATGTTTTATTGGGCTGTGGTTCATCTTCATAAAGGACAAATTGTTATTTTTTGATTTTATATACCTCTGGCTATAGTTCTGCCAGTAAAAAAGTCCATATTTCAGGATTGGTTGCCTGTTGTTTTATCAATATACCACTGTGGTGGTTCATCATTAACAAGAATATTTTTTGGCATTCCACATTCAAATAAGGGACACAGCTGATTTTTTTGGGCTGTTATTGTCCCGGATTCAATATTAACATTTGCTGACTTAGTTTTTGGACTATATTGTCAGTCTTTCTTTTTATGATGGATCTTGCCAGTTTTATAACAGGCCTATCTTCGGATAGGGAGGACCTCAGAGCCTTTGGCCTGAGTTGTAACATTGGTGATAGTACCAATACTTTGGGTACACCTGATTCTGCATCCAAATGTGCTTCAGCCTTTCATGATCTTTTTTCACATCTTAAAATCCTTAGATTGAATATTTGGCATCCAAAACTTTTTAAGGCCTATTTGGCCAAAGGCATTACACCCAGGGGCCTCAGAGTACGCATTCAGCCACTTGTCTCTAATGCTGATGAAGAACTTCTTGAACAGTGGTCATCTAATTCAGCAGCAGGCAACCATATCCTTTGTAGAATCTTTATCTAGATTTTATGACAAGACTATAGATTCTGAAATCCAGTTGGTTACCAGGCTAGTCGAGGACATCAAACATGGGGATGAACCTTCTTTCCAAATTAATTTGACCAAAATAGTAGGGGACCTTAAAATACTGGAAGAACAATTGCAGACCAGAAAACTCAAGAAGTTTCAGATGGATCAAGGGGATTATCAAACTTCTAATCCCTTTGTGAACAACACAAAACAAGTCAGGTTCACCCTCACTTTCAATAGATCTTCCAGGAAAAAAACGACCTAGGTCCATTCTCAAAAGATCTGATCGAACCTCTGCTTCCTCTACTGAGGATGTTTCCTCATGTACTGACAGTGAGCCACAGTATGCAATTGGATCACCGGCCCCCAAAAGGAATACAGGTACTGTCCCTTTAGGCCAAAGCAGCATGGGGGGGGGGGGAGGAAACACCGAAGGCATCACCAACATTCAGGGCCCATTACAAATGGTAATGCAGAAATAAATCTGTCCCTTGATAACAATGTTCTGAATTTATCTGATTATGTACCCTCACCTATACAATTGTCTGTCTTGAATAAAGGGTTATCATTTGTACCCGGTTTTATCACTTCTGAAGATAACATGGCTCAAGATGTTTTTTAGTTTTGTAGACTATTGAACCTTAAATTGTTTTTTTGGTGATTCCAGTCTTTCACGAAGTGACAAATTTATTTACCACAAATCCACATTTAATCCACCCATGCACCCTCTGGTTCTTCAATTTCAGATAAATATTCTCAAAGATCTTCATTTCTCTGGGCAAGATGTTCGATTTAAATCCAACAATATTTCTTTAGCAGAAAAACAGGCTATTACTGAGTTAAAAAATAATGAAGATACTGTAATCATTTCTGCTGACAAAGGGGGTGCTGTGGTAATTTTAAATTGGTTGGATTATGATAAGGAGGCCATGAGACAACTTTCTGACCAAAAATACTATTCGCCCATGATCATGAATCCCACGTTTAGGTTCATGAAGCAGATTGAAGATTTTATTCTTTGGGCCAGGGATGAATCTATTATCACAAACGAAACCGCACAACAACTCATTGTACATGATCCTGCTACACAATACATATATTTTTTACCTAAGACACACAAGAGTCTGGTCAACCCTCCGGGGAGACCAGTTGTTTCAGGGAAAGGGTACATCACAGAACCTCTTTCCTTGTTTCTGACTTTACATCTCAAACCTTTATTGAGTTTGGTAAGGTCACGTATACATGATACCACCATGTTCCTCAACATTATATCAGACAGTCAGTTGGAGGAGGATTGGCTCATGTGTACTCTTGATGTGTGTTCATTATATACCAACATTCCTCACAAGTCCGGGTTGGAGGCCTTGTCTTTTTGGCTAGACAAAGCTGGGTTATATCAACCCTTACAAAACCACCAGACACTGGAGCTGCAAAGCTGAAACGGTTTATTCTGGTAAGGAAATCCTTTGAAGGCTATTTCTAGCCAAGGTACCAGAATAAACCGTTTCAGCTTTGCAGCTCCAGTGTCTGGTGGTTTTGTATTTGTTGCCGTTTTTCCTGGTTTTCATAATTTATATCAACCCTTATTTAACTCCTTTTTGGTAGAACTAGCCAAATTCGTGTTAACTAGCAATGTTTTCTATTACCAAGACAAATGTTATTGGCAAGTAAAGGGTACAGCCATGGGAGCATCCTTTGCCCCAATATATGCAAATCTTTTCATGGCTTTCGTAGAACACCATCTCATATATGATTGCCATAATAACATCTTCCTAGAAAACATTGATATTTGGCGACGCTACCTGGATGACTGCTGGATGGTTTGGAGAGGGGACATAGCAGGTTTGAGGGATTTTGTTTCATATTTAAATCACAACAAATGGGGTATGGAATTTACAGTCCACTATGACTATAATAAAATCACCTTTTTGGATGTTTCCATTACCAAACAGATTGACAATACACTTTCCACAGAGGTATTTAGAAAACATCCTGAATTTAACACAATTTTACACGGCTCTAGTTTTCATCCACCCCACGTAATACGTAACATCCCCAAATCACAGTTTATTCGTATTAAACGTATTTGCTCCACAGACTCCACTTTCCAACATCACAGGAAGGAGCTTACAGAACGATTCAGGTCAAGAGGTTATGGCATGGGTCATGTGATTAATGCAAGCAATATGACAAATTCTTCAAACAGAGTTGTTTTTTTACAATACAAAGAATGGACTCCTAAGGATTGTACCACACTTAGATTTACTACCACATATGCCCGCAATAGTAATCAACTGATTGCAAGCATCAATAGACATTGGAATATTCTACAATATGATCCAGATATCTTCAACTTCATTCCAAACCAGTGTCAATTTTCATACAGGAAAGGGAAAAATCTAGGTGTTTTTTTTAATCATTTCAAACATGGCAATAAGATCATAAGTACGCAATTTAAACAAACTACACTTTCTGGGGAGCCTTTAATAGGCTGTTTTCCATGTGGACACTGCACCCATTGCGACAAAATCAATAAATCTAAACAGTTTTCTAGAAGGAACTGTTCACAGGTATATGATATCAATTTTTTCGCAAACTGCAGTAGCGATTGGATTATTTACATGGCCAGTTGTCACTGTGGCGCATTTTATATAGGACAAACTTCACGACCATTCAGAATTAGAATATCAGAGCATACTAGTAACATTCGTAATAAGAAAACCAGCAGTGCACTGTACAAACATCTTTTGGTACATATTTCTGCCAAATTCACTTTTATTATTATTGACATTATATCAGGAAACAGGACCAACAAAATAGGATGGCACCAAATTCTCAACAACAAAGAGAAAAAATGGATAATTAAACTTGGGGGATTATTCCCACCTGGTCTCAATGAGAATTTATGACCCACCAATAGGGGGTTAGATGCCTCTATATTAGCTTATCACATTTATGCTTTGTTTAAATACACTGAAGAAGGTTGTGTTTTTCTACCGAAACCGGTCTGTAACATAAATGTGTAGGTTTGTTAACCTATAATAAATTTGGATCTTATTGGATCAACGTTTGCTGGCTCCACTTTTTTCTTTTTCATACATTTTGTGCACCTGCCTTCTGCTTAGGAGTTCCACCACGTAGTTAACATCACTTACCTTTCTTACCACCTTGTAGGGTCCCTCCCAATCTGAGTGCAGCTTGTTGTGTCTGACAGGAATGAGAACCATTACCTGCTGTCCTACAGCACACTCTCTAGCTCGAGCATTCCTGTCATACCAGACCTTTTTTTGCTGCTGGGCTTTTGCCAGGTTTTCCTGGGCCAAGCCCATGAGTTCCCCGAGTCTTGTCCTGAGGTTTAGGACATATGCCACAACAGACTCCTTGTGAGATTCACACTCACTGTCCAACTCATCTCGAATTAAATCTAAAGGTCCCCTCACCCTATGCCCATACAACAACTCAAAGGGTTTTGAAAACCCTGTGGATTCCTGGGGAACTTCTCTGCAAGCAAACAACAGATGGAGCAAATATTTGTCCCACTCCCTCTTAAACTGGTCTGCAAATGCCCATAGCATGGACTTGACTGTAGAGTTTAACCTCTTGACAAGACCATTAGTCTGGGGATGGTAGGGGGTGGTCTTCCGGTGCTTCACCCCACAGGACTTCCACAGACAAGCCAGCAGGTCTGACATGAAATTGGCACCTCTGTCAGTCAGTACTTCTTTTGGGAAGCTTGCCCTGCTGAAAATCTCCAACAAAGCGTTAGCCACCTTTTCTGCATCAATGGAGGACAGAGCCACTGCCTCAGGGTATTGTGTAGTATAATCCACTACCATTAGGATATACTTTATTCCTATGGAACTTGGGGTACTCAGAGGCCCCACAATATCCATAGCTACCCTCTGAAATGGCTCCTCAATCACAAGCAAAGGCATCAAAGGAGCTCAAACCTTGTCTCCTACCTTGCATACCTTTTGGCACTGCTCAGAGGTCCTGCAGGACTCTGTTACATCTCTGGAAATTCCAGGCCAATAAAAGTTCTGCATAATATGTCTCTTTGTATGTTTTATGCCCATATGACCTGCAAAGGGAATATCATGGGCTATGGCTAGAAGCATGAGATGGTAGGCTCTAGGCACTACCAACTGCTGTTCCCTGTCACCTTCTAGCCCTACCTCAGGGGTCCACTCTCTATACAGTAACCCTTTGTCCCAGTATACAGATTCCCCCTTCCCTTGAGAATCAGATGCCTCCCTAGCTACCTGCCTCAGACCTTGTAATGTAGTGTCTGAGAGCTGAGCCTGTCTCAACTCTTTCTTTGTAACCTTTCCCAGCTCCCCTTCCACAGAAAGTCTGACATCCTCTGACAGTGATGCCTCACCGTCAGCCTGGGTACTACTACTCACCTCTACCTTTGCAGTCACTCTGTCCAAGGGAACATCAGTACCCACAAGCAGCTGTGGCTCACGTTCAGTCTCACTGCTACAGAGTAGCCCCCTCCCTGAAGTAAGCACCTCACCAGTCCTGGTTGCAAGTATGTGGTCTGTCTGGGTCTCCCCCAGGCTACCAGACCCATATGCTTGTCTCAAAGCCTGACTGCGTGTAACTGCATGAACACATGGTACTGCCTCATCCAAATCCTTTCCTATCAGGACATCTTCAGGATGGTAGTTTGGTACCCCTGTTGTCTCAAGACAACATACTATTGGCATTTTGTCTTCCCCACTTACTGGCTCTCTCACCTTTTGTTCCCCACCTTGCCTCCATGGACATCTGTATGCCACATGGCCCCACTGGTTGCATTCAAAATATTTAACCCTAGGTCCTGGATGTGTCCCTGGACTAGTGGCTTCCCCTGCTACTGGCAGATTCTGTTGAGGCAGTATGTGTTGCCCACCATGGGTTCCTTTAGACCCATGAGCAGTACTAGGGGTCCCTTTCCAGTACAGGGATGCCCTGCTTGCTACATACAGGTCTTCCTTCTTCCCCAACTCATCTGAAGTAGCACATTGTCCATCAGCTAACCAGATCCTCATGTCCTCAGGCAAAGTGCTAAGGGTTTGTTCCCTCACCAAAAGGTCTGTCAGCCCTTCAAAGTGATGACCTGACATCCACTCACCCACCTATGAAAATAAGTGCTCAAGTTCTGCAATATATTCACACACACTTTCATTTGCCTTGTGTCTATGCTCACAAAACTTTTTCCTATAAGTTTCACGTGTTAGCTTAAAAAATTCTAACAAACAGTTCTTAACAGTAGTATAATCAAAATATTCACAATCAGCAAGTTTAGACAACACAGTTGCATCTTTACCATGGAGTAAGGGGGTCAGGAACTGTACCCAGAGCATTTGGCCAACATCATACTCTTTACATACCCTCTCAAACATATGAATGAAATTATCAAAATTATCCCCCTCTCTAAACTGCAGAAGAAATTTGCTGACTTTTGTGCTTCTAGGGTTCAGTTACTTCCTTCCCCATTACCTCCATGACTCTGGCAAAGCGTCAGCATCTCCTTTTCATGCTGCCTCTGCCTTTCCTTTTCCTCAGCTTCCAGGCATAGCAGTTTCTCATTCTCCTCAGCCTGCAAATGTTGCAGTTTCTCATTGTCCTCACTCTCGAGACGCCTCAGTCTCTCTGCTGCTTTTATTTCCACACGCTTGGCCTCCCACTCAAGTTTCTTTAGCTCCAGATGGACTTTTAAGTCCTCTGCAGAAAGGTTGAGCTGTCTATTCTCCGAGTGTGGTAGATCCCCACTGCCAGTCTGATCATCCTCCTGGTTGCTGTTTTCTGATGCAGCTGTGACCAAAGCTGCAATCATGTCTGCCTTAGTCAGGTTTCCACCTCTAGCATGGCACATTTCAGCCAGCTGGCTCCTTGTCATCTTTCCGTACTCCTCTGCTGACATGCTTGCCTGCTCTCCCTGACTAACTAAGCTAACAAAAGAAACAGTTGTGATCTGAAGTCTGAGTATTCACTGTGTGGTTGATTTAGAGTACTAAACACCTTCAGTGATCACTGTATGCAAGCTACAGGAATTCACACTACCCACATCACTACAAGCCAATTAGTATTTGCCAACCAATTAATATGTGGTTTGGATATCCCACCACTGCCAAACAATTAATATGTGACACCCGTGCACTGGCACAGCAATCAAGGAGCCTCAATCCTCACCACTAACACCAGTGAGGAGCATCCATATAGAAAAAAAGATAATAAATACTCACACAGTAAAGTACAATTTCCCTTAAGAGAACACAGAGATCACAGTCAGTCTGGGGATGGTTTCTCCCTTTTTCTCCAGGTCCCCAATAAGACTCCCCACTGACAACGCTATAGGGTATAGATCGCAGCCTAGTGGGCAAGCTAAAACCTCCAGCACCCTCTCTGTGTCCCTGCCCAAGTAGCTGACACACACACACACACACACACACACACGGTTCCCTATCAGAAGCCTGAAACACTATAAGCCTGAAAATCAAAATCCTGAAACCAAAAGCCTGAAAATTCAAAATCCGAAACCCAAAATCCTGAAACTCAAAATCCTGAAAACACAAAATGGACATGCTGACGTCATTGTGGCTTTGCTATTGTTAGCCCTGTGGTGTTAGGTCATGCGTTCAGGTGAGTGTGCGTTAGTTTTATGTTAGGGTCAGGGCGGTTTAAGTGAGTTAGGTTAGGCATGTATGCAATAGTGACAAATATTGGGGTTAGGAGCGGTTTAAGTGAGTTAGGGTTAGGGCACGGGTCAGGTGAGTGTGCGATAGTGACTGACCTTAGGGTTAGGGTTAGGGTCAGGGTCAGTTGGTAGATATTAGTGTCTTTATAGTGACATATTAGCATTATTTGTGTTTTCAGGATTTTGAGTTTCAGGATTTTGGGTTTTCGGGATTTTGAATTTTCAGGCTTTTGGTTTCAGGATTTTGATTTTCAGGCTTATAGTGTTTCAGGCTTCTGATAGGGAACCACACACACACACTTTGAGACAAGAGTTATATACAACCACACAGACACTCCTGGGGAAGGCTGGCACAGGTTCTCCAGCTGTGCCCCTTTTAGCCAGGCTATACAGCAGTACCACTTCTCACCACCCAATAATATTTATCAGCTGCTAAAAGGTCCTTATGAAAGCGTGTCCAATTATTACTATGCAATATTATTATTCAAATGGTAAGTGCAACTGAACAGACAAGGCTTACTGGAGTGTCTTGGCCAGTATCACTATATACATGCAATGTACTCCAGAGCTTAAATTATCTCTACACAAAACAGCCACAGTTGAAAGGTGTAAAATATTTAATAATAAATAATAAAAACACAAGACAATACTTCAGAGATCACAGAGAAATACTTAAAATAATACAGTAGAATAGTTCTGACTTCAACAAAGAAAAACAGTCTAATCTTCCTATTTCCTAGCTATTTCTAGAAGAAACACTAAAGTCTAAGATCCTACTTGCATACAGACACAGGCAGAGTGTTGGTGAGTTGGATGTTCTCAAGACAAATGCTAAATGCTCTCATTCTTTCTGTCCTTAAATTGATAACACGGTACCACTGACTCATTTCAGATTGCATCATTTTTTTCTGGTTCCCAGCCTAACAGAAACTCAGAGGTTAATAGCCCTACAAAATTCTATCTAGCTAGGCTGGCAGCCTTCACCTATCTTCACAGCTGCAAACATTTCCAGGTACATTTGACCAAAATTTGTACATCATAAGTGGAAAAAAATGAAATGCTAAGGAAACAGATTACAAAAGCACCAATGTTAAAAAATTAATGCAATAACAAAACAAGAACATTTTTTATAGTTAAAAAAAATGAACTCAGATAAAAATGACCTACTAGCGACAGTGTATGGATGTAAGAAACTTCATGAATATGTCTACGGTAAAGACATTCACATTCAGGTAGAAGAAAACATAGATCCCTACAAAGCATAGTCAAAAGGTCTTTGTACAAGGTACCTTTAACACTGGTTTAAATGTTACTAAATCTACAAACGTCTGATCTAAAAATGAAATACAGACTATGAAAGGAATCAGACAATAGAGCACACTTAGAAACGTGAAAAACTGCAGTGAAAAGAATGAGATACTCTTTAGTTAATACCAGTTACCAATGACAGTACAAAAAGTAAAGATTCTTGTGTTTTTATTTATTTCCCATATATCTATTTGCAAATGTGATGTGGTGATGTAAAAATCCCTGAAGCTAAACGATCCATTATAATTGTTAGTTTGGCATAGTTTGAATATTATAACCACATAGTCAGTAGAGGCCGCATCGCCCCACCATGAGTACTCATGGACACATCATATTGTTACCCTTGACAAAAAAATGTAAGCCTTTATTTTTTTTTTTTACTGATCATTTTTGCTTAGGTCCATTCCATAGTAGCAAGTTACTAATAATCATCAGGGATGTACTTGAGACAAAACAGAGCATACCACAATCACTACACTCAAATGCGTCTCTATACAGCATTAAAAGTATTAAACAAGGCATATTAAGCCAGGAAGAAAGAATATCAGTCAGTTTCTAGTTATTTGTTTATTTTTTATTTATTTAACTGGTAGATGAACAGGAATACTGCAACCCGTGTTTTGCCACAACCTGGTTACACAAAGGGAAAAAGTTATGAAAATATTCAGCTTAGAGTACAGAGAGATCCTGCACAAGAACCATTAATAGGCAAAGCTGCTTCAAGTACAAAAACAATACTCACTCCAGCTGAATAGATCACATGCTTCATGGCATGCAAATCCTGTAGGGTTACACTAAGCAGCTGTGAACTGCAGGTTGCTAAGTAACAAGTCCACTACATTTGCATTTACTTTGCCATTGCAGATGCAGTTTTTACTGCTTGGCACAGGAGGTAGTGCAGACAACTTATGAAGGGCATTAGGGAGACATGTTTAGATAGAAAGGCCTAGGTGAGAGAAAGCTGTATATGACAAGTGTGAGAATACTGGAAGATGAAGATCTCAGGGGTCTGGAGAACTGTTACCAGCCTGCTTGTTTAAGTGCAAGACAGTGATGCAGCTTCCTGCCTGCTCCAGCAATGAGATGACACATGTAATTATGTAATGCCTAAAGTTTCACTGTGTTTCTGGAAAGGCAGAGCCACTGATGGGTAATGAATACTCAAGCATAGGAAGCAGTACACCTCTGCAACTACACACCTGCCCTGTTTGGGTAGCTGACTGCTAATATCACTTAAGTTATTTTATTTTATCCATTGTGGATGTGACTGGAGAAAGAAAGTGAAAGGTCAAGACGAACTCCAATGACATGGATGGGGAGCACTATGGAATAAGTTCTCCATCCTTGTAAAATAGAGTTAATTCTTGATTTTATTTAAACAAAACCTTAACAACTAGATGGAAATAGTATATTTACCCCTAGTCTGTCCCCATGTCCCTTATGGGCAGAGACCAACAATAGGAAAAGTATCATCTTATCTAACACCCGCACACACACAAATCCTTAGTTACCTGCCTACTAATGTGCCCCCATATGATACTTGGGACTGAAATGGTTTGGGGTGCATGGCTAGGGTTAGAAGGGCCCTAGTGGTCATTAATCTAGTAAAAACCTATGAAGAAATGTTACTCCACAGATTGCATTATTTACAAACATCACTATATGGACCTGCACCGCTCCAACTACTGCATTGTTTTGTTAAGATTAACTTTTGAGCCTTTGGTGAGAAAACACAATAAAGCCACTGCAGAACTGACTGATCTGCAAATAATGTTAGGAGAGCTGCTTGAGATTCCCAGAGGGCAGTGTCGTCAGTCTATGCAAGCAATTATGCCCGAATGTAGTGGGCATTACTTCCTCTGGAATACCCACTCTGGAAGGTATTACTACACTTAGAAAATGGATCATCTGTTAAACTGGTTTGCATTTGTTTTACTATTAGTATATTTAGTTTTTTATATTTTTCATGTAAAGTAGTTCCTCTGCCTAATGTATCACAGCTGCTGTAGCTGAATATAAAATTGCTGTTGTAGGATATATTTTAGATCCAAAATATACATTATGTAAGTATTTAATGTCTACTCACTGACACAAAGTCACACACACACAATTTAAATATCTTCACTAGCAGAAGCAGGTTCAGAGACCGTGTCTTTTACACATAAACAGTAAGAAATGCATAACACAAACACATGCAAAGGGACTGAAAGATTCGTACACATATACACACAGAAATACACATGCGCGTGCGCACACACACACGTACCTAGCAGTTACACAGCCACTTTCTTCACCATATACACTTCAGATGTCTCCCTGAGATCAAATGAAAGAAAAAAAAATATATATATATATATATTTACACACACACACACACGTATTCATATGCATATACTCATTCATATGCAGATAAATGCCAAAGGTGAAGTCATATTAATATACTTCAAAACACTTCAAATACACTGCAAATAGCAAAACTTTGTTTCTGATTTTATAACAAGAATAACACTACTGACGTGTGTGTGCACGCATACCGCACATTTGATTAAAAGCTTGGTTCCGGGTAATAAGGGTTCAGGTAGACCAGTCCACTTAACCCTAACAGCAAATATACATGAATAAATAATACCTAGATATACATGCATAAACAGTTTAGCAGCAGCTTTGAATTCTAGGAGTCCCTACTAGGTGGTCACTAAATACTGTTGCTGGTCTGTTTATTTACTTCATCCTTTGAACTGCCGTATAATTGGGCAAAAATGATTTTCAGTGGAGGCCTGAGGAGAAGAGCTCCGCGATCTCAAAAGAAGCAAGGCTGCCTGTGTAACCAAATAAATACAATTATACAATGAATAATGTAGCTTAATCTGTTAAGTCTGAAGACAACTAGTCCTTCTTGGAACCTACAACCCTGGCTACAAGGGCAACAGTCAAGGGAGCCCGCAGGATTTTTTCCAGGGGGGTGCAAAACCCAGAGCCCCGCCCATGCAGCCCCGCCCACGTAGCCCCTCCCCCTACCCCACACAGTCCCTCACATACACACACACACAGCCATTCCAGCAGTGTCCCATTACTTGGTTATTTCTCACCATTTGCCACAGACACTGTTCAAATCTATCAGTATGCATACTGTCTTATGCTTTACTTCTACAATGATTACAGATATTTGGATTTAATTCACAACTTTTATTTCAAATTTTATAGCAGAAACACTGCAGCACGCATTTCACATTTACTAAACAAAGCAACAGTCTTGCAATGAAAACAGACTTAGCATTAAAACTTCTCTGCTTTTGATACTCACATTGATGGAAACAGCATTGAAACCCACATTCAAAGAGAATGCATCTGGGCAGTGGCAGGTTAAGTTTACCTTTGGGCCGTTTTCAAAGCATATCAAATGCGCACATTTTTAGGCCCATGCAAAAGTATGGTGATTCATGTTCCTGATGGGAGATAGGAAATTCACCCGGGATCACTGTGGCTATGCTTGACAGTGGCACAGGAAAATAATTTTCTTGGGTGGCGAAAGCCAGGTTACTTTGGTTAGGCTTATATAGGCCCAATAGCCTAGTACCTACCTATGAAACTATAATTGAATTATATCCCTTGTACAGCACCTGCACCACTTGTTAGAGTGTATTTTAAATTTACAGTTTTGAACATTTTCCAGTAAGCAGTGAAACAATTCAAAACATATGAACCAGTAATGACAAACTGCCTAGTTCAGAACATTTCAAACATAAAAGGCCACTCAAACTTCTATCATTATAATCCACCAATATTACTCCATATGCACAATCTCTGCAGATTGCAGAAGTCATCTGAATTCCACATTACAAAGATCTGAAACTAATGAAGAGATTGTTGCTATAAAACATACATTTCAGTGTTTCATCTATAAATGTAGTGCCCATTGCCCTAGAAGAATAAATTGCCTATGTTACATTAAAAGAAATGGTATGCTGGTATATTGCAACAGGGAATATGTAACAAGCTGAAAACTAGGTTCATAGTTACTAGGCACCAAAGGGACATACTCAGGACAGGACTGCAGCACCCCATTCCCTTAAAATACACATTTACATGCTGTGGGAGTAGAAGCTACAGCCCTCTGTAGCAAGATGCAAGTATGCTACCTGCTGTGCTACTAACACTGCTTTAAAATTCTATACTACAATGATACCATTTGCTAAACAAAAGAGTTGCACATTTGTACAAACCTAGCATGATGCGCAGCAGTAAACTTATCTTCCCTTGAAGCTCTCAATTCCTTGAAAATAAATTCCACCTGCTAACTCTAAGTAGGTCATTTCAGACACACACACACACAGACTAGAAATATAAAGCAGAAATCTGGACAGTGGACACTGAAAATCTGTACATTTGACAGGTATGACACACATAAAATCTCCCTACCTACCTTGTAGTACCTCCTTAGAAAGTGGATAGAGCAAATCTTTTGGGTTTCTATCATCGTGACAGGAATGTACTGCATTCCTAAATCAAAGTATGATTAAAAGTTCACAAAATCAGTACGATGTCATCAATCTTTGATGTCTGCCAAAGTGCTATTCAGAGCACCTGCAATGAATGTGCACTGCCCAGTAATGACTCCTCAGTCCTCCTGCAATTGGTATGGAGTTACATTCATTGGTAACATGTCCAAATACGAATGTATATTCTTTTTTAATAAGACCCATTGCTCCTACTACTACTGGAACTGCCTGGGTATCTTTCTTCCACACTGCTCTCATTTCTGCCTGCAAATTCTGATATAGTAGGAGTTTGACTTTGTGTCTCTGTACATAACACACTGTAGTCAGTGGGTGTGGAGAGTTCAATGATCAATGCTACTTTTGTCTTCTTCTCTTGGACCACTAATATCTGGTTTTCTAGCATCTGTCTTTTGAGCTGTTGGTAATTGAGGATGGTCCCCATGTGATGTAGGCGTTAGCATTTTCTATGATGCTTAAATTGCAGCTTATGTTTCCAGTGTTTTTAAGCCACTTCAGTACCATAATGTTTGCACAATGCCCAGCACAACAGTCTTGCCACATTATTATGCTTGTCAGTATACAGTGTCCTTCATACCTACTTCCATTTCAACTCATTTATCTACCTGTGGAGTGTGGAGATATACATCCAAAATCCCAATCCAGGACCACCACACCAAATTCAGCTTCCCATTTGCCAACTCCACTACATCTGTCCACTCTTCCCAAAAAGATACTCTGGTTCATTTTCTTAAATGCAAATGTAAGGTGCCTCATCAGTAAAATTCAAGATACACATGCATCCATATGGACCATATCCCTTGTACAGCACCTGCACCCACCTGTTTGAGTGTATTTTAAATTTACAGTTTTGAACATTTTCCAGTAAGCAGTGAAACAATTCAACACATATGAACCAGTAATGACAAACTGCCTAGTTCAGAACATTTCAAACATAAAAGGCCACTCAAACTTCTATCATTATAATCCACCAATATTAGTCCATATGCACAATCGCTGCAGTCTGCAGAAGTCATCTGAATTCCACATTAAAAAGATCTGAAACTAA
Source organism: Protopterus annectens (assembly GCF_019279795.1). NCBI lineage: Eukaryota > Metazoa > Chordata > Ceratodontiformes > Protopteridae > Protopterus > Protopterus annectens. The sequence goes on along the minus strand of NC_056726.1, from coordinate 1,603,451,238 downwards.
TGAAGAGATTGTTGCTATAAAACATATATTTCAGTGTTTCATCTACAAATTCAGTGCCTGTCGCCCTTGAAGAATAAATTGCCTATGTTACATTAAAAGAAATGGTAAGGTGATATATTACAATATGAGTGGGTGACAAGCTGAAAAAGAGGATCAAAGTTAATAGGTGTCTCATCCAAAGGACGGCATACTAAGGACTGCAGTACCCCTACCCCCTTAAAATACAAATTTACATGCTGTGGGAGTAGAAGCTACAGCCCTCTGAATCAAGACGGAAGTATGCAACCCACTGTGCTAATAACCTTGCTTTAAAATTCTATACAACAATAATGATACCATTTGCTAAACAAAACAATTGCACATTTTAAGCAGACCTAGCATAAGCAGCAGTAAACTTCTCTTCCCTTGAAGCTCACAATTCCTTGAAAATGCACTTCAAAATAAATTCCACCTGCTAACTCTAACTAGGTCATTTCATTCTCTCTCTCTCTCACACACACACACACACCTCAACCTGTTACCTCAATCTGTTAGTGCAAAATATCTCGATAAAGGATAAAATAAATAGGGACAGTCAGATTATAAATGTTGTGTCTTTCGTCATTTCCCGGTTAGGGGTCGCCACAGCGGATTGCAGTAGATTTGTACGTACCAAGTTGCCAGCTCTGATGGACAACCTTCAACGAAGGTACACCCATTCACGCATGTCTCCACACAGAAGACGCTCTAGCTGAGAATCGAACAGGACAACGTCTTACTGTGAGGTGACAATGCTACCGAATATTGTTCTGAATATTGCTCTGAACTTATAAAATTGCTAGAATGACAGTATTTGTGTTAGTATGCATTATTCTAAAGGATATGACACCTAAAACTCAAAATGTTTGTCACTATTTAGCAACTGCAATCTTTTTTAGGTGGAATATGGGGGAAAAATCTGGACATTCTGCAAAACCTGGATAGCTGAGACACACACACACACACACACAAACACACACACACACACACACACACACACACACACACACACACACACACACACACACACACACACACACATATCTGTCAATCTCTTAGCACAAGTAATCTGGACAAAGCCTGTTATAATGTTGGGGACATGGGCCCAAAACTAAGGACATATTTAGAAAGTTGCTAGAATAAAAGGATTTGTGTTAGAATGCATTTTCTGAAGAATGTGAAGTCTGAAACTCAAATTCATGTCATTATTTATTAAATTTAATCCTTAGGTCATCCTAGTGAATTGTTCAAAAAATACAGAATTTTTATGAGGAACAGACCAAAAATATAAAGCAGAAATCTGGACATTCTGTGAAAGTCTGTACAGCTGAGATGTATGACACACACATATAAATCCTCCTATTTGGGTTTCTAATACCATGACATGAATGTACCCCATTTCTAAGTCAAAGTACAATTAAAGTTCATGAAATCAGTACTGTTTCAATCTTTGATGTCTGCCAAAAGTGTTACAGCACCTGCAATGTGACAGTAATGACTCCTCCTGCAAGTCGTATGGAGTTACATGTATTGGTAGCACATCTAAATATGACTGTAGTTTTTTTTTAGAAGACCTGTTGCTCCTATATAAAATATAATTAAACTTTTTATACACATTATTATATTCTTACTTATTTGTGAAAATAAGTTTTACTACAAAAAACTAACACAAATGAGCAGGCAAGCAACAGGTGTTTATTAAAAAGCACTTTTTAAACCATGTACAAAAATACCTTTTAAACTATGTACAAGAAAATATATATACATGTATAAAATATACATATTGATCCATGTACCTACAGTTGGTCCATATTGACAGATGCACTACCCTGCAAATCATTGTGTTGTAAAGATGGTTCAAAATACTCTTTACACAAGTTGGTCCACTAATTGATCATCTACCCAATGCCTTAATTCTCAACAACAAGAAGCAGAAATAAAACAATAACAATAACAATAGTCTGTATATACACAGCCATTTTATCCCTTGGATTCTCTCCTCCTCTTCACTAAGGTATTACAAAAAATCTACAATGCCCATTGCCCAAATTTCCAACTGCCACAGCCCCAAAGCAAAGAACATATCAAACAATTTTGTTTTCCCTCCAATAACAGCAGTGCAGAGCCAGGCGAGCAGGTTCAGCAACAAACGCGCGAAAAGACAAGCAGGCAAACATCATCATCACCATCACTGTCAAAAATAACCATAATTCCAATGAACATGCGTTTTGTTTTCAAAAATAACATTTCTTTATTTACTATTTGTTCACCAGGTAGGTGTGTTGGTCCATTGACCATTTCAGCCATGACCAGGCCAGTACACATGTAATATAAAATGCAGAATAAGCATAAAAAGAAATTTAAAATTAGGAAAAAGAACATCAGTATGTGTGCATCACCCACTCCTGGTGTAGTACTACATGTACGGTTCTGAGTGGGGCCGCAGCATAAAATACTGTTTTTAACTAAGTTGACATACCAACAAACATAATAAAGCCATGTAAATTCTGTAAATATTTTCATTTTATACTGGAACATCTTCCACTAGTGACTAGGGAAAATTTCAAACACTTGTCTGAATTGAGTGAAGTGCGCCGATTTCATTCGGTGTAAAAAAAAAACAGGAGCTTTGTTCATGTCTCTGAATTGTTCAAACAGTCAACGTACCTTAAGTGCTGCTGCACAGCACACAGAGTCAACAAATCTGATAATCTGACTGAGCTAAAGTAAAGAACTCTTTCCGATCACACTCACACAGTCACTAGAGCAGACTCAACTGTCACTATATTAAACTGGATAACTCTCTCACTCTATGCAACTGTCAACAGTCGCAAAGGGAGATGTAGTTGAGGAGAAATAGAGGCGTTCATCATATGCATGTGACTACAGACTCCAATAGCATACCAGACTCCTCCAAACCTCCGAGGTTTACCGTTTAACGGGGAAATAAAAGTTGAAATCGAAAAATGTACAGTTTTGCTTTTTGATTTCAACACATCATCACACAGATAAATTAAAAAATCCAGGGGGGTGCAAGTGCACCACCTTGCACCTGCCTGCGGGCGCCCTTGGCAACAGTAAATAAAATATACTGACAATTTTGCATGACTAATCTATCAGAATGTTTTAGGAAGGAAAGAGGAAAAATGTACTCACAGAAAACCCATGCAGACAAGGGAGAAAGTACAGCTGTGTTACCATAACCGAAGATGTCCTACTGATCACTGTTGCAGTATTCATGACATATGGGTTGTCACTGTTTATGTCTGGCTGGAGCACTAAAGCTTTACCTTTCCAAGGTTGTACATCTGACACATAACCTCAGCTTGTATGCAGTGGATTATAAAGATGGATGTATGAGTGTGGATCTCCAAGCCAGCAACCTGAAGACTACTACAAGACATACCTCTCAACCTCTCAGTGCAAGAAGTCTGGACAAAGACTGATAAAATGGGGGGACAAAGGCCCAAAAATAGGGACATATTTAAAATATTACTCTTATAAGTTTAGAAAGTTGCTAGAGTAACAGGATTTGTTTAAACATACATTTCCTGAAGGATTTGAAGTCTGAAACTCAAATGTATGTCACTATTTAGTGACTTCAGTACTCAGATCATCCCAGTAATTTGTCAGAAAAACACAGATTTTTATGAGAAACAGACTGAAATATGAGCTGAAAATCTGTACAGTTGAGAGGTATGCTGCGAAAGGAGACTGGTCAGCTATGAGGGGCATAGCTCAAACTAGTAAGAAAACTCCTCTGTACCCAAATAAGACTGCAAAGGCTAGAGCAAAAGTGAGAGGGATAAGTGTAAGTAGAAGTGAGTAAGAAAAGAGAGGATGGAGGGTGGGATGTAACACTGCAACGGTGGTCAGTAGGACGTCTACTGTTATGGTAAGTTCTTATACAACTGTACCATGTCCTGACTGAAATCACTGTAGTGGTATTCCTGGCACACGGGTGATTCCCAGAGCTGAAAGGAGGAAGTAAGGGTTGTTGGCTATTGAGAAGAAGAGTTGTTCAGCAGTTTGGATAAAACTGATCTAGCAAAGGCTGTCCAGGACTTGGAGAAAGCATTAATTCTGTACTGTTTGTTAAAGGTGTATACAGAGGACCAAGTGGCCACCTACAAGATAGACCTGGAGTCCATTCCTTAGTGAAAAGCTCCTCAGAAAGCAACTGCCTAAATGGAATGTGCTTTAGGACAGAAAGGTAAGGTCTTACCATGGTGCTGTGAGTACCAGAAAGAAAGAGCCTTTCAAATTCAGGCTGCACTAGCTTGTTTGGAGACCGACTGTCCTAACCTAGTGGTCATAAAGGATACAAACAGCTGATCAGTCTTTCTGAAGGCTGTCCAGGTAAACTATGAGTTGCCTGCAAATGTCATGAGTGTGTAAGATCCTTTTCCCCCTGTTTTGGGGATTAAGAAATAAACTGGAAATATGAATGGCCTGATTGAGAGAAAGCCTGTTCATTGCTTTAGGCATGAAGGATGGGTTACCCCTGAGAGTCACCCTATTCCATGAAAAATGAGAATAAGGGGAATGTTGATGAGAACCTGTAGCTCAGAAACCTTCCTGGCTGAGGTGAGGGCCAAGAGGAGGATGTTTTTCTAGGTCCGGAATTTCAGAGACATGGAAGAAGATGGTTTAAAGGGAGCCACAGTAAGCTTTTCTAGAACAAAATTAAGATCCCAAGGAAGAGAGATGGGCTTCCGGGGGTTTAGGATGAAGAACTCCCCTGAGAAAGGCTTGACCTCTGGCATAGCCATAAGTGGAGGGCTAAGAGGGAGGCAGGAATTGAGAGTAGACTGATTAGCTTTTATGGATGAGTAGATTAACCCTGATCAAAGTACCACAGGGAGCTGGGCTAAGACTGGATCCTGACCAAGTTTGCAGAACCAGAAGGAAAACTTTTCTCACCTAGCTGTTTAAAATGTTCTAGTAGTAGGTCTCCTAACCTGTTGTAGGACTTGTACCACCTCTTCAGAGAAGAGATATCTTTGAAGGATTAAAATCATATCATCCCTATGGTTAGGCTGAGGGGGGTGGAGCAGCAATCCTTTTTGCTGAGTAATCAGTTCTAGAGCAGAGGAACTTTCCTGTAAAATCCTTTTAACAGGAGAAACAGCAGGGGGAATCAATGTTGCCTTGGTCAAAATGGAACCAGTAAGAAGAGTTTGGGTGTCTCCTTTTGTGCTTTGAGAAACATTTTTGGGAGGAGAAGCAGAGGAGGGAAGGCAGACAGGAACTTCCTTGTCCACTGGAAAGAGAAGACATCTGCTATCCAAGCTGTGGTATAAGGGTCCATGGTGCAGAACCAGGGGAGCTGATGCCTGCTTGGTAAAGCAAAGAGGTTTATCTGGGAGTGCCACACTCAAGTGTGATGCTGTTGAAGACCTCTCTGTCCAAGGTCCACTTGTGAGGGGTCCCACAGGGAGTGACTTAAGCAATCTGCTAACACACTGTCTTGAGAGGGGATTTATTATTTTTGTGTGTGTGTGTGTGTGTGTGTGTGTGTGTGTGTGTGTGTGTGTGTGTGTGTGTGTGTGTGTGTGATGGTCATTTGTACCGCCAAATTACATGCCTTCTATGCTAACCTGCAAAGTTGGTAAGACCTGGTACGTCCCCGTGTTTACATACCACATGACTGTGGTGATATCTGTGTATACTTGGTGTGGTCCTGGTCTTCAAAGGTGGGCAAAAGTGTGAAGAGCTTGCAAAAGAACCTTCATTTCTTTCACGTGGATATGTTCTTTCAGGATCAGTGGTTGCCATTTCCCCTGCAGTTGGTGTGATCCTGTCCATCTCTCCCCACGTCTCATCCAAGGTATCCAGGTGAACCTGTTGAAGAGCAAAAGGAGGTGTGAAAGGTAATCCTGGGTTGAGGATGACCTGTCCCTTCCATCACATAAGCTCCTTCTTGAGACAAGGGAGGGCAGGAATCAGGGTGTCCAAGGAATGGCAGCACTAGGAGCACACAGACTTCAGATACCAGTGGATTTTCCTCATGTGGAGTCTGTCCATGGGCAGCACAGGGATGGTCGCTGCCATGAATCCCAAAGCCCTTAGCAGCTCCTTTGCAGAGCAGAGGTCCTAGAAGTAACTGGATGGAATGATACCCTCCTCCTGAGGCAAGAAGGCAATCTTTGTGTCCAACTTGCATCCCAGGATCACCAGGTCCTGTGAAGTCACCATGTGTGATTTTTTTTTGTAGTTTATAGTGAAACTCAGACCTGTCAGAAGATGGAGGAAATTGAAGATGCTGTATAACCTCTGGGGAAAGAGCCTGGATCGGATAAATTCCTTGAGTGCTTCCAAAAGGTACTACAGGTGTTAAGCACCTTGGGGACACGCTTGGGATTGTGGAAAATCCAAAAGGCAGAGCAGTAAACTGATAGTGTGAGGATTCAGAGGAAACCCTGAGGAATCTCCTGCAGGGAGGATGTACAGCAATGTGTACATAGGCATCCTTGAGATGTAGAGACACTAAGAATATCTGTTGGAGGATGAAAGACAGAAGGTAGAAGAGTCTGAAGAGAGAGCATTTTGAAAGATGGTACGTTCAGGTAAGTGTTCAGGATAGACAGGTCTGGGATAAGTCTCTACTACCATTCTTTTTCTTGAGACTAGAAAATCCTGGAATAAAACCCTTTTCCCATGAATTATTTTGTGACTTGCTTGATGGTATCCTGGACAGAAATCAAACACTTTTTCATTGGAATCTGGTAATTAATTGCTCTAAGGGCAAGGGTAGCAGAGGTGTAAACCTTCTCCCGCCAGCAATACACAGCCCTACTACTTTTATCAGTAGGTATGGCATTAGCACTAGACAGAAGATGGAGGGCTTATCTGAAAAGAGATACTGCAGAAGGATCTGTCACATGGTTCTTGTATAGATATTTAAGATAATCAGGGACCCTGTAAAACTAGTCTAGTCTCTTACAAGCTGGTTGTTAAAAATCAGGTGCAGAAGAGGTAGACTGAAAGGCATCCTGGAAAGCCTCAAGGACAGAAGGGACTGGAGAAGGAACGGGGGTATCCACCACCAAGAGGGTGCAATACCTCTTCTAAACACCAGAGACCTGTGTGGATTGCCAAAGTGTTCCATCATGTTCTGTATAGTCTCCCCAAAAGAAACATCCTCTATAGGGGAATCAAGTGAGAGGGAGTCCACTTCATTGGAAGAAATTTGCCCTGAAGAATGCAGCTGAGAGAACTTTCCAGAGAATGGTCAGAATCATAGTCCTGCTCCTCTGAAACCCGAGTAGGTTTAAGAAGAATAGCCTGTGGTTATGGAGATCTGAAAGAGGAATGCTTCAAAGACATAATAGCTTTGAACAACTCTTGTGAGAAGTCCATCCCACTCCCCTCTCTAGCTCTTCAGGGGGAGGCCATATGCTTGGTCTTCAGCTTTTTCTTTGTAGGAGTGACATCTGCCTGGATAAGACTTGAAGGTTCAGAACCATGTCTGACATTTACTGGACAGCCTAAGATTTCTTCTCCAACTAGAATTTAAGGGACACCACGCAGCCCTTCTGAAATGATGAAACATGGTTCCTTGGACATATCAGCAGTCTGCAAGACCTAAAGAGCCATATCAGTCTCAAACAGGGTCTTGGTACTGGGCAACTGAGAAGCTGACTGACATACCGCGGGTTCTGAAACCACAGTGGATATGTTAAAGTCAGAAATAATGGATTGAGGATCTGTTTGAGGCCTCAAGTTTTTTTCTTCGGTGGCAGAGAGACATCTGATATAACAGAGTCAGCCATCTTAGATTAGGCCAAGCATTTAAGACTCTGAGTCTCGAGAAAGGTGGTGAGAGTAGAAAGCTTAGACCTATGGATTTTTGGAACGAATGACTGACAGATAGATAAAGACTTGTGATCGTGTTCCATGCCCAGGCAAAAAAAAAAAAAACACATACACAAGTACTAGTGCAGAATCTGCCTATCTCACTCACACTTTCCTAGCTGACATCTACAAATTTAACAAAATATCAAAAGATATAAAAGAAAGTTCCCCAAAAGGCCACTTATCTGAACACATGAATGGAGTAAAGGTACCAACAACCAAACAATGTACAGTCCGACAGATGTACAACTTGAGTTTGGGTTGGCTGCAGGTAGTGGGACCCATGCTTATACATCCATTTTTACATACCAACACATAGGAACTGAGGTCATGTGTCAGATGCATGATCTAGGGAAGATAAAGCTTTAGTACTCCGGCTGGACATCAGCAGTGACAACCCATATGTCAGGAATATTGCAACAGTGATTTCAGTCAGGATATCAGGCACATTCCACACAGTCTGTTAACTCAGGTCAGGAATGAACCCCAAAACCTGCATTTGTGAGGCAGAATCCTTAAGTCATTAGCACAACAGTAGAATTTCACACTTCCTGAAACCTGTAGACTCACTACCTGTACAGCTTTCACCTGAGATAATTTACTGTAAATGCATTCCTGAAACCTGCCTGTAAACAAATGTACATATCTTGAGAAACATAAAAATATAAAAACAAAAGTGGTTCACCACTCACTCCTTTTTCCCCGATGGTGATATTAATCAGCTATCCAAACAAAAAGCTGATTTTACAGTGAACACTGGACTACACCAAAATAAATATTTTTGTGATTACAATAAATATTTACTCTCTCTTTAACAGCAGGAAACAGACCCCAACTATCAGTGCAACTTTTGCTCATGCAAATGTGATCTTCAATTTGCTGCAAACTAGTTGTGTTGGTGTCACTCCACTTTTGATATAATTTACTTTATTATGTATGCACATATTCATTTTAATGCACAATTAATGCCTAGTATCTACAAAGCAGTGCATACCAAGTATGACTGCAATGTTGTTCCAGCACCACATAAACGTTCATTTGATACCATGGAGTGCCATACAAATTCATTCTGCTTCAAAGTTATTAAAAATATATTAAAACACGGTATATATTTATAATATTATAGGAAAATAATTACTTTTTCTCAGTAACTGAATGCACAATAGAGTGTGAAGCCATTCTTGGCCTGTATGCTGATTACAGATGTGAAACAATATTCCACAATGCTTTCAAGTGGACAAAATTGGAAATATTTACAGAAATATGATGTTATATATATATATATATATATATATATATATATATATATATTTTTTTTTTAATTTGTACTTAATAATTGGAGAATTGTTAATTGATAAGAAGTATATTAAGAAGTTGCTTGTGTTAGTGAAATATGGTCTGACCACCATTTTTATTACTTTATTTTATTGGATAAACAAGTTCTCTGCCATTTACTTGTTTTATTTTATTCCAGCACAACTGTTAATCATTCCATTTAACTGCAATAAGGATAGGAACGGGAGAAAACAGCAATAAATTAGTTTACATCATCTTTTGCAACTAGATCAAGTATAGAACCAAATCATTCTTTGCAGGTTGTGCTGATAAACTCTGCTAATATAACCACAATGCAAACTTTTAAGAAAAAAGAATAATGTTTGACATAACTGCTACTGTCAGCCTGTTAAACATAACAGCTGCATATAAAACAAGGAACATTTGACTTAGAGAATGTAAGCAGAAGATATCCACGACAAAGCATGTTACAATAACAGCATGCTAGTCACTGTTCTAATCTTCAAGATGGAAAATGCACACAGTGTGGAATTTCAGGGAAGCGTGCCAAAGTATGCCTTGAAAAATATCTTGCAAAATTAAACGGATTACCTACTTTCTGAAACTACTGCTATCATGGTATGTTTGTAACACCTCTATTAAAAAATAAATACAAACGTAGATGTCCTTCTCTATCACTGTTGCAGTATTCTAAACAGAAGAGATCTCCTGCCCACGGCAGCCCAACACTCAGCCAGTATACAAAAGCCTAATGATCTTGTATGTGCCATACATCACACTTATGCTCCCTGCACAGAACATAGGACATAAAAGGTACATACAGATGCAACCACCCAGAACTTCTTTGCAGTCAGTTCGAAAGCCATTATTGCTAGTTGGTCTGAAAGTCTTGTTGCTGTTCTGAATCCTTATCCACCAGATAAGTGTCCCGTTGTTTTTTTTTTTTTTTTCCTTTTCTTGGTCTTGTATTTTATTTTGCTATCTAGAGCTCATATCACCCAAGAAGGGAAAATGTCAGTGTGGGAGACAGATTCCCAATAAGGATCATCACGAACAGCATCTTTTTTACTGGGGTGCTTCCCACAACCATACCTTTTGCAGTACCTGTACGGCTTTTGTGCCTAAGACACTCAGAAGCTGTTTGTCTTCCCTGGCCATCTACCTTTTAAACAAATGGGTTAAACAGTTCGCCCAGGGTACCATGGCAGAATCCTTTAATCCTGAGATACTACCACTAAGTAAGAAGAAGGCCATGAAGTCTCAGTCAGATTCTTTAGCTCTCCAGCCTTCACCAGATATCCCTCTAGAAGGAAGTAATAGCTCTGTAGGTTGTTTGGCATCTGGATCGGATTCCTCTGCTGCAACCCTATCGGAGGCTGGCATGGATAGTTCTTTTCACACATCATCTGAGGCTCTGCATGCGTATGCTCTGGATGTCAAGGGGAACCATGGTCAATTATCTCAGAGGGTCCTAGAGGGTTTCCATAGATATTGATCATGGAGGAGGTTCTGGGTTCTTTTACTGAATCTCGCTAAGGGTTGTAACTGCTGGCACTTGTCCTTTCCAAAAAAAAGACAAAAAAAATGAAGTATGTTTTGGTCCATCCTAAGAATCCTCAAAGGGAATGACAAGAGTTTAATCAGAGCTTGTTTTCTTGCCTTGATGGCCCTAAAGCCTCCTCAAGGGGTTTCAGTTCCTGCTCTTCCTTTGACTTCTACCCATTCTAAATGTCTTGGGGAACTGGAGTCCTCAGAGGACGATTCAGTGTCTGTTTAGGGGTCTTTGTCATGCTCTTCATAGATGCTTTCACCTTTGGCTTATGGTTCTGATGAAGAGTAGTCTGTTAGAGGAATTGTCCTCTGGGGATACAACTGCTAGGATGATGGGCTGCTTTAAGTGGAATTCTTCCCAAGTGTCTATTATTCAGAGAAGATATTATGAGTTGCTTTAGGAGGATACTCCTGAACCATCAGCAGCTACTCCTGTGTTGGCTGCCTTGTTAAGATACTTTCTCTTTCTCAGCCTCCTGCTCCTAAGAAACCTGACAGGTTCTATAAGATCCCCGAGGACTGCCAGTTTTATTTAAACGTCCTTCTGCTGATCATGCTCTGGTATCTCTCTTCTGACAAACCTAAGCTTTTGTCCTCTTCCAAACTTTTGCCCTCTGATAATGATAGCAAGGCAATGGAGAGGATTAGTAAGAAAGTTTACACTGCTTCTACTTTGGCCATTAGGGCTGTTAATTACTAGACCCACATGAGCAGGTATGCTCTCGACCTTGATTGCTCAGGCTTGTCCTGTTATTTCTGACCTCCCTGGTTCTGAAGGCAAATCCTCTGCTGCTTGATGCCTCTTCCAGGGCTGCGACTTTTGGGTTTGTTATTCTTGGCTTCTTTTTCAGTCTCTGCCAGAGGACATTTAATGCCAAGTTGTTGAATGCTGCTTTGGATAATAAACATCTTTTTGGGACTGCTGCTGCTGCTGCTGCTGACATGTTTAAGTCTCTTCAAAAGGAAGGCAAAGCCTTGCATGACCTTAAACATATTTTTGTCTCTCCTATCCTTAAGTTCTAGAGGAATTATCCTTCTTGATCTGCTTTTGTTTGCAAGCAATCCCAAGGGCAGGAAGGGTGGTAGGCAGCCCCCCCCCTGCTCAGGCTGATCAGATTTCTGTGGTCCAGTGGCCCAGAAGCCTCCTTTACCTATTAAATCTGCTTCTCTTTGACAATTATTCCCCCCACTATCTTTTAAACTAGGTTCCTTTGTCCCTTTATCTTCTAAATTGGTGTTTCATCACTTCAGACTCTCGGGTTCTTTCTGTCATCTGTCAGGGTTACTTCATTGTACGGATGTCTCTCCCTCCTTACTTCCTTAACCTCCTCTACAGCAACTGCTTCATTTCCTGGAGGTTCTAGGGTCCCTGTTGAACAAAGGAACCATTCAACCTGTTCCCCTTTCCCAAGTGGAAAAGGGTTTTTATTCCAGGATGTTACTGGTTCCGCAAAAGGAGGACACTTGGAGACCTATTCTGGATTGACATTTTTCTCAAGGTCCCTTCTCTTCGGACACTTACTCTTCAAAACCTGCTTTCTCTTTTATGCCCCAGACTTTTCTTGTGTCTTTGGATCTGAAAAATGCTTACTTTCATATCCCTATTCACTTTCTTTTCAGGAAGCTTTTACGTTTCTCTGTTTCTTCCTTTAATTTTTAGTTCTCTGCTTTGCCCTTTGCCTTCTCTACTGCCCCAAGGGTATTCACAAAATGCCTAGTTTCTGTGATTGCCTTCTGCAGGCTCCTAGGCATTCCGATTTTCCTTATCTAGAAGGCCTATTGCTTCAGGTGCTTTCTCCCAGCCACCTGTTATAGGATCTGAGGTTTACCATCTCTCTACTTCAAAGTCTGGAGTTCACTATCAACTTCCAAAAGTCCATCCTAACTCCCTCATTGTGTGTATCTGGTATGCAGGACTCAGACAGTGCCAATGCTGGACTCTCTCTCACCTCCAAAAGTTTTGTCACTGACCGCCTTCTTTCGGTCTCTTCTTCCTCTAATTGCCATGCCAGCCAAGAAGTTTCTTCAGGCCCTGGGATTCATGTCCTCTTCTATTCCAGTGCTCTGTCTTGCCTGACTGTATACATGGAAACTTCAGTGGTACCTCAGGTGAGTTTGGCTGCAGCATTGTGACCCTCTGGATTTCAGTGTACCTCTCCTTCCCTGTCTAAAGAAGGAATTCAACTGGTGCTTGTTCTCAACCCAGGCCTGCCCTTTCAGCCTCCTGTCCCTTCTCAAGACTGTTCACCAATGCCTCAGACATGGGGTGGGGGCTTCTTTTGGTCTTCTCAAATTTCTGAGTCTATGCCCCCCCACCCCTACCCCATCACAAGTCAGACCATATCAACATCAAAGAGATGAAAGCTCTGATTCTGGCTCTTCAGGTTTTTCACCCCATGTTCTGTCTGGACCCCTTGAAGGTGTACACAGACAACACTACAGTGATGTGGTATCTCAACAAGAAGGGAGGCACAAAAATCTTAACTCGTCTGTAGGATGGCTCTTCAGGCTTAGGAGGTGGCTATAAGTTATCAGTTAACTCTTCAGGTAGTATATATTCCTTCAGAGCACAACCTAGTGGCAGACTCTCTAAGAAGGAGCAAAACACAAGCTCACAAATGGATGCTTCACAAAGACATGTTTCTGGACATTGTCCATCAGTGGGGCATTCCTTAGGTAGATCATTTTGCCTCCACTCTGAGCAGGCATCTTCCTCTCTTCTGTTCCAGAGTGCCATCCCATCTGACATAGAAGACTGATGTCCTTTCTTTTCATTGGAGGGGGATTTTTCTTAATGTTTTCCCTCCTTTTCCTCTACTTCAAAATGTCCTTCAGAAGATTCAGCTGCATGCCACCAAAAATCTTGCTAATGTCTCCCTTTTGGCCAAGACAGCACTGGATACCCATCTTAATGCATCTGGCCAGGGGCAATCACCACAAGTTACCTCACTGGTTTGGCTCTCCTCACACAGGACAAGGGGTCACTCATCCAACCTCAATTATCCACTCTTCAACTGACACTCTGGGTAAAAGAGTTTTGATTCCTTTCAGGCACCTCTTTCCTGAGGACATGCTCATGGTTTTACAGGAGGCAAGGAAACCCTCATTCAGAAAATCTTACATGTCCAAATGGAAAATATTTTCTGTCTGGTGCCATGCACATAACCAAGAACCTCTGGTTCTCTTATTTGTGTGAGTTGCTCCAGTCTGGCCAGGCTTATTCTTCTGTGAAGGCCCATTTATCAGCCATTTCTACTGGTCTGCCTTTGAATCCTTCTTTGGTTTTTCATTTTGAGGTCAATTTCTTAAAGGTGTCCTGCATATTTAACCTCCAATGAAACCTATTCCTCCTCATTGGGACCTTAATTTTGTTTTGGAAACATTGACTCAGACTTCTTTTAAGCCTGTAGATTCTGCTTCTTTGCAACATTATACTAGGGAGACTGTTTTGCTGTTGGCTCTTACTTCTACTTCTCCATCTCAGGGATCATGTGGTGTATCGGGAAACTGTCATACCTCCCCACAAGAACCAAATACTAAAAGAGTGTATGTACCTTACTGCATAACCATTTGTGCCACTGGTTGATGTTATAGTGCAACCCAGCGTGCGCTAGCCAGCAGCCCAGCACTGACCCAATCCTCTCTTGGCTCCATAGACTCTTCCCTTCCTTCCCTCCCAGTGCTGCCCTTGACATTCTGTAATTACCCATTTGGCCAGCAGATGGCAGCACCATCCATTAACTACCTTTCACTTCAATCTTATAAGCTCTAACCTTTACAAATAAAAGGGTAAAACTTAGACAAGAAAATAGAATCTCTCCACCTAGCGAATTCTATATTTCCTCCACCTTTGGCTCACCACCCTGTCCCTAACCCTAGTGTCTACTTACCTTATCTTTCTCCTATCCTTACTGATTGTTTTCCATAGCCTCGTCCTTGGTCCTCATCTCCTGGCTCTTCCCGCTCCGTTCGCCCTGCGGGCTCACTCTGCTCCCCTTCCCTGCCCCCAATTCTCACCCGCCCCCACTACATCTACATTTATACCCCACTAACCACACCCACTCCAATTAGCCTCTTCCTTCCCCACCCCTTACTTCCTGTCTCCACCCCCAACCACCCTTCAATCACCTATCCTAACCACTCCCACTCATACTACACTCCACTCACACCAATCACTCACCTCAACTTCAACACTAAAACCACAGTAATGCTAACAAAACCTTCCTCACCTATTACCCATCTACTACTACTACTACTAAGCTTATCCTGTCTAACCTACATCACCAAACCCTTCTACAATACTCACTCCCCCCACTATCACATAACCAGCTCAATCCCTAAACAACACAAACACTCCTCCACCCCCATAAGTCCTCATGTATGCTTCTATAACCCCTCCCTACTCTTCCCCTTCAAACTACTTTCCACCTACAAACATATCAATCCAAGTCTGACTTGCACTACTCTTACTAAACTTATAACCCTTAAACCATACACAAAACTCACTAATTACCTTTCTTTTCATCTTCACCAACTTATCACCACCCTACTTTCTGGTGACATACACCCCAACCCTGGTCCCTCTTCCATCAACTCCTCAACAACCCCCTCCAACACACCTTCATCTACAAAAACCCTCACCTTCTCAACATTAAATGCTCAAAGTATATGTAACAAAATCCCAAACCTCCATGCCTGGCTTCTCCATAACAATCCTGACATACTGTCAATATCCGAAACATGGCTAAGACCCTCCATAAAAGATTCAGAAATAACTCCCCCCAACTACAATATCATTAGGAAAGACAGAACCCACAAAAAAAGGAGGTGGTGTAGCTCTACTCTACTCCTCTTCCTTTTCAGTTACTTCTTATTCTAAACCAGTTCCCCAATTTGCCAATGCCAAACTACTTCTAGCCCTACTTCACCTAAACAAGCATAAAACAATATTCTCAGCCTCCCTCTCTATCCCTCCTGGTGATAACATACCTATTCTTGAGGACATTCTTTCTTGGCTCTCCACCAACATTACTAATGAAACTGTTATCCTAGGGGACGTTAACATCAACTGGCCTCTTGTCCAATGCCCAACAAATCCCCTAAATATAAACCTCTACAACTTTCACCAGTTAATCGATTCAATAACCAGACTATCTAAGGACCATTCCTGTGGAAGCACCCTAGACTGGATTCTGGTATCACACCCACACCTTATCTCAAGTAGTGGTACACTCCCTGACTCTCTCAGTGACCACTTTCCTACTTTTGCTCACCGTCATTCTCCCTCTCTACAGCTGCCACATACCACCATCTCTGTACGCTCCTTAAAAAACTTTAACCCCAACACCTTCTCTGACTTACTTAAACAATTTAACTGGAGTCCCCTAAATACACTACCCCTAGACAAAGCTGTCACCTATTTTAACACATCATTTCTAAACCTTCTAGACACCTTAGCCCCCCCTAAGAACAAAAAGAATCAAGAGCAAAACCATCCCATGGTTATCAAAAGATACCTTAGCTGTCATGCGCCTTCGTGATAAAGCCTTGAAAAACTACTACAAATACAAAACCCCGGCCACCCTAAACGAATACAAAATACTCTGCAACAGAGTTAAGAAACTTATCACTTCGGACCGCAAATCCTACTATATCACCCTCCAAAATAATCATAAGACTAACCCAAAAAAATTCTGGAATACTATCTCCTCCCTCTCCAACCCTGGCAAAAAGGAAAACCCACAACCTGATCACAAAACTTCTGATACCGACCTAGCCTTCCAATTTAATAGCTTCTTCATTGACTCCATATCTAAATTAACATCATCATTCACAAATAACTCCACTCATCCTGCTACAATTCCCACTATCCCCTCCTCCCCAGGCCCCTCCACTTCCCACCTCCCTCTCTTCTCCTTCAAACCCATACCTGTATCTACTATAAAAAAATTCCTTTTTAAATTAAAACCTTGCTCTAATGCCCCTGATAATATCCCTTCCTTCTTCCTAAAGGCAGCTGCTGAAGCCTTTGCCTTCCCCATCTGTATACTTATACCAGTCAATCCAAGAAGGTTATGTACCCCAAATTTGGAAAAAAGCCTACATTATTCCCCTCCATAAAGGAGGAAACAACAATAACATCTCCAACTTTAGACCTATTGCCATCTTATCTCCCATCTCTAAACTACTTGAAAAATGTATCCACCTACAACTATTACCATACCTCATCAACAGCCACCTACTAACCCCAACACAACATGGATTCAGACCTGGTCACAGCAGTTCTACTGCTCTACTCTCCTTCCGCGAAACTGTAAATAAAGCTAGAGACTCTAACTATATTGTCTCCACTCTCCTCCTAGACCTTTCTAAGGCCTTTGATACCATCTCCCATTCCCTCCTGCTGACCAAACTCTCTAACCTACATCTTTCACCCTCTTGTATCAACTGGTTTTCCAATTACCTTTCCAACAGGCAACAATCTGTCAAATGGAAGAAATCTACCTCCTCTTTCCTCAACACTGACACTGGTGTACCCCAAGGCTCCATATTAGGTCCCTTACTGTTCAACATCTTCATTAATGACTTCCACCACAATATCCCAAATGCTAAAATAGTCCAATATGCAGACGACTCAACTATTATCTGTGCTGCAAACTCCATTCCCTCCCTTATAAAACTAACTCAAGATGCCTTCTCAACCACTGAAAAATGGATGCATGATAACCATCTAGCTCTCAATCCATCAAAAACCAAACTCATGCTATTCACCCCATCCAAAAGCATAACTATCGACATAAATTCTTTCCTCATAACCAGTCAAAATAACACATCCCTAGAAATTGTTTCCAAAGCCAAACTGTTAGGAGCTCTCATTGATAATCAGCTTATATTTGATTCCCATATACAAACAAACATTAAAAAAACACATCAGAAACTCGGTATGTTCTACCGCCATATCCACTTCCTCTCCCCATCCACTAGATTCCTCCTATCTACCACATACCTCATCCCTTCTCTCCTTTATGGTGCCCCACTCTTAACCAACCTAAAATCCTCTATTAAAACAAAACTCTCTTCCTGCTACAACAAAATCGCTAAATTCACCACTGGGCACAGATCCTCATCCCATCACTGCACTGCCCTCCACAAACTAAACTGGCTAGAGATCCCTGACTACCTTACCTATACCCAACTAACTCATGCTCATAAGCTAATTTTCAAGCCCTCACTCTGCCCCACACTCTCCTCAACCTTCACCATGCACCAACCTAGCAGACCCCTAAGAACCAGCACTCAGAACCTAGTTGAACTCCACAAACCAGCCCGTCCAGCAGGCAAACTCTTACTCTCCTTTTCCCTTGCCCGTCTCTGGAACTCCCTCCCACCTCAAATCTGTAGTACCAGCAGCCTTCCCACCTTTAAATCTCTCCTCCACTCACATTTATCATCTCTCTGGGAATGCTCATGTTCCCATCCTGCATAACATCACCAGCTACTTCTCACCCCTTAGTCTACAACTCTTCCCTCCTATGGGAACATACATATTGTAATTAACCTCTTATGTAAATATCTTCTGTATACACCTACTAACTATAGTCTTACTTAACACTTCTTTTCTTTTCCTTTTGCTAGTAAACATAGAGACTAAAAATTGTAAACTGATATGTATTGTTGCATATGCTCTTCTGTATTTTTCCTGTTGCATTAACATTTTCTTGTGCTTATAAGTACTACTCTGACACTTTAACAAACTGTTATGTTATTTTATTGTATTTTACTTTTATTCTTACTTGTATATTTGATATTGTATCTATGGAGCTTTTCTCCCCAGGACTCCATTGAAAATGGGCTCATTTGGCCCAATGGACCATCCTGGCAAACAAACTTCAAATAAAATAAAAATAAAATAATAATACTTGGAGGGTTACTGGGCTCCACACCATTAAGGCAATTCATCCATTTTTTATTTTTTCACCGAGGTAGTAAATGAGTTGTCCTTGAATCATTTGGTACAACTCCCTTCCTTTTTTCCCTTCTCAGTGTGCTAGTGAGAGTGTCCTGCATGCTCTGGATTTGCACAGACAGCTCAAGTACTATTTAGATAAAACTAAGGCCTTTTGTAAGAATGATCAGCTTTCTGTTTCCTTTCATCCAGGACATTGGGTTTAGCTCTTTCTAAGCAAACAATCTTGTCCTGAACATCTAAGGCCATTTCTTTTGTTGTAATTTTCATGGAAAATCTCCTTTTAGAGTTCATTCCACTAGGGCTGTTGCCTGTTCTGGTGCCTTCCCCAAGGAGTTGGACACCAATTCCATCCCTGAAGCTGCTACTTGGTCTTCAGTGCATACCTTTACTACGCATTCTAAGTTGCATATGGTTTACAGGGCCAGAGCAGATTTTGCCGAAAGCACTGTATATGTGTTTGTTGAGGGTTCTTCTCAGCCTTCCACCTCCCATTCTGTTTCCTGAGCTTCTTTACTCTCCCTTCTTCTTCTGTCTTCATACACATACAAAAATCTAGATGCACCAGTATGCATCCAGTATATCCAAAATCGCACACCTAGAGAGTATTCAGAATTTAAATGTTTTCATTTACTTTTGCATACGTGAATGTCTGCATTAATGCCCTTGGCTTAATCTAATGATAATACTTTCCTAAATGCATGTAGGTTTTAAACAAATGAAAGACTACAATGTAATAAATCATTTTCTTTAAGCAAATAAATGTTCAGAGCCAGTTGCGAAATCTGGAGCGGAGGGTGGTTTTACATTTTGATCTTATGCTTCAAATGGAAACAAGTTGAATAAAGGTGAAGGCAATTAATCAAAAGGTCTAGACATTGTTTACTGACAAATATAAAATTAAAAGGTGCAAGGGTAAATAACTTCAGCAAAAAATAAAGTCTGAAATTATTAGAAGTGAATAAAGGACAGAAACTTTTCTTGTAGCAAAATACATTAATGCATTTACTAGAACAGTGAATAATTTAGTTTTATCAGAACAAAATAAGGGTCTTGCTGCTAAATATTAGGAGCTTAAACCAAAAACTGCACTCCCTGGAAGCACTTATCACTATAAGATGTAGACGTCTGTGCAGACACAGAAACTTAGTTTAAGGCCTCAGAGAGTACCCCGGCCTTGTAAGGCTACAATGCCTTCCACACCTTTAGACAGTAAAATGAACGTGTGAAAACGAAAGGAGACGGTGTTTCAATCTATATTACAGATAAATTCACCTCCTGTCTAGTTAGACTAGACAACTTCATGAAGTTACTCCAGGTCCAGGTTACTGTGGGTAAGACCCCCTTTCAAGTCCTAGCCAGTTATAGATCCCCCTCCATGGGTCTCGACACCAATGAAGTCTAGTTAACCAAACTGAAGACAATCTAAATGTTACCGAACACACTGCTTATGAGGGATTTCAATTAGCCCATCAATTGGGAAACCTACTCTAGCCCAAACTCACTAACACAAAAGTTCCTTGACTTTGTGAATTAAAATTTCCTGGAGCAAATTGTTCACACCTTGATAAGAGCAACAAACATTCTAGATCTGGTCCTCACCAGCATGTCAAACAGCTACTCTGCTGCAACTGCTGGACTCTCATTAGTTAAAAGTGACCACAAGTCAGTCACCTTCGAACTGACACTAAGACCAGGACTCACAAAGAGTGACATCAGACTCAAAAACTTCACCAAGGCAAACTACACTCTCCTAGGTGAAGATATAAATGAATTCCAATCCCCACCCCAAGCTGAAAGTGGTAACTACGCTGAAGCTTACACTAAAGCCCTGTACAGTCACTTGCATAAGTGTATAAACTCAGCTGTACCAGACAAAATCAAAGCCAGAGATCCAAGTAAAATCAAACTGCCATGGTGAACTTCCAGCATCAACAAACTCTACAATAAACACAAGAGGTTACTGTCCAAGAAAACAAAGACAAGGACCCAACAATGAAAAAGCACCCTCCTCAGCCTTAACAGGCAAATAAGATAACTTGTCAAATCCTCCAAGAGCTCCTTTAAGAGAAACCTAGCAAGTACTACCAAGGATAATCATAAGGCCTTTTACAGCTACGTACATAACCTAAGGGTAGGATCCAAGCACGTGCAGAACTGGTAGCCAATGGTATCACACACACTGACCCCATAGAAATAGCAAACCTGCTAGCAGCTAGGTTTGGTGAAAATTTCACTCTTTATCCCCCCCACATTACATATCTGAAGAGCATGTCCTCACAGTCCTGTACAAGGCAAAGAACACAGCCTCCATGGGACCAGATAACATTGCAGGCTGTCTTCTAAACAGGTTAAAGCATGAACTAGCATCACCACTAAGTACCCTTTTCAATCACAGCCTAACCACAGGCTTTGCTCCTGCAGAATGGAGAACAACTACAGTTATTCCCCTCCACAAAGGTGGCCTAGCAACACACCCAGGGAATTACAGACCCATAAGCTTGACCAGTGTCATCTGTAAAGCCATCGAACGTATCATTATGTACCTCATAAATAGAGACACAGGTGACCTCCAAACCCTAGATCCTACCCAATTCGGCTTTGTGAAGGGCAGATTCTGCCTGTTAAATCTGTTGGATTTCTTTGAAAGTGTGACCAAGGCCACTGACGAGGGCAAATCTGTGCACACAGTATACTTCGACTTGGCAAAGGCTTTTGACACAATCCCACATTCAGGCATTACCAATAAACTTAGCAAACTGAATGTAAACCCCTTCACTGTAAGATGGGTTGTCAACTGGCTCACACACCGGACACACACTATCAAAAGTGGGTGACTCCACATCAACCAGCAGACCTGTTACCAGCAGGGTGCCACAAGGGTCAGTGCTAGGCCCCCTACTGTTTGATATATACTTCTCAGAAGTTCAGGTCAAAACTAAAGGGTTGTGACTGACCAAGTTTGCAGATGACTCCAAACTAGGTGCAATCACTGAATCCCCAAATGATGTCAGTATACTCCCGGAGGTTCTCACACAGACCAACAACTGGTGCATTAGTCATGGTCTCAAACTGAATGCAAAGAAATGCATCATCATTCCCATCAGCATAAACAATGTCCCTTCACACCATCAAAACAACAATACCCTAATTACCCATGAAGTGGTAAGGGACCTGGGATCACAGGTTGACCGCAACCTTAACTTTCACCACCATGTGTCTACCACTGTAAGGAAAACTTTCCACATAGCTCACTTGATTAGTAAAAGTATCACCTTGAGAGCAAAAGAGGTTATAACCCCCCTATACTCAGTGCTTATCTGGCCCATAACTGACTACAACGCCCCACTCTGTATGTACCATACTAAGCACCTGCAGCAATTGGAGAGACTGCATAGGTTTCTAACATAGAAGATCTCAAGGGCCTCCAGCACATGCCTTACAGAGACCAACTAAAGTCCCTGTCACTATGCTCCATATGGTATAGACTTCATAGGGAAGACTTATCCCTGGCAATCTCCGACCCAAACGTAGTGAACTTACTGCATATCCATAAATCAAATGGATCTAGGGCTACCGTTCCAAGGGCTTAACTATGCCCTGTGACTTAAATAGGACATGTTGCAGGGAGAGATTTAAATCCCAGTGGCTGCCAAGTCTTTGGAACAGGCTACCAATTCTTGTAAAACAAAGCACCTCTATGACACTGGATGAGTGCATGGGGCACCATAAATTCTTACTGGGGATAGTGCCCACAACCCTCCTGGACATGGTCAGCTATCACTAAATGCAGTCTTGGGTATTGACTAGTACTTCTACAGTATTACATTGGGTTGAAATGGCTAGACTTAAAATGACCTCCGGGTTGATTGCCTAATAATCTCCTATGATCCCATGATCCTATAAGACAGCCAGTCCACTTCTTTCAAGCCTAAAAGTTAATGTTTTCTGAAAGCACACAAGATGTTTTTTTCACATCTGGGAGGGAAATGAAGGTAAGACAAAAACAGACAGTATAAGTAGAAGCACAAGTTGCAACATGTGTCTCAGCATGGATAACCTTAATTTTAAATCGGGTCTACTTCAAAACATTGACTTACCACATTGTTGAAACCCAGTTCATCGAGACCACATCAGTGAAACCTTACAAAATCAAACAGGAACATAGAAAACTAACCCCAGAAAAAGAATCACTTGGCCGCCATGGTGAACTTTGCTAGTTCCCCACTGTAGTGTGATCTTGGAGCTAGTATATTTAGTTAGGAGGTGTGAGGGAGTAGTTAGGGGGTGTGAGTGAGTGTGAAATTTAGTTAAGTGGTGTGGTGAGTGTTACTTGCCGCCACTGTTTTTTTTTTGTCCTGATGGCCAAGTGGTTCATTTCCCGGGGTTAGGCTTTGCAGTTCCATGTGTTCGATATTTTAAGGTTTCGCGGATGTGGTCTCGATGAATTGGGTTTCGACAATGTGGTAAGTCGATGTTTTGAAGTAGACCCTTTTAAATCAGGTTTTGACTGTGTGTGCAGCTGTCGATTCTGGACAATTGTTCCTATCAAGAGGGCTAACCTCCATTATTTCAAGATGTACATAGTTTATGTGTTTTTTTTAAGTTAATAATCCATGGGGGGGGTGTTCTGGTGTGTGTGTGTGTGTGTGTGTGTGTGTGTGTGTGTGTGTGTGTGTGTGTGTGTGTATATATATATATATATATATATATATATATATATACATATATACATATGTATTTTTTTTTTTTTTTTTTTTTTGCTGAGGGGTTTTTATTAAAACAAAGTCTTGCAAAGTATGACGTAAGTTCAAATAGCAATGACAAAACATAAACTGCATAAAAGATCAACCTGCCAAACATTAGTTGGTACATGTAACATTACAGCCAGAAATAGACATTTAAAAAGCTGTCATATATAATAGGTGAAAATAATAACTTCTTATCATAATGGCTAAGCTAAAAAATATTAGTTTGGAAGTAAATGGCCTCACAGGTATAGACTAAACGGAAAGAATATTGAATTACATTAAGAAAAGCAGAGGGTAAACAGCAACGCCACAGGAGATATAACTGGACAGAAAAGAGCATGTGAATTTGATAAAGAAAGATTTCAGGAGGGATATTCAGCACAGTATCAGGGAAAAGAGAAGTACTTATATTAATTGCTACAGGAGCTCCAATAGTGATAGAAGTGGGCGGGGGAGATAGTAGATTTGGGGTAGTAAGGAGCTACTGGCAAGGGAGGATGATTACACTGGCATGTACTTATATTCTACTTAAAACTGCTATTATGGAACTTAAGAAATTTTTCTGAGAAATAATCAGCTGACGGCAGAGAATTTTACTTATAGGTATGGACTGGAACTTGATTTGCAACAGTGAGGATGTATCTGGAAGACGTGGAAGAGAAAACATAACAAGAGAGGAAGACTTTCTAAAGAAATTTATAAAATATTTGGCATGGAAGAGTTGAATTCAGTATTACGAACTTGGAAAGAATTCACATATTATTTCACAAGGTACAATAACTGGGCAAGACAAAACTGAAATTACATTTGACAGGGACATATACTTTTCATTGAAAGCTTCGACACACATCCAGTAACTATTTCAAATTATGTGCCAATAACAACTACAGTACAAAAAATGCAGGGTAATGAAGTACAAATGAAACACTGACACTTCCCCACCAACCTGTTAAAAGGAGAGGAATTTCAGTACTGAATAGTGGGAATTACGCAAGAGTTATTAGAGAAGACAGAACATTCTTCAAAAGTTATAGCTAGTGAGTGGGATAAAATGAAAGTGGAGTTCAAAAATAGGGTGGAAATAAAAGAAAAAGATACAGCTAAGAAGCAAAAATAATTATTTAGAGGGGCTCACAAAGGTTAAAGTATTGCAAAATAAAGGGGAATCTCACAGAACAAGATGCACAAAAGCAGAGTACTAAACAGAAAACAAGGGAGGATCTGGACAATATACTTGCGTTTAGAAAGACTGCAGTTTGTTTAATAACTCCAAAGCACAAAAACTTTTATCCCAATGACTTAGGGAACATAAAGTAGAAAGGGCTGTTGCTTAGGGAGCCTATAACAAGAAACATAACCAGAAATCCTGTAGAGGTATTAGAGGTATTTCAAAACTGTTATGAAAATTTGTATAAAACAGAAGAATGTGTAAATAAAAAAACAAAAATGGAAATATTTATGCCAGACTTACCTATGCCAAGATTAGAGGAAGATGAGGCTCAACAATTAAGAAAGGAGAAGATGACCTAAAAAATGGTTTATATATAATCAATCTGCAGGAAAATCCCCAGTAATAGATAGTATGTCTGTGGAAGTTTGGAAGCTAGAAAGGAAAAAAGTTATAAAGATAAGGAAGGTTTTGATTAAGAGCATTTTAAAAGGGAAAAAAAGCACCACCATCCTGAAAGAAAACTGTGGTGGTTGTAAAACTTAAGATAGTTAAAGAAACATCAGACCCAGTTCATATAGCTACATTTCAATTTTAAATCACAGTTATACAGGGTTTATGTCTATAATGCTTAAAAGAATGGCAAAGGCATTCCCGAATTTAATAAATATGGATCACTGTGGTTTTGTGGAGGGGAAGCAAACATTTGACAACATTAATAGAACAGTGATGATTCAGAGGAAAGCAGAATATAACAAAATACCACTGTTGTTGCTGGGTCTTGATACAGAAAAAGCATTTGATAAAGTAAGCTGGGATTTTTATGAGTAGAGCGATGGAGGCGTTTGCATTCCCTGATGCAATGAGGTTAATCACTAGGATATATGAGGGATCTAAGGAAAAATTAAAGTGGGAGGGATTCCTCTCTGATAACTTGTGTCTGACTACAGGAACCAGATACGGGTGTCCTCTTTCACTCTTTGTTATTTGTGTTAAATATAGAGCCACTGGCAAAGTACAAGTACAAAATGATTGACTTCAACAATTGGCTAAGCTTCTGGTGTCATTCTAAGGGGATCCAGTATCTGTCTGCCTGGGATGACATGATCGACAAACCACGATGGTTTGCCAGAGATGGCCTGCACCTGTCGCCCCTGGGATTCCGAATACTGGCTAAGGCTCTAGTCACCCCTACAGTGACTTTTTTAGGCAAGGTTCAAATGACAAATTCACCAACATAACAAGTACAAGCAAGAAGAATTTGAGGGTATTGCTACTCAAGGCTAGAAGTCTAAACCTCAAAATACACTCACTCAAGGCACTCCTTAAAATGAAGAACACTGACATCTGTGCAGTGACAGAGACCTGGTTCAAGGCTCCAGAGAGTACCCCTGCATTACCAGGCTATAATTCATACCACACCTATCAGCCACCTAACCTGGACCGAAACACTAAAGGCGGAGGCGTGCCCATTCATCAAAGATATCCACACCTCCAGGCTAGTTGCTCAGCATAATGCATCCGAGATTATCCAAGTGCAATTAATTCTGGGCAAGACTGCAATCCAAATTGTAGCTTGCTACAGATCCCCCACCATGCCCCATGATTCCCACTCCTCATTTCTTGATACAATGGAAAATATTAGGGTACAACCTAACACCCTAATAATGGGCGATTTCAACTACCCCACCATTAACTGGGAAAACTACTCATGTACCAACTCTTGCGCTTAACGTTTTCTGGAATTCATAAATTCCAATGCCTTGGATCAACTTATCCACACTCCCACCAGGGGCAGCAATATCCTAGACCTGGTTATTACCAACATGGGCAACCGGTGCTCCACATCAGAGGTCAATTCCTTGATGGTCAGATCCGACCACAAGCTAATCACCCTAGACATCCACATCCCTCCCCCACCCCCATTAAGGAAACCACTGTATAACATTTCTCCAAAGCCAACTTCACGCTTCTTAAGGCAGAAGTGGTAAACTTCACAACACCCATGCTGACAGACAATAGAGGAATGACTGCTGAATCCTACATAAATGCACTTTATATGCACTTACACGAGTGCATGGATCGTGCAATCCCTAACAGAATCAAGATGCTATCCTCCAAAAAAAGGAAGCCAATCTGGTGGTCCCCTGCCATAAACAAATTCTACAACAGAAGAAAGAAACTGTTGCATAAAAGAGTAAAATCCCATGATTGGAGAAACTCCCTGGTCAGCCTCAGTAAGAAGTTGAGATCCCTCATAAAATCCTCCAAAGTTAGTTACGAAAACAAAATCGCCAGTGACTCTAAAGACAACCACAAAGCATTCTATAGCTATGTCAAGAATCTCAATGGCAACACTCATATCTGCTCTGAGTTACAGCACAATGGCACTAAATATACCGAACCAACTTATATTGACAACATCCTGGCAGATAGGTTCATTGCTAACTTTACCCCCCTGTCATCCCCTAAAGGGCCTATCTTTATATCAGAAGAATGCAAAATTCCTGTAATCACGGCTGCACAGGTAAAAAACACACTACCCAAAGCCAAGAACACAGCATCCATGGGACCTGACAACATCCCAGGCTGTGTTCTACATGAACTACAGAATGAACTGGCACCCCACCTAAGTACCATGTTCAATCATAGCCTCACCTCAGGCTATGTGCCCACTGAATGGCGCACCGCGACGGTTATCCCACTCCACAAAGGGGGAGCCACCACGGACCCTGAAAACTACAGCCCCATTAGCCTAAAGAGCCTGTTCTGCAAGGTTATGGAAAGTATCATCATGGAACTTATAAACAATGACATTGGTAATCTCCAAACTCAGGACCCCACCCAGTTCAGGTTTGTAAAAGGCAAATCATGTCTCCTAAACCTGATAAGACTTCTTTGAAGCAGTCACCAAAGCCGTAGATGAGGGTAAGGTGGTTCACACAGCCTATCTAGATCTTGCCAAGGCTTTCGACACCATCCTCCACTCTGGAATTATAGATAAACTCACTGAACTAGGTATAAATCCCTATGTCACAAGATGGGTTGCCAACTGGCTCACTGACAGAACCCACACTGTGAAAGTAGCAGACTCCAAATCTAACTTCAGACCAGTGACAAGTGGAGTA
Source organism: Protopterus annectens (assembly GCF_019279795.1). NCBI lineage: Eukaryota > Metazoa > Chordata > Ceratodontiformes > Protopteridae > Protopterus > Protopterus annectens. The sequence goes on along the minus strand of NC_056726.1, from coordinate 1,603,423,503 downwards.
CCACAGGGTTCAGTCCTGGGTCCTCTCCTGTTTGGTATCTACTTCTCTGAAGTACAGGCTAACACAGAAGGTCTTTTGCTAACGAAGTTCGCAGATGACTGCAAACTAGGAGCCATAATCAAAACTCCAAAAGATGTGAACATTCTACAAAAGGGCCTTGCTGAGACAGCTGCCTGGTGTCAAAGCCATGGCCTCAAGCTCAATGCCAAAAAGTGCATTGTCACCCCTTTTGGTAAAAACTCTGTATCCATGACCTACCACATAGGCGGTAGTCTACTTAACACCGAAAGTGTGATAAGAGACCTTGGGACACAGGTGGACAGTAGTCTCTCCTTTGATAATCACATCACCACAGTAGTCACACCTCATCACAAAAGGCACACCTCATCACAAAATGTTTCTCATCCAGGAAAATAGAGGTCATTGTTCCCCTCTACTTGTCACTCATTAGACCCATTACAGAGTACAACGCCCCTTTTGGTATGTACCGCACAAGACATCTACAACAACTGGAAAGGTCACAGAAATACTTCACAAAGAGGATTACTGGCCTCAAACAGATGCCTTATGCAGACCGTCTAAAAAAACTGCAGCTTTACTCCATCGCATATCACCTACTCAGAGGCGATCTCTGCCTAACACACAAAGCTATGTCAAACTCAGACCTTTTAGACATGCCCCACTTAAAGAAATCCCAATCCCTACGAGTTACATGCTCTAGGGACCTAAACCTTGTCACCACAAAAAACAGAACATGCTGGAGGGATAGATTCCTGTCCCAGAGACTTCCATACTCTGGAACAAACTACCTATTTATATCAAACAAAGCTCCTCATTAGCACTCTTCAAGAAAAATCTTGATGACTGGATGGGAGATAGGAAATTCACCCTGGGGATCACTTCTGTGGCTCTGCTTGACAGTGGCACAGGAAAATAATTTTCTTGGGTAGCGAAAGCCAGGGTACTTTTTGGCTAGGCTTATATAGGCCCTAGGGCCAATAGCCTAGTACCTACCTATATAAGAAACCCAGAAATTCAAGGTTATAATTGGTATGGTAATCAAGAAAAGTTGCAGATGATATTATTTTGTACCTGCTAAAACCAGATGAGGACATCTAGTGTTGTGGAACATTCTGAAACAGTTTCAAGTCTTTAAAACCAGAAAATGACATATTTTCAGTGAATCACAGTTGTCTGTCTGCCTCACATCCATTCCCAGCTTTGCAAAAGTTTTCCAATATTGCTTCCTGTTTTTTGCATCCTCATAAAACTTGATTTTCTCCTGCAAATCACTGAGGATTACATTCAGTCACTAATGACAGTCATTTATGATTCATTGCTTCTATTGTTCATAAAATGCATACTGATGTAAAACCTGTTGTATCAATAACTTACATGAATTAGAGATGCCTGCAATTTTGCAGAACATTTCTGATGCTGCCTCATGTTTTGCTATTTGGTTTTCTTTCGTAAACCAATGAGTACTGCAATTAGTCAATTATGTCATTCATTACAGTTTTTTTATTGTTCAGAAAATTCAGGTTTATGCAACATGTTTTAATGTTTTATTCTGTTAACTTTTAAATTTATTAGAGTTGTCTCTCTCATGTATTCCCAGTTTTGCAGAACATCTCTGATTTTGTCTCATATTTTGCCCTCTCATTATTTTGTCTGATATTTTGCCTTGTTTCGCATTAAGTTCTTCGTTTTTAGTAAATTACTGAGGGTTATAGTGATTCAATAATGTCACTCATTAGAATTTCATAGTCCTTGTTGCTCGGAAAACACATGTCCATGCAGCACCTGTTATGTTAATTTTTAAACTGTATTAGATTTGTCTGACACTTAAGGCTCTGATCTGTTAAGGTACTGCTTCCTGAAATCAGAAGAGCAGGGATCAATTCCTTGCACCTCAGTCTGCCTACTGTATGACTGAGCAAGATTTAATGTCAGAGACCACAGGAGCATGAATGTGCACTGCAGACCTCTCATGCAAAACCTTGTAATGAATCTAAGTGACTGGTTGCAATCCTTATTCTTAAAGCCGTGTTTACCTCATCTAGTCTCAGCTCATCACAAAGGCAAACTGCTGCCTGGTCAGACTAAATTCTACCTGGTGCCAGGCTGTTTTGGTTACTGTATTCAGGTGGTAATCTATGAAGGCTTGGGATTATGATGCCTCCAGATGGGACTTCATGCTGTTCACCAATTTCCCCAAAGAACAAAAAAAAAAAAAAGCTATAGCAGGTAGCCCCCTGTCAGACAGTGACTTCCTTTTGGGGGCAGCACACACACAGTTATCCAAGCAGGGGAATATCTTAATCTTGTGCAGTTCTCAGGTGAGCTGCTACTGCTACCATGCATTTGAAGAACACCCTGAGAGCCATGAACTGATAATGAATGGCTCCCAACCTGAACTGCACAACTCATTAGACACCTTGGCAATTTTTATGTAGAGGCAGACATCATGGAGACCCAAAGAACATATCTTACAACCTTCCCGTAGACACAGAAGGATCAACTGTATCATGACCACCTGAAACTTGGATTATTGAGTGGTCCTTTATATTCTTTGGCACCAAAAAATAAATAAATAAAATCTTTAATAAATGCTGGATCCCCTCTGGTCTCGCAGGACTCTTGGATGGCACTTTTGAGATGAGTTTTTTAACGTCTTGCTTAACTGCCTCCTTCTGATATGGTGGGCTGTCTGGAAGTGGAAGTTAAGGTGGACAGAGTGGAAGATAAATGGAATTGTGCAGCTTCTGGATATTACGCTCCTTATCTATTTGTCCTGTGTGATGAACCGCCATGCTTTCACACAGAAGGATAAGTAACCCCCACATGCCTCCAGAAATGGACAATTGGGTAAATCTTCAGGGATTCTGTTTCAAGCACCCAGAAGGGGGATTACGGAACACCTGGCTCTCTGGACCCACTCTGGTCTCTAGTATGCTATCTTTTCAAGAAGCTCTTTCAGCCTCAGAATCATTTTTTTATGAGCATCTTTATTGAATCACAACTAAAAAGTGTCATGTTCACATACAGAAATATATATATAAAAAAAAAAAAAAAACATACTAACTTTTTCCATGCAGTATAGCCTTCATTCCTTGCTAACAATCGCCACTCACTCCAAAATAAATTAATTTCTTCATTCTATTACATCTCACTCTTCCTCCTGAACACTACCTCACTCCAACATTACATAAACTGTTTAATTCCTTCATTCCCTTACACCTCACTCCTGAACACTATTCTGCATGTACAGTCCCTACAGATTTCATCCACGTCTATGTAATTTGCTCTTTCCTTTTTCTAAGTATCCCACCTCCAAATTATTTATCTCCTTCACAATGCTGAGCTCTTCAATTGCAGTTGTTTTAGATTTTGAATTCAGTTTTCCAATAATTGCTTTTTTGGCAGCCAGCAGCATTAAACTGAGTAAGAACCTACTATGCCGTGACAATTCACAGTTTATGTCCCAAATCAAAAGAATAATTTCCTTACTTACAATGATTTCCGCCTCAAACATTTCTGACAAAACACTCAATTTTTTTTTTTAAATCTGCCAACTTGTTACATTCCCATAAAACATGTTCCAGATTATTTCTGTATTTCCCATCACAGTGCTAACATTTGCTATCTACCTGAAGAAAAATTCTTGGAAGTCTGCTTGGAGTATAAAATTGTCTATGCAAATGCTTCCAAGCAAAAATTCAAAACCTTCTGCACTTTGCTGCATGCTTAGGAGCCATACAGATGTCTTTCCATTGTTTCTTGGTAAAATGCCATTCCAAACTCCCTTCCAAATCTTTTTTAACCCCAATGACTGATTCTTACAGGTAGCATTCAATATTTTATACGCCATAATAATTGTCCATTTTCTAACAGCTGATTCTGTTCTACATTAAACTAAAAACTCTTACCATTACTGGTCCTTCACTGAGAACTCTCCTATCCCTTACTCTGTGTCTATATTCTTTTGTCAGTCCATGGTATGGAAGACCATTTCTAACCTGCAGCCTAAACTTTTGCTTGGTCTCATCCCACTCTATTAACTTTCTCTCTGTAGTTTCTTGTTCCCAATACCTTAAATTCTTTACTATTTTTCCTCCTGGAAATTCCTGTTCAGTTTTGACAATTTTCTGTACCCTTAAAGTCATACTTGTTGGGAAAACAGTACAGTTGCATAAGTCTACTTACCTGTAACAAAACATGTTTGAATTTCATAATGCCTTAGTGATATGTGGGTCATATGCCTGCACAAACCCACTTGGGCAGCCTTGCAGAGCTCAGAATCTCCTCTACTGAGTCTCTGTGATAGAGGATTAAATAGGCTCACCCATCAGGGAAAGCCTAAGCCCGTAAGAGAAAGTCAGTTACTCAGCTTTTATTGCCAAGCAGGAAGAAACCAACCAATTCACAACCAAAGACACCACCACAAATAACCAAAGCCATCCAACAACACAACAAGGCTGGATATCATCAAACTACATACAAAATAAGAGGGTTGGTGGTGGGTGCTACCACTGAAGCAGTGTGAAATTCAAGCATCTACTCTTACAGGTATGTAGGAGGTATAGAACTGCACTATTTTCATCATTCACACTGCCTCTGTGGCATATGGGTAGATTCTCAAAGCTTACCAAACCTTAAAAGGGGGATAATGATCCTGGAGCCTCTAGAGAATGGTCCTCACAAAGCCTGTGCTGGAACTTGAGAAATAATCCAGTTTGTAGTGTTTTGTAAAGGTATGAATAGAGAACCAGGTTGCTGCCTCTAGAATGCTTATAGAGTTCACTCCTTTACAATATGCCACCAAAGATAATAAGGCTCTCATGGAATGTGCCTTAACCCTGTCTGGAAGAAATTGTCCATGGTGGGAGTAACACAAAACAATAGCAACAGGCAACCAGTAAGCAATTATTTGTTTAGAGACAGGTTGACCCTTCAAAGCCCTAGAACAGGAAATAAACAGCTGTTCAGCTTTCCTGAAGGGCATGGCTCTGTCAAGGTAATACCTGAATCTTCTCTCCCATGTTTTTAGGTTCCAGAAAGAAAACTGGGAGATTGATAGCTTGATTAAGGGTAAATTCAGAAATAACCTTTGGCATGAATCTTCAGAAGTACCTTGGGTATTCAGAAATAACCTTGGTGCATGAACTGGTTATATAACCCCTGCTTGCAATTTACAGGGATATTTTCCTGAATGGAAGAGGTTTTTCTGTCCACTGCCAAGAGTATCCTCACAGAATTATTTTCAGCATCCGCTTGCACAAAACTATTTTTGGCCGGGCTGCTGAGCTGACCAAAAGCCTGGTGGAAGAATGAGAAAAGGGAAAAGAGACAGAAGGAAGGGCCATGAGTCTAGGCATAGTCATTCTTCAGCAGGGAAATTATCTTTTTTGGAAAAGGAACCCATTTTATTTGGTTTGGAATCATGATCTTCCTGCCATTTCCTCTTGGTACCCTAACTCTTGTTAGGCTGGGTTTTTTTGTTTGTTCTACCCTTTGAAGTTGGAGAACCTGGGAATATGAAACAATCTACATACCCCAGGCATCAATTTACCTCTATCATCTCATTGCTTGAGAATCTAGGTAACAGCAGGACCAAACACCAATTCAGGACTAAAAAAAAAAAACATTCAAAATCTCATTTTTTTTAAATCCTCAGAAAAATGCAGGTTATTTAACTAAGCACATCTTCTCAATACAACAAAATTGGAAGCATTTCCAGAGATTGTATCCATACCTTCCAAGAAACTCCTCAAAGCATGTTTCGAAACCTGAGTCAAATTAGAAGCAATCTCATTCATATGATACTTCTGTTCAGCAGGCAAAGATACAGAAAAGTCATTTAAACTGTAAGCACATTGCAAAATAAGCTTTTCACAAAGCCCTGATAATTTAAAATTATGAATACTAAATTACTAGACTAAGCCAACACCCCCCACCCCGAGTTTCTGAACACTTGTCAGTTTTATCCTGTGGTGAACCCTTATTAGATTTGGCAGCTGAAGAAATCACAGCTGGGTCAGCTGACAAAGCAGGAAAGACAGCTGCGTGATCAGTGTACACCTTGTACATCCTCAAAGCCTTTTTAGGAACTGATTCGCTAGCTGAAGGGGTTTTACATGCAGGTTTTTAGACAATTTCTGTCGGGTAACAGAGGTGGAGCCACCAAAACATTCTGGGTCTCCTGCTCAACAGGATTGTAAACACTACCAATCTCTGGAGCAGACCTAGACTGCTTCCACTCAAATACATCTCTAAACCTAGCTAGCATCTGTGGAAAAGTGAACACTTGTTTGGTTTTTTGAACCTGTTCATCTTTTGAACAATCAGACTGGAGGGACTCAGAGTGCCCACTGCTGTCTGCAAGAGTCCTCTTGAAAATCTGCAGCGTCAGACTGATCTCTAGAGAAGGCAGCCCCCACAGTCGATTTGAATTGGAGCAAAGTCTCAGAGACAGCTAAGAGTTTTTTATTCAGCCTAAGGAAATCACATAAGCCATACATACGGTAATAAAATGATCGTCTGTCGTGTGGTGAAACTTCTGTTTCTTCTTAGTATGAATTATGTACAAAAAGGGACAAAATACATGGGGAAACAATATTATATATGGCAAAGGGTGTCTTGCTCCAGACATCTCCTGCACCTAAACCAGGCACTGGAACAGCCTCAAAAGACATGTTTAACACCCATACCATGGAGGGCTGCAGGCATGCACCAGAAGGTGACAAGGAAAATGGTCTGCCGGTCAGCTTATGGCAACAACAGATTAACAAAACATAAGTTAAGGCATGTTTTTGTTGATTTTTTTTTTTTAGGTGCAATTTGATGGGGGGGGGGGATTGGCAGCAGTATCAGGATCCATCAAGTCAGAGCAAAAAACACCAACCAGAAACATACACTAGAATTATTAAGGGCTGACTAAGGAGAAATTGTGCTAAACTTGTTCTACAACCTGCGCAGTATAGTAAACAACAGCACACAGAATCAAAGTATCAAGTAAAATTCACCTGCCCAAATAATGGCAAAATCAGATATATGCCTTAAATCAAACACCTTTTAAAATAGTATAAATAAACATTTACTTAGAGATTCCCAAGTCAGGAATGAAATTCTCCACAGGAAATGCAAATAAAGTCATTTGCAGTAAAATTGCAATTTAATGAAAAACAAAGCTATGACAGTGTTAAATCAGAAATAAGTATCATAAAAATAAAGACAAAGGTGAAAATGCAAAATTTCCTGTCAGAACTTCAAAATGAATAACAGAACAACAGACCTCTTGGCACCCTGCTATATATGCATGAGACAGTCCCTAGTGATCAACTGATACCACAGAACTTCAGATTTCCAGTACAAGTCATAAAATACTTTAGAAAAGCTCTATAACTGCAAAAAATGAATATTAAACATACAAACAACTAAACAGTAAGTTAGAATTACCAGAGAAATTAACAGCAGTAGTAAATAGCAAGAATATTTAAATATATATATATATATATATATATATATATATATATATATATATATATATATATATATGGGGGGTGTGCTTGCACTTTTTTTTTTTTTAAACAAAACAGAAGGAAATAAAAAGTATGTAATAAAGATGAAGGAAAGTTCCCAAAGGGACCTTATTTGAGTCTGGAAGACACAAACAGTTTAATCTTGAGGTAAATGCTGAGATTGTGTGCCTTGTGCACGGTAAGGCAGCAGTGCTCTTTTCTGTGCAAACTGGTAATGAAACAATGTATTTTATTAAGAGCCACTTAGAGAGACAGTGTGTTAGCTGGCTTTGCAAGCAATGAAAGTCCATACTTCACAGTAGGAATAAGGACTGCATTCCAAACATAAATTTTCCAACCAGCTTTAAAGCACTGGAGACTGAGTTACAAGTATACAACAATGCTTCAGTCCTAGAACCTGCCAGGATGACATCCTCAGTAAAAGAGACATGGATCCACATCCAGGAAGAAGGTCTGCATAGGGTTCCTATTAGAGACAAGAAAGGAAAAGTGTATTTTGATAGGACATTTTATTTTGCCTGCCAAAGCCGAAGGCTTAAATTTTATAAAAGTTGACAGCATTTCCTTTATTTCTTCAGCCATGGCAACACCGGGGACAGCTTTTTCAATATTTCCAGTATCCCTATCAGCATTTCAAGGTACTAATGCCATAAGCCCACAATACCAGATAGTGTAAATGAGATAAATACTGCAAACAAAGTCTGAGAGTCAGAAATAAGCTTTAAGCACACACACTGCATGGTTAACAACCTTATCTACCACGTGTTACTAGACTTATTGAAGAAATTATTAAATGTAACAGTACAGCAAACAGTGAAGTTTGGAAGTGATTTGCAGATGTCAGTCTGCAGTGAAAATTACATCAATAAAAGCCCAGCTCTGCGGCACAGAAAGATAAACCCCTAACTACACCCTAGATAACTCAACTTCCAATAGCAATTCAGGCACTGGAAGAACATGGGTGGAGAAGGATGGAACTGAGAAGCAAACACTGAGTCACCTATACCAGAAGGGAGGAGTGACAATTCCAACAGTCTGGAAAATAGAGGCTTTTAAAGCAAACAAAGGGCCAGGAATGAGGACATGGACCGGGAAATACCAAATGGGTTTGTACTCCTCATTAGCATACACATGCACACAGAATGCAAAATGAGGCATCACTCTGGCCTGAGTGTTCACACTGGCCAAAAGGGGTGTGGTGGGAAGGTCTATGGCCTAAGAAAAAATGCTCTCATTCACCTGGATGAAGGCAGTTCTGACCCTAGCAAGAACACTAGGTGTTACATCTCATGGAGTCAGAGTCTACTGAGACTGTGCTGCATAAGTGTGTTCACATTCATATGGTGAGGGGGAACTTTGCATGCAGAGGCATGCTTCCTTTGGGAGACAACAGCAGCAGCAGAGGTCGGGGAAGCTGCCAAGAGGTACCCACAGTGTAAGAAGGTAGGCCACTCCACAGAACTATGCTGGCTTCTTCCTACCACCAGAATCTCACTGGGGAACAGAGGGAAGATTGGGATTCCTGGGCAGGAACAAATACCCAGCTCTCATGCCCCCAAAATGAATCGGCTGATTGACTGCAGGTAGAACAGCCACTGGGCCAGGGCCTGGGGTGGAGGAAGAAAAATATCATCAGATTTTTCTCCTATCGCTCCCTCTCAAAAACTCAAAGAGAAATACATATACCAGCAACTCCTTAACATCTTGTTAATAATAATTTTACATCTAGCACATACCATGGCTTTAGATCCAGTCGTGGTACAGATACAACTCTGAATGATGCCAATAAACATCTCCCACATGCATCTGAACTACAGTAAGACTGTCGGATCACCATTTTTAAACCTGTCTTAAGGTTTCTGGCACCATCAGAGACTTCTAGAACTTACATCATACAGGTTCCCTCAGTGCCAACATATAGCCCACTAGCGACCTGAAAGGCAGGGTACAGTCCATCAGAAGGGATGATGGATTCTCCAAATGATGACCCCTACATGTTGCAAACAGATCCATACTTGGTTCTCTAATCTGCACTGTACTAATAGAACAGTTCAAAGCTGTGATGATGTCATACTGATTCAGTGTGTGACCTTTAAAATGTGCAACATATTCCATATTCACTTCACAGAATCCTGGCTAAGGTATTCTGGACTATTTATCAGTACTTAGACAATAGAAGCCATGTTTTTTTGCCGGAAAGGATCCCATGAAAGAAGTAGATGATTGTACAAACAAAGCACAAAACATCCACATATTCTTCTAATCATTCCACAACTAAAGTAATTAGCCCCAGCAAACTACACAGACTGACCAGTGATAATCAGTTCAGATCTGATAGGATGGATGGATGCGAATGGCTGACACTGGTTCCCCCATGCTGAAGGGGAGGAAGGCTGCTTAGGCTCACAGCAGTATTAATAGCCTGGCAAGCTCTGTGCTGCAAGTGGTATACTGTTTGGTGATAAGGTTGCGTATGCATGGAAGCATGCATGCACCTCTCAAAGGAAGCTTTTGTTCATAGGTTCATAGGTGTGTACAAGGCTAATGGCCCTGAAGCCCTTACAAGCCTAGCCCATAGAAGTGCTCTGGCAGCATGCCGCTCAACATTAGTTCCCAGTGCCTCTGCTTGACATGTATGGGCAGTCTATATCAGAGCATGGGCAGTCTCTGGGTGAGGAACCTGTCCCTCCAGCATGTTCTGTTGATTGTGGTAATTGAGGTTGAGGTCTCTGGAGCGAGTGGTGCGGAGGGATTGGGATTTCTTTAGATGTAGCATTTCTAACAGAGATGGGTCAGACATGGTTTTGTAAGTCAGGCAAAGATCACCTCTAAGTAGGCGATATGAGACAGAGTAGCTGGAGTCATTTGAATCTGTCCATGTAGGACATGTGTTTAATGCCTAGGATCCTCTTTGTGAGGTACTTTTGTGGCTATTCCAGCTGTTGCAGGTGTTTAGTGAGGTACATGCCAAATGGGGCATTAACTCAATGATTGGTCTAATGAGGGAAGAGTAGAGAGAGATATGATGACCTCTTTCTTCCTGGATGCAAAACCCTTGGAAATGAGATGTGCCACATAGAAGGACTTTCTGACCACAGTGGCAATGTTTTGGTCGAAGGAGAGGTTGCTGTCAACCTTGTGGAGCTTGCAGACTGCTGCAGGATAGTGGGGGTTATGACATCCTACCCATCAGTAGTACAAAACAGTGTTGTACCAGCATCCTTGATCTCCTCACTGGTGCTGGATGTAGGAGTAGTTGAGCCCGGGGAGGCTAAAGAAAGTCTAGTAGACCTAGTAAGTGAGTGGAGGAGCTGGTAGCAACTGTCAGGTGACGGGAGGTATGAAAGTAAAAAAACTTTGATATGCAAATACTATACCAATTCTGACAATTACAAACCTGGACATCTTCACCAGACAATGGACTTTCTTACCACTGTGCACTACTCTGAACAGCCTTGGCATGTTACTTTCCATCCCTTCTCTATTTCATTTATTCACTAACTTACAGCCTCTTCTTCTTTAAGCATGAGAGAGGTCATTGCAGAACTGCTACATTTATAGCAGGTCACCATTCTACAGTCTCACTGCTCACTGTTCTGCAGTTTGCAATGGCTTGAACTGAACAATTTCTGTCCCCTATGTAGTCTAATAATTACCTACAAGCTGCTTAATCACACCAACTCCCCTTCACTTGCTTGTACACCTGGAATGGCACAAACCACTTTACGACTTCAGGTCAGCTCACAGACTTCCATACCTAAACCAGTAATGGACTTGTTGACTTGTGCTTCTCTGCCTATGCTGGTTAGCTCTCAAGACTGCCACTTGCACTGTAGCAAATACCTTCCAATATGCAGCCAAAACTCTAAATCTGTATGTACTAAGTGGACCCATCCTTGAAAGATTATATAAAAATTCTCTACAACCAGGTGAGTGCACTAATTAGAATTACAAACTTACTCCTGTCATGATGTCTAGATCACCTAACACAGAAACCACCGATTTTCATTATCAGACTTTGTTCACAATCTAATTTTCTATACACATTACCTGTTTGCTCTGTATTTCTGTTATCTCATCATTACTGGCATCTTGTGCGACAAAAAAAGAAGTTACCTTGACTCAGTCTATGTTAAAGTGATTACTGTAGGTACACTGCAACATCTAGTGAGCTAAGTGTCACAGTGCACCTATGTTTTTGCTTGTTTTTTTAATAAAAAGCTTCATAAGCTTTGTATTAAATCACAGCCCAAATAAATCTACTGTGATCCATCATGATACCACTGAAAGCAGAGCTCTGCGTCCATAGACTATAATCATCCACTTCCTCTCGTGCGTGCAGTGCACCCATTTAAGTCTATGGAAGCACATCACTCTTTCTATAAAAATGATGTCACTGAGGTTAAAGTTTACTTTTAAGTTCAGTGGCACAATCATAGAGAAAAAGGTGATATAAAAATCTTTCCCACCAGAGCTGCCGGACACTTTTTATAATGCTGCAGAAATGTTGTTCGACAATTTCTGCACCAACTCGTATAGTGCAAAAGTAAGAAAATGTCGATGACCAAATCACTTTAATCTCTCTCTATCACCTGTTTTTGATTGCTCTTGTTTTAATTATTTGGTTTATTTCAGTGTATAATGAATCACACAGGTAATTTACTTAACAACTGTACCTGAAGCTTTTTTTCCTCGGGAATCCACAGAATATAGGCACTGCCCAGTTGGACTGTCACAGTTATCAAATGTAAAAATGTAAATATCATTGGTAGTAGCATAAAGGAAAATTACACTTAAATAATACATGGAGCAGGACAGATGATTGTGGACCAATAAAGAGAATGCATAACACTGCACATACCAGTATGATATATTTCAAACATTGAATGGCTTGGGGAAAAAAAAAACTACAAAAGTAAAACTGATGGATAAATGTATAAACTGGGGTAACTGACTTTACAGTATGTTCACAAAATAAAAAATATACTAAACTGCTTTTAAGCATTCAGTTTTGTTAAATGAATGGGTGCATATGAATACTGCAGATTCTAACTATGTAATACATTTAAAAATTACCCCCTCCTTTTCTCCAAGTACTACTACTATGAAACTTTACAAGGTCAAGTTTCCCTTATTCAGTATAAATACGTCTTTGGGTTAACCCGTGAAAATATACCTTATTAGGTTTAGTGGGACTGGTACTGCAGTGGTGGTGCTGCGGTAGCATTGTCGCCTCACAGTAAGACGTTGTCCTGTTCGATTCTCAGCTAAAGCATCTTCTGTGTGGAGACATGCGTGAATGGGCGTACCTTCGTTGAAGGTTGTGCATCAGAGCTGGCAATTCGGCACGTAAAAATCTACTGCCAATCATTAGCGGACCGGAGTTCCACTGTGGTGACCCCTACCCGGGTAATCAACGAAGGTACGCCCATTCACGCATGTGTCCACACAGAAGACGCTCTAGCTGAGAATACAATATCACCATTACCTTTCCTAAATACCCATGTTTTGATATGTCCCATCCTCACCATCAGCTTCCTAGTAAGCAGGTGCCAAGGTTGTTTCCCCAGTGCATGCAAATATTACTTCATAAAACCCCATAAATGACATCCCCACACCTCTTGCAAATTATATATACTCTGAGACAGCACAATCCCCAGGGAAGGGAATATTCCCCTACCTGGGGATTGCCAGTCTCGCACTGCACACCTGTCGACTATCCGTACAGTTGACCAAACACAGCTGATTAAACAGATGTTGACCAAACTCCCTGTCCACCAAACCAATGGAACCCATATTGCTAGATATAATTGTGTGTGTGCCTGTCTCTTTCACCAACATATGCACACCCGCACTTACACACACATGTAGAGCAAACAAATCAGTTGTTTTTCTTGAGTCAATATCCCCATTTTATACAGCACAATCCTAGTTTGTAACTTTCCCAATAACTTCTGCATGTATGACTAGTTACTAATGAAAGACACACCACATTTTTATTTCTTAATTTACATTTTGACAGCAACCTGTTTTTCAGGAATAACAAAAACAGTTTTCCTAAACAGGTCTTTGTAAAACAGAAATCCACCTAGAAACCACAATATTAATTAAGTAAATCTGAGTACACTAGCAGAAAATAAACATTTATTTAACAAAGGCTTTTGAATAATTTTGTGTGCCTTTTGTATAAACTTTGACTTCTTGGGTGTCAAGTATCCGTTACCAACCTATTTAAATTCTTATTCAGAATTTAGAAAACATGTGAAACATGGAGCTCTTTTGTGCCTGACATTAAGATCCATTTCTCACTGAATGTGAATGTGCTGAAAATGACCCAGTATATTGCTTCATTTACAAACTACCAGTACATTTTTGGTTGACGTCACTAGTTCTTGCAGCTCTAGAAAGAATAGTTGTGTAAGATCTTACCATAAAACAGTAGATGTCATACTTCTCACTGCTGTAATAATTTTCACACTTTGGATATCTTGCAGGGGACAGCCAAAAGTCTGACCAGCATATCAAAGCCTGTATACCTTCTGGGAGTCATATGTCAGACATCTGTCCTGCATGCAAAGCTTAAAGTACACACGTGATGCACGAGCATGTATGTAATCCCTCAGAAACTGAAGCCAGGATATAACCAGCATGATGCACAACATGCATCCAGGAAGAAAATAAGGAGAAAATAATGCAAGAAAGACTCCTCGGCCAGAAGAAAAGCAATAGAAAGTAACAGGGAATAGGATGGATGGACATAATACTGCAGGAGTGAGAAGTAGGACAACTACTGTTATGGTAAGATCTTACATGACTGTACTAGGTCGTTCCTTCCCACTGCTGCAATATTCTTCACACTTTGGAGAGTACAAAAGCTACTGGAAAGTATGGGAGGAGGCAGCCACAGGAGAAAACTTCCAAAAATCCATGAAGGATGGCCCTAGCAAAACTCACTCTGGCCCTAGAAATGAAATCCAGTGTCATTTAATGTTTAGTGAAAGTATAGCAGCTTCCAAGGATTTGGACACTAGATCCATCTTGGAAAAAGCACCACAAAAGGCCATTAGTCTGGTACAATGAGCATGAACAGAAGAAGAAAGCTGCTTGCCATTAAAAGAATAACAAAAAGGAATGGTCTTACAAACTGGGGAGGAGGTGGTTTGCTTAGATAATTCCAAATCTAATTTCATGACACGAAAGGAAACAAAAAAGCTGCTCAAATTTCCTGATATGTTTTGTCCCCTTTAGGTAATATCTGAGCTGTCTTTGTAAATCCACAGTGTGAAGAACCCTCTCACTAGGATTCTGTGGGAAAGGGAAAAAAGAAGATGAACGGACTGATTGAAGGACAAATCATTAACTACCTTGTGCATAAAAGAAGGATTGGTATGACGAGACATCCTGTCTTTCTGAAAAAAAAAGTGCAACTGCCACTGAGTGCTTGATGTTCAAAGACCCTCTTGGCAGAAGTAAGAGCCATAACATTACAGTCTTCAAAGTAAAATGCTGTAGGGAAGAGGAAACTGCAAGCTTGAAAGGGGACAGAGTCAAATTCCCAAAAACAAAATGAAGGTCCCAAGGAGGAGGAACAAGCTTTCTTGGAGACCAAATATGAAGGACGCCTTTCAGAAATTGTTGACTTCAAAACTAGAAGCCAGACGCGGATTCAGAGTTAGAAAAATGGAAATGGCTGACAAATGAACTTCATATGCCAAACCAGACTTGAGCAATTCACAAATAAAGAAAGTACCATAGGAATACCCAAAGAAAAAAGGTCTAGGGGGTCAGGCCTCAGAGCTCTTCCATGTAAATTTAAATTTAATTTAACTTTTTCCTGTGTTTTTTTCATACCAGCTTACAGTTCTGGTAAAGCTGAAGGAAGGGCGAGATCGTGGAGAGAGGATTTATTTTATTTTACACAATGACTACAGTTACACTACAACATAGCAAAAGGTAAGTAAAGTAATTTTGTGAGTTTAAAGTGGACAGATTTTTTAACTACTAGTTAACTGTAGGATTCCACTGTGCCATCAAACTTAAAATGTATGGTTAAGGAGGAGAAATGATGGGAGAGGATACTAGAGTAACAGTGATGATCTACTCATATTGGAATCAAAAACTTATCATTCATTCTGCAAATCAGTGTGTGTAATTCTGAGGTATATACACCTGTCCCTTTATTGGCAGCAGTTCAGTATGTTAATTTTTAGAATGGATAATGCTGGTGTTCTGGGTGTAGATCTGCATGTCCGTTTTTGTGATTTGTATCCAACTGTAAAACTACTTTTAATTAAGATCACCTCCTCAAGATCTGGTCCCCACGATGACTGCTAGATTTGAAGTCTGCTGCATTATTTTGTTTAGGGGAGATCTTAATGGAATTTGTGCATATTTTTAATTGTTTATTTTTAGATGCTAATTTAGATAAATGCTGTGTGAAGTATTTTGAGCTGAGGGAAGAAGTATTTTTTTAAGTTTAGACATTTTTATTGTGTGCAGTGCTGGGCAGTAATGTGCAGAATTTGGAAGATTGGCAGCAAATTTAGCATCTATTTAGACTTGCTTAGGTAATGAGTGAATTGCAGTAAACTTCTGTAGTTTTCTGTATGTAGCCTAATTTTTAGTAATGCCTGAATTAGTTCAGGGCCACAGTTTTAGCTGTGTACTGGAAGAGATGCTTGCCAGTTATGGCTTACTTTCTTCTAACACTGTGGTTCTCCTTGGTTGGATGGTCAAGTTGGACTGTGTTATAAACTGTTGTCTAAGTATTTTATGCATGTGTTTTGATAAAATATTTTATCCACAACAAAATGGGCAATTGAAAGCCTGGAATATGAGAGGGAAATGGGGAGTAAGTCATTGAGTAACCATGGGCAGTGTACATTCCCAAAGCAAATGCTGTCAAGCAGTTTTTTTTGCATAAAATACACAGCGGCATATACCTTATATTAGTTTATTATCGGCCTTGGACTGCTTTGTGTAGGTATAATTGAGCTAACCTTTCACTTGACCTGTAATATTCCATTGAACCACTTCAGCTAGAATAGATCAAACTTTTTAACAACTGCATCCTTTCAGCCACAAAAGGCAGGTCTTTCACCTTCTATGACCTATGTTCATGTTGTGTTTTGTGACTTTTAAAATGCCCTACAGTAGTGCTGCTTGAGAAAGCAGAATTAAGTTGGGCACTGAAATTCCACAGCTTGTGGTTAATGTAGTTCCTTCCATCCACACTGAATAGACCTCCTGCCCCTCATTCTGCCATAATTTTGGGATGTGGAGAAGATGGGTCCATTCATCCTATCTGGGCATCTGCAGCAGTGATTTTGTTATGTAAATTTCTGATTTTAATTTTATTCTGGTGTATATAAAGGACATTTTGTGATGTGTGCCAAGGAGTACCCTTAGCTGAACAGAAGAGGTAGAATGTGCGGTTGTTAAGCAAGTAGATCAAGACTAACCCATCCCTTGTATGTCCTCCCACTTTGTCCACCTTACTCCATAAAGAGGCTGTTGACCTTATTATCCTCTCAGTTTCCTGTAGATTTTGGAGATTGGGCCTATGTGTCCTCCAAAGTTCTGTGTGTTGCAGAAAGTGGGAGAAATGACAGTTGCAGGGTTATATAGGATCTTATTGCTTGAGCAGACAGTTTGTATGTAATGAGCCAATACTACAACATGAAGAAAAAAATATTTTAATTTGATGCATTGTAAGTGTACACCAGTCAGTAAAATAAAGATAGCACCACTGGGCAGAACAAACCTGATGTCAGTATCATGCAATTTTGTATGTAACTGTTACATCTTGGATTATGTTGATACACTAGTAAGCCACCATTTTATCAGACCAACACTGCAAAGAGAGAGATCTTTCTATTTTATAAAATACAAATGACTTTTTATGTATATGACAAAAGCATAAGGATGGAACAGCAGCTGAAAGGAGGGTGGAGCTGCATGAATTTTCTCTTTTCTAAACAAACTGCATTAATTTATTTATTCATTTATGCACAGTTTTCATTACCATCTGAAAAGCAACCAAGGTTGATAGCAGGACTTACTGCAAACGGTCCCCCATACCATGCTACATATCACACACCACACACTCACATATATACATATATACATATCACCCTTATAGCATTATCTTTGGGGTGAGTTTAAGCATTCATTCATTTAATTTGTTAGCCAGGATAATTCAACTATGTGCCTAGAAATGGTGTGTTTTGTGTTGTTGCCTCCGTGACTCAAATTTTAATTCCAGAATTTCATGTTATTGGTTGTTACATATTTCAATCCGCACTCCTCAGTACTTCAAAAATGAAGACTAAATTAGTTTTTGCATCTGAGCAAAGTTTTGCATGAAGGTATTTGAGAATATACCTCCGATGACTCATAATTCACAATATAATAAAGCTCAAGCATAACTAGTTTTTGATATTATGTATCCTTAGCAATGGTCAAGCTTTTGTCCTTTATTATGATTCTGGTTGATGGTGTTTTGGAATGCTACTAGGGCAGATTCAGTGCAATGGGTTGGTGTAAAGCTGTGTTGTATTAAGAATAACATACTCTTTTCTGTTAAAAAGTGATGATCTGTTTACATATGCATCTTTCTGCAACCTTTGCAAGTAATGATAATGTAGCAATGGGGAAATTTGATAATTTGAGTCATGTTCCTTCTTGTGAATGGGGATAACACGAATGTTTATATATCGTTTATGGATGTATGAGTCAGTTATAAAGTGATTCATAAGAATCTCATATGATTTGCTATATAAACAGCTTTTTATTAGAGAACTCACACTAAGAAATTATCTGGAGCTAGTGAGCTTAATTTTAATGTTGGAATAGTTTCTTAACTGTTGATGAAGATACTGGCTGAAGTGACAAAAGTTCTACTTTTTTTTTGTTTGTAAGAGGACTTCAGAAAATGCATCCTCAACTCAAATCCTGTTATTGCAACTTTCTAAGTTTATAAGAGCAGTTTTTAAAAAAACTGTTTTTTTAAATAATTAGAATGAGATATTGACTTTTAGGGCAAATATTATGCATTTATTAATTTATTTATTGTTCAAATTAACCTACAATACAGCCACATTGGTTTGGTCCAAACCTGTGGGCCCAGACCATTTCTGTTGACTCAATGCGGCCCTTGCAACTGAAAAGGTTGGACACCCCTGGAACTTCTAGGTCATGCTTGAGACACCAAATCAAAAACCTCTTCCATTTAGTCGCATAGAATTTTTTAATCATGGGTTTTCTGGCCTCCTGCAAAACCCAAAGCACGTCCTCAGAAAATTGGTGTTTAAAAGGAATCAAAACCTTATCACTCAAAGTGTCAGGTGAAGGGTAGGCAAGTGAGAGTGAATGAGAGATCCCTTGTCTTGTGTCAGAAGATACATCATGTGAGGTAACTTGTGATAACTACCCCTGGCCAGGTGAAACGGGTTCATAGGTACGTAGTATGCTAGCTGTCCATAAGGGCCACTTTTAAGCCTAGCCAACTTCCTTTTTGTGCTCAAATTAACCCATCCCATTTGGTTAGAGAATGGCCTTAACCATCAGTGGTGAATACCCCTAATGAGAGCATCTGGGATCATATCACAGATAAGTTGACGGGACCCATAATTTGAGTAAAGCATTTAGGAGCTGTTTATACTCATTCATTGTACAGGGGTAGTCCTGGGGTACATTTTCTGTGTCCCATCCACAGATCTAAGTTTCACGAGTATGGAGAAGGATGAAATCTGTTTCATGTGGTTGGGGAGTCTGTTCCAGCGCAGCAGTATCCCTAGATCCTAGACTTCCAAGTATTTCTGATGCCACTTGACTTGCTGATGTGCAGTAAATCCATCAGTACTGGGTTGGAGGACGCCCTGTATGCCAGACACAGGTGACCTCTTAGCAGTCTGTAGGATACAGATTATAATGACACAAAATTAAGTCTGTCCATGTACGTCACATTGTTTAGGTCTTGTATACTTTTAGTAAGGTAATTTTGTGGGTGCTCTAGTTGTTGCATGTGTATGGACAGATACATGCCAAAGGAGGCTCTATATTCAATGAATGGCCTAATAAAGGATGAGTAAAGGGGACAATGACATCCCTAATCTAGACAGAATCACTTTGTTTATAAGCTGTGCAATATGCAAGAACTTCCTTGCAACAATGGATATATGTTGGTCAGAAGTATCCTGAAGAACCAGGTCAAATCTTAGGGGTGTACTGTCAATGTGGTAGTTCCCTGCAGTAGATGACCTGCCAAAGGGCACAATAACCTATTTTTTGGCATTTAGTTTCAGTCCATGATTTTGGCACCAGTTATTTATTTGGAAAAATCTTTTTTGCAGGATGGTTTAGTCATTTTGGGATTCAATAACTACCCCTAGACTGCAGTCACCTGCAAAAATAATCAACCAACACTCTTTAGAATTGGCTTTTAACAGGAGAGGTCCCAGTGCAGAACACTGGAGGACTCCACTGATAAACAGATGGTAGAACTAGTGATGTCTGGGTCAAAAAAGAGATTCACATGCAAGATTTTGGGCCTGTCCCACACAATCTTGTGCATGACCTTTGACAGTAGAGGAAGAGGGAGATAGGCATACAGAAACACCCCCCTCCAAGAAAAAGACATAGCATCCATCCCAAGCCAGAGGATTTGGCACTCTTGAACAGAACTATGGAAGTTGTTTGTCCAGAGGAGAGGCAAAAAGATCTACTTGAAAAGTACCCTACTTGTAGACAATGTCTAGAAACATTTCCCCATGAAATATCCATTCCAGATGATTTGTCCTGGTGCATAAAGACCCTGCTCAAAGGGTCTGTTACAAGACTGTGCTTTTTAAAGAGTGTAGAGTGCCTGGATAGCCAAGTGATGGCAGACTGCAAAATCCTAAGCCTAAAGAGCCAGACTGGAAAGAATATAAGATTTCATGCCCCCTTGTTTGTTGATGTACACCATGACTGTGGTATTGTCTGTAAAATCCTTTAGAGGACCTGGACTCCAAAGGCAGTGAAAGACCTGAAGAGCTAGAAGTAGAGCCCTCATCTCCTTGATGCTAACATGGTCTGCCACTGATTGATAGGACCAAAGACCCTGGAGTTTGAAGTTGCTGGAGGAGGCTCCTCAACCTTAATTGGAAACATCTGTGTAAATCTCCAGAGAAGGGAGAGGAACCTGAAAAGACAGACCTGGATTCAGGGAGATCTGGTGATTCCACCAACGGAGTTCAAGCTTGTGACAAGGCAAGAGAGGATGCAGATACTCCAGAGGATGGCAGTGCTGGAGCCAAACAGTCTTGAGATACCACTAAAATTTCCTCATGTGCAGTTTGGCAAAGGAAACCATGGGAATGGTGGATGTTACATAACACAAAGCTCAGAGGATTTCCCTTACAGTAAAGATGAAAAGACGTAGAAGGGACTAGAAATAAGCAGTCATAGAGAGGACTTTGGGAAGAGGAAGGCAAGCAAGGAATAGAATGGTCCGAGTCCTGCAACCCAGCTACATTTGGACCTACTACAATAAACATCCAAATGAAAAATACCAAAAAACCACAAACCCCACAAAGGAGAACCACTCCAGGATGAATTGTTAATAATATTTAATAACACTTCTGGTACCTTGGCATTTCGCCTTCTCAGGGAATATTACAATAATACAACCCCATCCTTACATACAAACACCAGATACCAATTAATCAATTAAACAGTCATTAAAATACATCAATTCCACATTTAAACACATACTATCCTATAGCAACTTTAAATATGTGCAAATATTAATACATACATTAAATAAAAAATAACCCTATGACTTAAATAGTTAAATTATTATCTAAATTCATGCCATTAGGAAATAATGTATGGTAATTAATAATCATCCTACACTCAAGTCTATTGAGTTCCCTCTTAAAATGTCCCCCTGTTTGCTTCAGGTCATGCCAAAACAATAAAGAACAGGCTGCTGCATAAACCCGCATGCTAGGACAGGAGGAGTTGCTGAGAGGGGGCTTGAATCAAAAGGTCATCCAAGTAAAGGAATATATGAAATCCCTGAAGTCTGCAGAAGGCTACCAAAGGGGCCAGTCATTTGATAAATATCAATGGAGCTGTAGAAAGACCAAAAGGCAAAGCAGATTAATAATGAGAGGAAAAAACACAGAAATGTAAAATTTCCTGAATACAGGATGAATATGTATATGGAGGCAAACCTCCTTGAGAAAGGTATTGAGATAGGACAGGTACAGAATGGGCCTCCATAACCTCTCCTTCCTAGGAGCCAGAAATATTCTGGAATACAAACCTGTTCCCTGCTGTGACAAGGGAACAGGTTGGGCAGTTTTCTGGACCACCAGACAGGTTTGTCCCAGGGATTACTCCCGTGTCACTATTAGACAGAGGCAAAGTAAACTAAACCTTAAAAAGGGCACAGTATACTCAAATCAAGGGGTGGCGTAAGCCATACAGAATCGGGTTAGGCTTATAATTGCCCCAGGGCAGATAGCCTAGTATGAACCTATGAACCTAAAGAAATAAAGGAAAATGGGGGAGGAGGCTGAAGAAGGCCTGAGATTGGAGGAAGGGAATTCCAGAGCATAAAATAACTATTTTGGATAATGGAAAGTACCCAAGCATGAGTGGTTATCTGCTACCAAACAGGAAAAGAATGAGTGAACCTGATGGATAACTGGCCAAGTGGTAGGAGTGGCTGAATTATTTATTATTATTATTTATTTTACTTTTGTTTACCGGGATGGTCCAACTGCACTTGGGTCCTTTTTCAGCAGAGGCCCGGGGAGAAAAGCTCCACATAAACAATTACATAGACAGTAATCAATGTTTAATATAGACAGTAGAAAATAAACAATGTTTACAGAATAACAGTATAACATAACATTACAATCTTGACTTGACAATGGTTCCTTGGGATATTTAGTACATAGGTTCATAGGCAGGTACAACGGCTATTGGCCCTAGGGCCTATATAAGCCTTGACAAAAAGGTACCCTGGCTTTCGCCACCCAAAAAAAATATTTTCCTGTGCCCCTGTAGAGCAGAGCCACAGAGGTGATCCCCAGGGTGAATTTCCTATTTCCCATCCAATCATCAAGATTTTTCTTGAAGAGTGCTAATGAGGAGCTTTATTTGATATAGATAGGTAGTTTGTTCCAGAGTATGGGAAGTCTCTGGGACAGGAATCTATCCCTCCAGCATGTTCTGTTTATTGTGGTGACAAGGTTTAGGTCCCTAGAGCGTGTAGCTCAGAAGGATTGGGATTTCTTTAAGTGGAGCATGTCCAACAGCTCTGGGTTTGACATAGTTTTGGTTTAGGTTTGACATTTGTATGTTAGGCAGTGATCGCCCCCCAGTAGGCGATATGTGATGGAGTAAAGCTGGAGTTTTTTGACACAGTCTGTGTAGGACATCTGTTTGAGATCAGTAATCCTCTTTGTGAGGTATTTCTGCGGCCTTTCCAGTTGTTGTAGATGCCTTGTGAGGTATATACCAAAAGGGACGTTGTACCCTATAATGGGTCTAATATGTGAAGAGTTGAGGGGAACAATGACCTCTTTTTTTCCTGGATGAGAAACCTTTTGTGATGAGGTGTGCCATGTAGAAGCATTTCCTGACTACTGTGGCGATGTGATTATCAAAGGAGAGACTACTGTCCACCTGTGTCCCAAGGTCTCTTATCACACTTTCGGTGTTAAGTAGACTACCAACTATGTGGTACCTCATGGGTACAGAGTTTTTACCAAAGGGGATGACAATGCACTTTTTGGCATTGAGCTTGAGGCCATGGCTTTAACACTAGGCATCTGTCTCAGTGAGGCCCTTTTGTAGGATGTCCACATTGTTAGGAGTTTTGATTATGGCTCCTAGTTTGCAGTCATCTCCAAACTTCATTAGCCAAAGACCTTTTGTGTTAGCCAGTACTTCAGAAAAGTAGATACCAAACAGGAGAGGACCCAGGACTAATCCCTGTGGTACTCCACTTGTCACTGGTCTGAAGTCGGATTTGGAGTCTGCTACTTTCAAAGTGTGGGTTCTGTCAGTGAGCCAGTTGGCAACCCATCTTCTGACATAGGGGTTTATACCTAGTTTAGTGAGTTTATCTATAATTCCAGAGTGGGGGATGGTGTCAAAAGCCTTGGCGAGATCTAGATAGGCTGTGTGAACCACATTACCCTTGTCTACGGCTTTGGTGACTGCTTCAAAGAAGTCTGTCAGGTTTAGGAGACATGATCTGCCTTTTACAAACCCGAACTAGGTGGGGTCCAGAGTTTGGAGATTATCAATGTCTTTGTTTATAAGTTCCATGACGATATGTTCCATGGCCTTGCAGACCAGGCTCGATAGGCTAATGGGGCGGTAGTTCCCGGGGTCTGTGATGGCTTCCCTTTTATCGAGTGGGATAACCGTTGCTGTGCGCTATTCAGTGGGCACAAAGCCTGAGGTGAGGCTATGATTGAACATGGTGCTTAGGTGAGGTGCCAGTTCATTCTGTAGTTTGTATAGAATGCAGCCTGGGATGTTGTCAGGTCCCATGGATGCTGTGTGTTCCTGGCTTTGAAGAGTGTGGTTTTCACCTGTGCAGCTGTGATTACAGGAACTTTGCATTCTTCTGGTATAGAGATGGGCCCTTTAGGGGGTAAAGTTAGCAATGAACCTATCTGCCAGGATGTTGGCAATATCAGTTGGTTCTGTATATTCAGTGCCATTGTGCTGTAACTTAGGGCAGATCTGAGTGTTGCCACTGAGATTCTTGACATAGCTCTAGAATGCTATGTGGTTGTCTTTAGAATCAGTGGTAATTTTGTTTTCGTAACTAGCTTTGGAGGATTTTATGAGGGATCTCAGCTTTTTATGGAGGCTGAACAGGGAGTTCCTCCAATCATGGGATTTTACTCTTTTTTGCAACAATTTCTTTCTTCTGTTGTAGACTTTGTTTATGGCAGGGGACCACCAGATTGGCTTCCTTTTTTTGAAGGATAGCATCTTGGTTCTGTTAGGGATAGCACTATCCATGCATTCGTGTAAGTGCTTAAAGTGCATTTGTGTAGGATTCAGCAGTCGTACCTCTATTGTCCGTTTGCACGGGTGTCTCGAAGTTTGCCCCTTCTGTCTTAAGAAGCGTGAAGTTGGCTTTGTAGAAATTTTTTACAGTGGTTTCCCTAATGGGGGTGGGGGCAGGATGTAGATGTCTAGGGTGATTAGCTTGTGGTCAGATCTGACCAATTAGGAACTGACCTCTGGTGTGGAACACTGGTCACCTATGTTGGTAATGAACAGGTCTAGGATATTACTGCCCCTGGTGGGGGTGTGGATAAGTTGATCCAAGGCATTGGAATTTATGAATTCCAGAAAACGTTGAGCAAAAGAGTTGGTACAGGAGTAGTTTCCCCAGTTAATGGTGGGGTAGTTGAAATCGCCCATTATTAGGGTGTTGGATTGTACCCTAATATTTTCCAGTGTATCAAGAAATGAGGAGTGGGAATACTAGGGCATGGTGGGGGATCTGCAGCAAGTTACAATTTGGATTGTGGTCTTGCCCAGAGTTAGTTGCACCTGGATAATCTCGGATGCATTATGCTGAGCAACTAGCCTGGAGGTGTGGAAATCCTTAATGAATATGGACACGCCTCTGCCTTTAGTGTTTCGGTCCAGGTTAGGTGGCCGAAAGGTGTGGTATGAATTATAGCCTGGTAATGCAGGGGTACTCCCTGGAGCCTTGAACCAGGTCTCTGTCACTGCACAGATGTCGATGTTCTCCATTTTAAGGAGTGACTCCAGTGAATGCATTTTGAGGTTTAGACTTGTAGCATTGAGTAGCATTACCCCCAGATTTTGCATTATACAGTAATCACCTGTGATGGTGATGGTGCATGCTGTAGGTGGATTGGACACTCTAAATTGGCCCTAGGGGTGAGTGCGTGCATGTATGTGCTGTACCAACTCTTTTCTTAAATCTAATTAGAAAAGCAAATAAATCAATTCAAATAAACATAACTGGAAACAAGCAGATGTAAATCTTTATTAACAATACAAGAAGCGCCTTCACATCCAAATGGCACTTTATCTGCTTGGTTCCAGTTATGTTTGACTTCTTTACCATAACTGTCCATGACATGGCTGTCTTTATCAGAAGGTAAAAGCTTAAAAGAGAACAGCAAGTTGGATGGTTTATCAGTGGCTACAGAAACAACAGCAGGGTGAGAGAAAGGAGTTTTGTACAAAGCTTTTGGGCGTCAAGAACTTTACAGCACTTGTCCTGTTTCTTAAGGGTAGACGGACAGCAACTTTGATAGTTTATCAGTGGATAAGATAAAGAAATAATAGCAGCATCAAAGGAAGGATTTTTATACAAAAATTTTTGATGTTCAGGAACTTTATAAAAACTGTCCGGTTTCTTACGGGAAGGAGGTTGAGATTCAGAGGCCTGAGAAGCTGCAGTGAGGGTATCCAACAGAGCATCCAGCACTAAAGGGATTGCAGAAGGCTGAGAAGAATCTATTTGCAAGTGTTCATAGTACCTTTTTTGAATGTTAGAAACCTAGAAACAGTCCCACTTAAAGTGTTCCAGCATACGAACCACCATATCCCCAATGGACAATTCTTTCATTGGAGAGTCAGGAGAAAGCGAATCCTGTTCTTCAGACCCCCAGGGCAAGGGGAGAGTGGATCTAAGAAGATGAAGCCAATTACTCCTCACCAGAGTCAATTCTTCATCAGAGGAACCAGTGTTCTTGAAGACTGGAAGAACAGGGAACAGAAGCAGGAATAGATAATCCTTGAGGTGGCTTAAGATAAAAGCACTGAAAAACTCCCAAGTAAAATCCTGCTATTCTTTGTGGGGATTCCTAGCCACAAGGGCCATATGCTTAGTGTTCTAGATGTTTTTCAAAGGAACATCAGCTTTAACAAATCTAGAAGATTTAGACCCCTGCCTAGATTTAATGAGGGTATCAGGCACTTCTTCCCCAACAAATATTTGTGGAATCCCCTGTTGGCATAACGGTTAAGGTGTTTATCTCATAAAGACAAGATAGAGGGTTTGATTCTTACCGTTGGGTTGGGAAATTTGGCTGGGCTTAAAATAGACTGCAAAGGTCGATAGCCTAGTACTATCCTATGAACCTATGAAATGATGAACCATGATTCCCCCTCCACATAAGCACCAAATGTAGGCACAGCCTCAGCGGACATGTGGGTAGACAACTCCGTTTCGGCCTCCAAATGGGTCACAGCAGAACAAACGGACACTGGCACCAGATGGTTCTCGTGTTCGTCATCCAACCCGACAGATGTCCAGTGGAGGATGGCCACTTTCTGTCTTTCTTCTTAAGTGGTGGCTGAATGTCAGATTGGGCGGATTCAGCCATGGTACTCTGAGCCAAAAACTTCAACCAATGGTTCTCCAAATCAATAGAAAGATACAATAGATGACTATGGAGTGTCTTCGAGCCCAAACAAAAAAAGGCACTTTTTGCATCTATCTTTATGGGGAATCTGCCTACCACACTTACATTTCTCCCTCCTGAATGCCATGTAAATTAACATAAAAAGAAAGGAAGGAAGAGACCCCCAACCAGGCGCTTATCTTTAGAAGGTTCAGTAGTTGAAACAACTCGGTGAATGGCTTGCAGACCAAATGCAAATGTAGCTTTCACACTATGAGGAAAAGAAATTGTGATGATTAAGTGCTTGTATGTCACATAAGTACCTTATAGGTTTCATAGGTAGGTACTAGGCTATCTGCCCGAAAGCATCTATAAGCCTAGACAGAATGTGTTGGCTTTCGCCACCCCCTTAGATTAGTTTGTCCAGCATAGCCATTGAAGTGATTGGTGGGGTAAGCTTTCTGTTTCCCATCCACTCATCAAGGTTTCTCTTGAATATGCCTTGTATGTAGGACATGCACTTGATCTACGGGGCCCGGAAGGTGTAAAGGCTTTGGTATGCTGGCCAGACATTCAGATATCCTTGGCAGGATATCCCAAGAGTGAAGAATACTGCAACAGTGATAAGGAAGGACATTATTCATTCTTTGATCTTTAAAATAATCTCACAATTTTAAAAACTTACAAAAGAGGGTCATGTTGACAAAACACAGTTGCTTTTCTTTTAAAGGCATTATTTTAGAAAACAGGCAATGAACACATGAATAAGTAAATCCTTTCACAGTTTCATCCTTGGCTTCAAGTCAATTAATACTTTTTAAGATTAAGTTTGAAAAAACACCATTCTTCTTGCTATAATATACCAAGGTTAAAAGCTTTATTATGAAGACGAGTGCCAAGAAACAAATGCCAGGAAACCATTCTGCCCATCCGAATCAGCAACATGTTCAGTGACACAGCCAACCCATTATACCTTTTAAGTGCGTCGGTGGAGTTGTTCCGCATATAGGGATCTGTGACTTTATCTAGCGCTCTCACTGATAAGAAATCCCTACTCAGCTCTGATCCAAGTCTCATTAGTGTCCAAAGTATTTTTATCAACTTTCCAAGTCAGCACTGTTTACCATTTCCGGATCTCGCACACACACACACACACATATGTATGTGTATATATATATATATATATATATATATATATATATATATATATATATATATATATATATATATATATATATATATATATATATATATACACATATACATATGTACACACACACACACACACACACCCATATTACTCCTTCCCTTTGCTTATTTAACATTTGTTAACTGGCTAGGTGAACTGGTTGAAGGACTCTTTTCAGTCACTGTCTGGACCAGAGACAAGAAAATACAAATACACAGACAACAGAATGTAGAACTATTTACATATAAATTTACATAGGCACTGGCAGTAAGATAGTTGTAGATATAACACAATATTGAATTTTAATTTAAAAACAGATCAATTTGAATTTTCAGGTACGTACTGTTCATTACTGACAGAGCAAATTTGTTTACAGTTCAATTCCAAAGAACCATTTCAAAGAATATGATATGAACTGAATTATTAAACCAGTAGATTGAATATAATTGCTCCTTGCTTTACAGGTGCTTTCTAGCCCACATATCTGAAGTACTTACAGGCATGCTGTTTTACCACACAGTTTTTTTTTCATTGTAAGTTGAAGCTAGTAAGTTTGTTTGCTTGTCTTATTTCTTCATGGAGTTTGTTCCAACTGGAAGGTGCATTTTTTAGAAAGCTTTTTTAGTAGTGACTGATTTGTAAGGGAGTCTGGCTAACTGTATGCTATTTCTACTTCTAATAGTAAGAATACATTTCCTACTAAAGAGGAGGTTGTCATAATGGTTAGGATGTTTACCTTACAAAACAGTGTAAGAAACTTCTCTGTGTGGAAGATTTTCAGTCCATATATCTCTGTATATTAATCTGATCAGACAAAAAGTAGTAAAAGTAGCAAACTTAAACTCGTCTTAAGTAAAAAAAATAATAATAAAAAATATATAATTGCAGAGAATTACTAAGTATTCAAAAGTAATCCAAGCAAGGCAGGCAGTCTGTTTCCAGTCGAAAATCCTTTATCAAGTACAGAGACAAGCGATCCAAGTAAAACAAATATAGAGTAATAATTTCCTCACAAGCACTCTAAATATATACATATATTTTATCAGGCAACAGAGTGGTTTATTGTGCTGTAAAACAAAGTGTTCTTGGTACACATCTTAAATTCACATCCCTTTCCCCATCAGTGTGACATTCGAGCTGGTCCTGCCATACTTTGTAGCTGTCACAATAATATAACCCTTATGTACTTTAAATACAATTTATAATGATGTGGTACCTCTTATTTAACCAGATTATTAGGTAGATTAAGTCTGTGATTTTATACAAGACAATATACTACATGGAATGTAGTTCATTTTGCAAATGATTTTTACAATTGATTTTTTACATGCAAAGCGTATATGTATATATTTATATATATTTTTTGATTGCCAAATGGACTAAGGTTGATATATTTCCAGACATGTAGTATATTGTCTTAGATAAAATCACAGACTTAATAATCTACTTAATAAGCTGGTTAAATAAGAGGTACCACATCATTATAAATTTTATTTAAAGTACATAAGGATTATATTATTATGACAGCTACTAAGTAGGGCAGGGCCATCTCAAATGTCTCACTTATTGAGGAAGGGATGTGACTTTAACATGTGTACCAATAACACTTTGTTTTGCAGCACAATAAACCACTCCCAAAATATATATATATATATATATATATATATATATATATTTAGTAAGCTTGTAAGGAAACTATTACTCTATTTTTGTTTTATTTGGATCGCTTGTCTGTGTACTTAATAAAGGACTTTCGACTGGAAACAGACTGCCTGCCTTGCTTGGATCACTTTCGAATACTTAGTAATTCTGTATAATTATATATTTATTATTATTATTATTATTTATTTATTTATTTTTTTTTACTTAAGACGAGTTTAAGTTCGCTACTTCTACTATTGTCTGGTCTGATTAATATACAGTGATTAACTAGAGATTTATGGACTGAAAATCTTTCCACACAGAGAAGTTTCTTGCACTGTTTTGTTTTTGGACCCAGTGCACTTGTTTAGTGAGTTGTTTTGAGACTTCGGGGATACCACGGAGATTACTTGTTTTTTTTTTTTTTTTTTTTTTTTTATGTTTACGTTACAGACACAAGGTGCAGGGATGGATTCTCACATGGGGTAACTGGTTAGGCTTAAAATGGCCATAAGGGCAGTTAGCCTAGTACTAATCTCTGAACCTATGATATTTGAAGATGGATGATATCCAGTATTAAGAAGCTTGTAAATAAGGGTGTTAAGCAGTAGTTCATTTCTTGCTGAAACTATAAGCCACCTGTCATTCTTACCTTTTGTTCACCAAGTGTGTCCACTGCTCACCATATCCAAAAATACTGACTGTTATTTTTGTGAACTAGTGTGACCACTGAAATCCTAGGCCTTCATATCTGCACAGGTTTCATGTGTATAGCATCACCAGCGATCTGTTAAAAGGCAGGGGTAATTTGGCTTCTCTTGTTTCAGCCTCCTTTACAATTCAGTACCCATTTTGCTTACTTTCTTTTTTAAAGTTTGCTTTATATGCTTGAGACAGAAACAATGACAACATCAAGCCCTACTCCTCTTTCATTTTGTCCAGTGTAGTCCCTTTAATGGGACACTTATCAACTGGAATATTAATTTGCAACTGCATAACTGCTCTTCTGGTTATTAAATGTATATGTCATGGAAGTGCTCAGCTTGTTTCTCACCAAGTTGACTGTATTTTCTACAGATATGTTGATCTTCTGACCTACTTTGAAAATGCTATACATTAAGGGTCCTGAATACAGACTCATGCAGCACTTTTACTTTTAGAAAATAAATATCTTAAAATTGGTCTCAGACTTCTGCCCTCCAATAAAGTTTCATAATATTTCTTATTTACTTCATTAATGTTGAATGTAGCAATGAATTGTGCCTCTCGAAATTAAAATAAACCAAACATCCACTCATACCATTACCTTAATCATCCAGTCAAACTTCAGTCGAGTGAAAAGACTGTCATGTGTTCCGCATGCCTTCAACCACTTTAATTTCAGTCACATGGTTTACCCAGTTTCTCCAACATCCTTGTGGATAATGGGGTAAGGAGGTCATACTAGCCAGTTTGTAGTTTTTGGCTCAGTTTCTGATGTGCCCTTTATACACGAAACATTGTATTTTTTTGTCTGGTTGGTGATAAACGTGGAAGATCTACCAAAATGCAAATGGTATTTCCTGGCATACAATCTTCCCAAATAGACAGTCTTGAAAAGTATTTACGTTTGCTGCATTGGAGACTGTAGTACTGTGAGTACCGTTTCATTTTAGCAAGGTATTTCTCTTTGCATCACATATATGTGACATGCAGTCAGCATTTATAAGGGGGATGCTTAAACCCCCCCTACACACTTTTATAACGTTCTTATCTGCAGACTCAGTGGGTACTGCTCAATAACTGACTCATCCAGTTTGCTCTCAATAGATTTTGCAGCAACTTCACACAGGAGACCCAAAATACAAAGTCTACACAGTCACCTGTAACAGGCAGAACAAGTTTCCTACAAGAGGTACTATAACTTATTCTTAAAGAATGACAACATTGAAAGAAGTTATATTAGTTGCAACAATGCAAAGTGTACGCTCCCTGCATGGAGATGTGAGCAGGCTTTGCTCTTCATACAGTACATAAGGGGCTATAATCTGGTTTCTGAAAATAAAGTTGTTTTACTTTTCAGAAAAGGGAGTTAAAAAAATTAACAGAGATGGGAGCAAAGTGAAGCTCAAGAACTGAATCTTGACACCCATTGCAACAATGTATAACTGCTTGGTTATGACCAGAGAAAACTGAGAAGCACTTACAGTGGATATAAAAAGTTTATACACCCCTGTTCAAATGGCAGGTTTTTTTGTGAGACCACAATAAATCATTTCAAAACTTTTTCTAACTTTAATGTGACCTATAACCTGTACAATTCAATGGAAAAACAAACAAATCTGTTAGGGGAAAAACATAAAAAATAAAAAAGTACAATATGCTGGTTACATCAGTGTGCACACCCTTATAATACTTTGTTGTGTGTGCACACCCTTATAATACTTTGTTGAAGCACCTTTTGATTTAATTACAGCATTCAGTCTTCTTGGGTAGGAGTCTATCAACATGGCACATTTAGACTTGGCAATATTTGCCCACTGTTCCTTGCAAAAGCTCTCCAAATCTGTCAGATTGAGAGGGCATCTCTTGTGCACAGCCCTCTTCAGGTCACCCCACAGATTTTCTATTGAATTAAGGTCTGGGCTCTGTCTGGGCCATTCCAAAACTTTAATTTTCTTTTGGTGAAGCCATTCTTTTGTTGATTTGGATGTATGCTTGGGGTCACTGTTGTGTTGAAAGGTGAAATTCCTCTTCATCTTCAGCTTTCTAGTAGATGCCTGAAGGTTTTGGGCCAAAATTGACTGGTATTTGGAACTGTTCATAATTCCCTCCACCTTGATTATAGCCCTAGTTCCAGCTGAAGAAAAGTAACCCCAAAGCATGATACTGCCACCACCATGCTTGACTGTGAGAATGGTGTTCTTTTGGTGATGCGAAGTGTTGTTTTTGCGCCAAATGTACCTTTTGAAAATGTGGCCAAAAAGTTCAACCCTGGTCTCATCAGACCATAACACATTTTCCCACATGCTTTTGGGAGACGGTATATTGTTTTGCAAATTTTAGCCAGGCCTGGATGTTTTTCTGTGTAGGAAAAGGCTTCTGTCTTGCAACCCTACCCCATAGTCCAAACATATGGAGAATATGTTGTCACATGTAGTACACAACCAGTACTTGCCAGAAATTCCTGCACCTCCTTCAGTGTTGCTGAAGGTCTCTTGGCAGCCTCCCTGGTCAGTTTTCATCTTGTCTTTTCATCAATTTTGGAGGTACGTCCAGTTCTTTTCAATGTCACTGTTATTCCACATTTTCTCCACTTTTTGATGCAGGCAACTGAGGAAATGTCAGGAAAATCCTACTAGGACAGCTGAACTTTATTTGGGGTTAATCAGAGTCTCTTTAATTGATGGCAGGTGTCAACCCAAGAAGACTGAATGTTGTAATTAAATGAAAAGGTGCTTCAACAAAGTATTAGTTTAAGGGTGTGCACACTTATGCAAGCAGCGTATTGTACATTTTTATTTTTTATATTTTTCCCATAACAGATTTGTTTTTCAATTGAATTGTACAGGTTATAAATCACATTAAAGGTGGAAAAAGTTTTGAAATTATTTATCGTGGTCTCATTTTTTTATATCACAAAAGCCTGGCATTTTAACAGGGGTGTGTAAACATTTTATATCCACTGTACAGTACAAGCAGCTTCAGCTGCACTGATGTTCTAACAAAAGTAGGGGCAAAAGAAATGTGTAGGATTCCTATGCATTTTATAGATTTGAAATCTTGGACATACTTAGTGCATTCACACAATTATTTGTAATACATGAAGCTCTACCTGCGTACAACCACTTAAAGAAAAAAATGCAGTAGCATAAAGGGCTTTACAGCTTTGAAAGCACTAACACTTTGCTTCTGGTCGCTGTCTATATGGAAGTTGTAGGTGTACTGCTGATCTTGGATCAGCTTTAAAAGCTTCACTCTACTATAATTTTTTTGTTGGTGTATGTGTGCGCACTGGGGCAGGATATATTTACCACATTTTTTTTTAAAGCTATAAAAGGCTTCCAGTGCTGCTTTGGGGTGGGTGCCAAGTCTATTCCAGTGGAGACAAGAGCCTGGAAGGTACTTAAAGTTTGCACCTTTTTAAGTCAGAAGGCTGAACAACAGGCTTATCTGTTTGCTGATTTCAGAGCATAATAATGATGCTTTATGTACTACAATTTTGTTAGAAGCCAAGAAGGTCTGTTACGTTTAATGACTGAAGCTTGGGTGTACTGCTCATCAATCAGGTATACCATATCTATTTCATACAATTATCATTCTTTAAATAATTATGAACTTTTCCCAGGGGCAGTGATCTTAAAATAGGGCAGCCACCATTTCAAATGTCCAAAGTCGGACATTTTATAAGGAAACATGAGATTTTGCAGAACAAACCATCTACAACCGGTGCAAAGGACTGAACTTCACTCTTTTGCCAAAATAAATGCTCAGTCTTGTAGAATTTGAGTTGTTTGTTCAGCTTCACATAATATTAAGATGTTTCAGGAAAAGGAGATTGTTTTATGCGACAATTAGAGGAAACTTACAGCCACCCAATGGCAGGACATCCATCTCTAAAACAGGTGATCCCTACTCAGAAGTAGACTTCATCCTATTCCTATGGTCAGACCTACCAGTGTGAAGATGTTGGGCCAGTTGTGCTACCCCTAGGTGAGGGTTTGAGGAATACAAATGTCTGTACAACTTCTAGTGGGGACCAGGAGTCTCATGAATAGTCATATCAGGACTGCTAGACCTGGTAACAATATACTGATGCCAATGCACTAGATGCTCTTCCCTGGCTGAGATTATGAGATCATTTATTAATTATGTCTAATACCGCTACAGGATCTCTGGTTATTTTTCTTATTATAGACTCACTAAGTTTAGCCACAACCTTTTCTACTTTCTGTTGCCTAAGCCATTGTGCCAAAAGTTATTCTGCTCTGGAATTATCAAAAAACACTGCTTAGCAGCAATCTTTCTAAACTCATGCACATTATCCAGGTACTCCTTCAGTTTCTCTTCAGCACTCTACAATTGCACACTTCTTGTTCTGTTTGATTCCCCTTATTTTGCAATATTTTAACCTTTTGTCAGTCCCTCCAAATAATTCTTATTACTTCTTAACCATATCTTTTTAGTATCCAGGCCTTCTTGATAATTCCTTACATTTTGACCATCGTGTCTCCACAACAGTTAGGAAAGCCTTCTACCTGTCTCATTAAATTTCCAAAAGCATCTCCGCTAGATCCAAAGAAGTGTTAATCCCCCTTTGCTCTTATCCCATCAGACCCATTATATAATATAATGTACATTTTGGTATACATTTGGCTAAACATATCACTTATCTTAAATGACCTCAGAGATTCATAACTAAAAATAATTCCAAATAAACAAATGAACCCAGGAAAAGCCAAACAATCCAGTATCAAAAAAAATATTTTGTTTATTGAAAATACATGAGCGCTTGCACAGTACAACTGCTTCTTCAGATATAATACAACAACCAACTGAAGTCCATTAAATACTCAAACCCTTGCATAATTAATCACATGACTAATTTAAAATGAACCACTCAGACATATACATACACAATAAATATATATATATATATATATATATATATATATATATATATATATATATATATATATATATATATAATTACATACATAAATATATTAAAAATATATAAAAAATATAATAAACAACAACATACAGTCTCACAATACATCTCAAGAAACATAGACAAGAAAAGACATTCACAGAAAACTCTTTATGCATAAGGACATGTACTATTCACCTACATAAAGGTCTGGCTTTTAGCATTGGTTTAATAGGAATTCTATCATTTAAATCATGTCCATAGTCACCTCTAAGCCTAATAATCCATTTGGCTAAAAGTTGCTCTGTTAAATTCCTTGCATCTCCCCCTCAAATATTTTTGTACACTCTACCAATGGCCATAAACTTGAAACTATGCTTGTTGTTTGTCTCCTGGACATGTTTAGATAAAACGCTAACAAAGCTCCATCTACTAATATAGTAAATGTTTTCTTTTATCCTGTCTTTTAAAGCTCTGTCTATTTTGCCTACGTACAATTTAGAATATAATGTTCACTACACTAAATATATAATATGTGCAGAATCATGTGTGTCATAAACATTAAATGTATAAATTCTATTTTGATCAGGATGTAAAAAAGTGCCAGTATTTATCCATAAACTTACAGGCTGCACACCTGCCACATGGCAGAGTAACCCTTATACCATAATTACCTATCTTGCTCCTAGGGTAACAAAGTTGCCTTTTTAAGGACTTCATATTTTTAAAAAGAAACCCAGGTTTAGAATCTACTACTTCCTTGATTTCTTCATCTGTAGTTAATATATTCCAATGCTTTCTAATAACCTCCATGTACAACCTCACATCATTTGAATAAAACATAGAAACTTTTAGCTTCCTTGTCCTCACAGCCCTAAACTCTCCAGCATTAGTGTATCTCTCAGAAAAATATGACTTAGCCTTGCTTGTCTTTAACCTCGTGACTTCTTCGATGGCTCTACTAACTTCATTTTCTTCACATCCCCCTATCAGAAAACACCTTCACTAGATTTTCTGTCTGATCAAGAAAATCTTGATCATGAACATTCAACCTGGATGCCCTGAAAATCTGATTTTTGACTACATAAGAGGGATGCAAACTCTCCCTAAATAACAAATGACTGCAGTGACATGATTTCCTGAATAACTGCGTAGATATCATACCTGTCCCTTCAAGAAGAACTCAAAAATCCAAAAAAATTAACACTCTTGAGAAACCTCTGAAGAAAAACGCGTGGTTTTGGTGATGTACTCCTCAAATTTATGGAAATGCTCCAAAGACCCTTTCCATAAGAGGAACACATCATCCACAAACCTACGATAAAACACTATATTCACTATAAGGACCTTTCAACACATATTCCTGTTCCCATGACTACAACAAATACTTTCAACTATCATTAGGGAATTTGTAAAGATCAAGAGAGTAGCACATACAGGAAAAGAAATAGGCCATGAAAAGTTACAGCTTCAAAAGCGAGAGGGGTAGTTCTAGGGGGGTATAAGAAAGCATTTTATTCAGTGATATCACTGTATTACAATGAAACAAATCAAGACAATAGCGTTTTCTGTAGGGCAGGTTGTGGCCAGACTATGAGAACACAAGCAGCACATTTATACCATTACTTTCTATGAGGCATCATATTGAACATGTCTGCATATTAATGTGCTTGAGGAAGAAGAAAAAAAGTACAACATGGAAGAACAACCAGCCATGAGCTGTGAAACAGGCAAAAATAAAGCATTAAATATTAATAAAACCAGAAGCAAAGAAAAAACCTATACAACACACTACTACTACTTCTGGTGTTCTTGTGTGAAATATGAAGTGAAGTACTGTTGTGTGCACTTACCATAAATGTAGATGTTCGAGTGTATTCACTGTTGCAGTCATTACATTTGGGTAATCAGCTGGCAGGTTGCGCTCAGTCGGTCTGATTAACAAAGTCTTGGGTCCTGCGTCAGTTGCTGTCCCTTCTTCCATGACGTCAGGTCATCAGGGGTATAAAACATGCAACCGACACCATTACATCAGTTTTTCTTGCCCCAGGTGTCAGGTGCCCCCCTGAATGGGGAGCAAATAAAATTAAAAACAGAAAAAATATATACCTCCAATCAAAAGCAAATACACCAAAAAGGCTTTTAAGCATAGTAAAATTAAGTAGAGGTATAGTAAGAGAAAAACAGGGGGCTGGAGGGAGGGTAACCAGGACTGCAACATTGAATACATTCAAACATCTAAATTTCTGGTAAGTGTACACAACTGTATTATGTTCCTCGTGTTTCACTGTTGCAATCATTACATTTGGGTAGATTCCCAAAGCTATGGTTGGGAGAATGAATTTATACAGCATTATGACCAGCCATAAGGCCCTGCAAGACAGCAGTGGCAAAGCCAGCTCTGGATTTAGAGAAAATTGGTAAATGATAATGCTTGGTGAAAGTATGCACTGAACTCCAGGTAGCAGCTTCTAGAATATCCTTGGTAGGAACACCTCTGAGAAAGGCTGCAGAAGTAGATGCAGCCCTGGTGGAATAAGATCTGATCTCCTGGGGGATAGTTTTTCCATAATGCCCTTAGCAGAAATAAATGCAATGGCTTATCCATTTAGAAATGGTTTGTTTCAAAATAGCCTTCCCCTCTGCCCCAGCAGCAAATGCCACTAGCAATTGTTCAGATTTTCTTCAAAATTTAGTTCTGTCCAAGTAGAATCTAAGTTGTCTGTGCACATCCAAGGAATGCAGAATCCGTTCCCCTTTGTTCTGTGGATTGGGGTAGAAGGTTGGCAAATGAATGGATTGGATAAGAGCCACACTGGAAACCACTTTGGGCATGAAAGATGGATTGGTCCTCAGAGATACCCTGTCCACATTTAAGATGATGAAAGGCTCCACTGCCATAAGGGCCTGTAATTCAGATATCCTTCTAGCTGAAGTGATTGCTAATGGAAGGCTGTTTTCCAAGAAAGTAATTTTAAGCCTGCAGTAGCAGCTGGCTCAAAAGGAGGTAAAGTGAGCTTTTCCAAAACAAAGTTAAGGTCCCAGGCAGGGGTAGGAGCTCCCCTGGGTGGTCTCAAGTTCTTTGGCCCTCTGAGATACTGCTTGAGCAGGGGATGAGAAAACAGGGGTGGTTCTGTGTTATAGTGAGCTGAAATAGCCGAAGCATGGATTTTAATAGAGGGAAAAGACAGGCCCTTGTGAAGCATCTCAGTTAAGTATTGCAAAATCTGAGGTGAAATGAGCGCTGCAGTGCTCATCCCTAAAGATTGGTTGCAGGCACAGAATCTTTTCCATTTGTCAGCATAACATTTTCTAGTACTAGGTCTTCTCACCCCCAAGATGACATCCATCACAGGTTTGCTGAGGAATGCTAAGGGTGAATTTAGCCAAGCAGCAAGGTTCAAAGTTGGGAGTCAAGGGTGCAGAATTTGGTTCTCCTGCAGAGACAGCAAGGAAGGTGTCTGAGGCAGGTGCCATGGAGATATTTGTGACACACTGCGCAGGGGTAGGTATCAGTGCTGGCGAGGCCAGTCTGGAGCAATCAAAATAGTTTTTGGTTTGTCCTGTTTAACTTTTAGCAGAACTTTGGAGAGCAGAGGCAGATGGAGAAAGGCGTAGACGGATATGTTTTTTCCAACTGAAGGACAGAGCATCCACTTTCCAGGCTTTTTTGTGAGGAGTCCTTGTGCAAAATTTGTCCAACTGGTAGTTCTGGGGGGAGGCAAATAAATCTATGTCTGGGCTCCCCGATTTGCTTGTCAACATGTTGAAAAACCGTGGTTCCAGTTTTCACTCGTGTGGGTCCATGAGATTTCTGTTTAGTCTGTCTGCCAGTGTATTCAGTTTTCCTGGCAGGAATTGAGCTTGTAGTTTGCACTTGGTAGCTCAAGGCCGTGTCCCACAATGCCATGGCTAGTCTGCAGAGGGGGTAGGAATTTGTACCCCCTACTTGTTTATGTACCACATAACTGTGGTGTTGTCCATCTTTACCATTAGTTGTCCTGGATGAATGTAGTCCTTGAAGGCTGTCAGAGCATTCTGTGCAACTAACATTTCTTTTAGGTTGATATGTAGGTGCATTTGATTTGGGTTCCATTTGCCCTGAATGCACTTCCCTGCCAGGTGAGCCCCCCATGCATAGTCTGATGCGTCTGTAGTTAGGGTTTGGGTGACAGGGGGTAGTGTGAATGGCAGTCCCTTGTTTTGGTGTCAGACCTCTGCCCACCATAGGAACTCCAGGCGTAGGCAAGGTATATGGAATCATTGTTTCCAGGCTGTGACAATGTTGACTCCATAGACTTTTTAAGTACCACTGAAGTTTCCTCATATGCAGTCTTGCATATGGAATTAGAAGAATGCAAGAGGCCATGAACCCCAAGGGCTGCAGTATTTGTCTTGCAGATAGCAGGGTTTTTGTGGCCACTTGTTTGAAGTAGGTCAACAAATGAATTTGCTTTTCTGGTGTGAGGAAAGCCATCTGGGCAGTTGTATTCAGGCTTGCACCCAGGAATATAATCTGTTGAGGGGGTACCAGTTGTGATTTATTTTTGTTTATTGTGTACCCTAGACAAGTTAGAACCCTTTTTACAAACACCAGGTGATTTAGAAGTATGGTCTGGTTTTCTGCCTGAATTAGACAGTCGTCCAGGTATGGATATATTTGAATATTTCTTTGCCTGCAAAAAGCAATTACTGGAGCAAGGCACTTTGTGAATACCCTGGGTGCAGTAGACAAGCCAAAGGGCAGTGCAGAAAACTGATAATGCAAGCAGCCTGCTTTGAAGCGTAGGTATCATTTGCAAGATTCCCTGATTGGGATATGCAGGTAAGCTTCTTTTAAATCTAGAGTTGCCAACCAGGTGTCTTTGCCTAGCATAGAGAGTAACTGGTGAAGAGTCAGCATCTTGAATTTTGGAATGTCCAGAAAGGTGTTTAGAGTAGACAGGTCCAGAATTGGATGCCATGATTTGTCTTTTCTGGGTACCAGGAAAAGCCTGGAATAGAAACCTTGCCCCTTTTCCTCTTCTGGTACTGGTGGAAGAGCCCCCATGTTTAAGAGGGAAAGTACTTGTTTCTGAGCCTCTGCCCACTGAGTTGGGGGCAGGTCTGGCCACCCGTTTGGTGTTGGCAACATGTGGAAATTAAATCTGTATCCCTGGGAAACTACATTTAAAACCCATTTGTCCTGGGTTATGAGTTCCCAGGTTTGTGCACGAAGAGCAATCTTTCCCCCCAAAGGGGCGGCTAAAAGGTAAGTGCTTGGTAATTTTAAAGGCAAGTCATTGAGACTGTTTACCATGGGGGGGGGTGTCTTGTTATTTCCAGATTTGAAAGTGGAGGCCCCCCATTGCTTAGTTCTAAGAGTCCCTTGGGACTGAAACCTGGTGCTTTTGGTTTGTCTGGGTTTGGCTTGAGAGGATCTGGAAGGAGCTGGAAAGGACCAATTCTTAGTAGGCCAGTGCCTACTAAACCTTGTAAGTTGCAATTGTAAGAAATCTTTTACAATCTGCATAGATTTAGCTTGATCTTCCATCTTTTTTAGAACTTCTTCAGCCTTATTGCCAAACTGATTTAAAGGAGTATCCAACAATTTTGCTTTAACATGATCAGGCAGAGATTGCTCCTTAAGCCAAGCATGCCTTCTAAGTACAGACCCAGTAACAGCAGCCCTGCAAGAGGCCTCTAAAGAATCAAAACCACATTGCAAAGTATGTTTTCCAACTTGTTCAGCAGAATGCAATAAATCCTGTAAATCTTTATTTTCCACACAGTCAGAAATCAACATCATTTTGTGTTTAAGCAGTCCAATAATATGCTATTGATATTTTAACATATGAAATTGGCAGTTTAACGCCCTGATTGCCAAGGTTGCATAAGTATAAACCTTTTTACCCCATCTATTCAGCACCCTGGAGTCTCTATCAGAAGGGGTAGGATTTTTAGCAGTAGAAACCTTAATGTTCTTGGGCCCCTGAGAAATGGTTTCTGGATCCACAACAGGATTTTTGAAAAAGAACTTGTGGGACTCAGGAACACTGTGGTGTCTGTCAGGTTTACTAGGAGCCGGAGGCAGGGAATCAGGGGCCATACTGGATTCCACAAACACATCATCAACAATGTCTAGCACAGGAGGTATAGCCAAAGACCTATGCTGAGGTAGAAGGAAATCCCTAAGCCTCGTTTTAGATTCAGAAAATTCCTGAATCTCCCAGTGGAAATGCTCCCTTAAGGTATGTAAATTTTCCCCAAAAGAAAAGTCCTCAAGGGGGGAGGCAGAGGGAATGGAATCCTCTGCATCAGAATCCTCATAAGTAGGTATGGAAAAATCCAGGTCATTGGAAGAATTAGAAGAAAAGAGTCCTGAGCAGAAGATTCATAGTCAAACTCAGCCCTAGGCCTCTTAGAAGGAGGGGGGGGGTGACTACCCCTGATTAGAGTAATAAGATCTTCAGTCATCTTGATCATTTGTTTTTTTAGACATAAGGGCCTGAACATGTGGCCTGGGCGTCGGTTTTTTTAGACACAGATCGAGATTTTGGCCTTAGAATAGAAGGTGGAGTCGGTTTAATATGCAAGTCTGTAGGCCTGAATATACCCTCAGAAGCCGGTGCCTGCACAGCGGCTCCGGAGCCATCCAAGGTAGAGACATCCGTGGGATCCATAGGTGAAGCATCTCGCGGCATACTGGACTCCAAATGGGTCTCAGTAGAGGCCTGCAAGTCAGACATAGCGGG
Source organism: Protopterus annectens (assembly GCF_019279795.1). Classification (NCBI taxonomy): domain Eukaryota; kingdom Metazoa; phylum Chordata; order Ceratodontiformes; family Protopteridae; genus Protopterus; species Protopterus annectens. Next base: position 1,603,381,360 of record NC_056726.1, on the reverse strand, counting down.
TATCAGGGGCTGAATAAGCACCTCACTGAGTACCGGTGAACTGGCTTAGGAGAAGCGTTGTCGGCAGTTTTGGACCTCGACGGCCTGTCTCTGTCTTTTTCTTTGCATTTTTTCAGAATTCCAGTAGTCGGATGGCTAACCGACATCATTTCTGGATAATTAAACCAAGAACCGAAATGTTTAGAGGCAAAAATGTACCGACGACAGATAGTGTGCTGATTAAATAAAGCACAAAACTGACAGCAAGGTACGTCGTGGTCAGGGCCTAGGCAAGGAATACAGTACAAATGAAAATCTTTATGAGGTATTTGCTTTCCACAGGTAATGCAGTTATTAACTTTTACTGACATCGGTAAGGAGCAAGAAAAAGTTTCCCCAACAGGGTACTTAGCTTTAAGTTGAAGACTTCGGTTCTGAAACTCGAAAATGAAAATTTCAGGAGTCGGCCGATCGGCACTTGCGAACTGCTTCTGCTTCGGGCACCGAACGGCAAGAAAGATTGATGTAATGGCGTCGGCTGCATGTTTTATACCCCTGACGACCTGACGTCATGGAAGAAGGGACAGTAACTGATGCAGGACCCAAGACTTTGTTAATCAGGCCGACTGAGGGAAACCTGCCAGCAGATTACCCAAATGTAATGACTGCAACAGTGAAACATGAAGAACATCGGGTCTATTTCACAAACCCAAAATCTCACTTACCCAGCTTTTAAAATACTGGGACAACAAAGCCGAAAATCCGTAATACTGACGTCCCGGAACATAAACATTTCACTCCAGGCAAGTAACAACTTGACCACCATATTGAACTCTGCCCCTTACCCCTGCGGTAGTGCAAACTCAGAGTTGGTACATTTAGTTAGGGGGGTGTGGAGGGCGCAGCCCCCACATGGGTGGGTTTTCTTTGCTTCGGTTTTAATTTATGAGGTTGGCCAAGCGGTTACTTGCCTGGAGATGAAAGTCGGTGTTCTGGGCGGTCGGTCTTCTGAGTTGTCAGATTTGTCTTCTCAGTTATATGAAAGTCAGGCAAGTCAGATTTCAGGATTGTGAAGTAGACTAAGTAACAAAAGGTCACTCACTGAAATGTGATGGAGAGTTTAGTTAAAAGAACACTACGGCCAAGTGATGAAAAAACAAATATTTTTTTTATTTGCCATAAATTACTGCACCTCCCAAAACTGCCTGCAGCAAAATACGAAAGTCATTCTTAATTTCATTTTTTTAATCCTGGTCTGCCCTCATTGGAGGCAGACATCTTGATTTCTTTGCAAAGTTAAATCTGTCCCATAATGCACTATGACTGCAAAAATTGTGATAAAAATTAGCCCTACCATTTGTTCTCATTCACTTAGAATGAAACACCTGAAAAAGAAACTGCCAAGTTTGAGAGTCTGCTGATCATGTTGATCATGTGTCAGTGAATGGTCTGCATTGAGTTTTCCAAACATTGTTCATGCTGATGTACTTACATCTTCTCTGAACGAAGCTTGCAAGTGTCAACAAATTACTGAGATAAAGACTTTTTACAAAGAACAGTTTTGCAAGTTTCAGTTCCTGGCCAAGTTACTCCTCCCATCTCCCCTCCTTTAATGAGGTAAAGTCTCACATTTCCAGTTTAGCTAGATTCAACAAATTAGTCAACTAATTTTAATTTATTTATTTTATTTTACATTTGTTTACCAGGAAAGTCCAACTGGGCAGAGACTGCCCATTTTCAGCAAAGGCCAGGGGAGAAAAGCTCCACATAGTACATCACAATACGGGTCTATATTATATTCTCAAAAGCCGACAATGTCGAATCTGACATTGTCGGCATGAGAATGTCGAACGCTCAGAATCTCGTGCGTGTAAATGGAAATCTCCGTAAGGGGAGATTTCCGTTTACTGCAATGTAGTGCGGTCTCGGAGTTGGTATATTTAAGTAAGGGGTGTGCAGGAGGGGCTTGCCCCCCTGCTTAAACCCGTTAGGGTACTTTTTTCTTTTTTTTCTTCTTTTTTTTTTGTCTTTTTATAAGGTCGACGTTTGAAGGCATCGACCATATGGTGTCAACCATATGTTGTTCAATGTTTTCAGTCGATCTTATAATATAGACCTCACAATACAATAATTTTGATGAACATTCAAGACATGCAATATAATCACAGTACAAGCAATTTTCAAAAATTCTATACAAAAATATATAACATAGTCCTTTTGAAAAAGCCTGGTGTGCCACTAAAACTGTTCCCTCATATGTATCTTCACTTCTGAATTGCATTTCCCAGGAATTATTTCTAAAAAAAAGCACACACATTAATCCAGAGTTTAAGCCAATCTATCCATCCATTTCTTAAAATATGCACAGTAAAATATTTGATTTGAATTGCATTCTGACTGCTCACATGGTTATCTTTGCATAGTCTGTCATAGCATAACCTAAACTATGGTATTTAATGCCAAGCTTTATATAACAATGAAACAGTTCTCAGTTTCTTTTTAACAATGACCTCCCAAGCCTCTGATGTGACCCAGTACTTTCTGTTACTACTGCTTTATGCAGCTCATTATAGTTGTATACATGTAGCATATCTCTCATCCTCTCAGCAACAGACTCCTGGAGAAAGCTTCCAAATCAGCTACCTTTGAAAACAGCAATAGTAGTGATGTAGTAAGCTCACAAAATAGGAATACATGAAAGAACATTCTTTTTCTGAAGGAAAAAAAATAAGCTTTTAATTGCAATGAATGCCATTATTTTTTCATAGCAATCAAACACCTTCTTCTAAAAGTACTACGGATTGTAGTATGTCACAGTAAAAGTATAAGCCAAAGTTAGGGACACTTGTGGGGTACCCTCATAAGCGATCCAACACTCCTCATCTGTTCCCCATTCCAAGTATCCTATATCAGACAGGCATGTACATAATTCATGACACACATGTACAGAAACAGTACCAGCAGCTGCAGCAGTGATACCATACGCGAAACAGGAGACTCAAAACAGTTTTACTATTGCTGTCTCCATTTGTCAACACATAACATTTAAACCACACTTACAAAGGCACACCTCCTTTATAGTCAGTTACCTATCAGCGCTAGGATCCATCAGGTCATGCACACAATCAAGCCACTGAACCACAACCACCAGCATGATTTAATCATAGTCCAGGTGGGCATAAATGAACCAAGATGTACCACCCTGAACTATAAGAAGAGAGAGCTCTCCTAACTAATTTTCCCAGGCAAGTATGAGCCTAGCAGTGAGCAGCATTCTACCTTCTCCGAGGCTGATGCCACAAAACAAACTGAATATATTGTCTTTCCACTCCCTGCAAGCTCTCCTCACTCTGCAGAATACTGATATCTGTGTAGTCACTGAAACATTGTTCAAAGCCACACAGAGCAAACCAGCAGAGCAGGGCTATAATGCCTTTCACATATGTAAACCAGCTATTGCACAGAAAGGGACAAAGGGTGGAGGTGTCTCTATTTACATCACACTTCAAGGTGGGTCAAGCAGTATGATGCACTTGTGCTTCTCCACGTACAACTCACTGTAACCAAAATTGGAAAACTGCATGTTCGGCAAATCCAATGTTCAGTAAAACCAAGTCACAGTTTTTCTAGGTCAAACAAATGAGCATTGGGCCAAAGAACTCCCCCTCCTCTCTCTCTTTCTATAAATATGTGTGTGTGTACATAAGCATGCATATATACATACATACACAAACACAGACAAGCGCACACACACATATTTACAGATATATATATATATATATATATATATACACACACATACATACATATATATATATATATATATATATATATATATTTTTTTTTTTTAAATTTATTTTACATTTATTTACCGGGATGGTCTGACTGGGATAGTGCCCATTTTCAGCAGAAGCCCAGGCAGGGAGAAAAGCTCCAGCCTAAGCTTACATACAAAGTCATCACATCAAGTACTAGAAATTATAGACAAAAAATGACTGTTAACATGTTTACAGGATAAAAATATATAAAAAAACATATACATACTATCAAATAGAACAAGACTTTAAACACTTGAATATAGACAAATATATGGTTGAACTTCTATATGTGGAGCAACTTAACATTAGTTAGGAAATTAAGTAGGAAGAATCACTTAGGCAAAGTAGTGCATAGTTAGAAATACTTCTGTGGTGAGAGTTGCAGCTAGAAATCTAACTTCTTACAGAGATGCAGTGTTGTCAGAACGGATACATTAACAGAGTTAGTCCGTACAGCCAAACTGTATAATTAATGCTAAGTTAATAATTAATCTGGAGTGTTACATGTGCAAAACTAGGATTCAAATAAGTGTGTTTTGAGAGATATTTTTAAATGATTAATATTGCTTATGCATCTAATACTATGTGGAAAGGTATTCCAATTTTTAGCAACAAAGTCAGAGTAAAGAGAGTTGCCTGCTGTATTGGATACTTTGGTTACTTGGAGCAAGTCTTTGTTAGATGATCAGAGAGTATGAATGTTAGAGTAGGGTTGTAGAAGATTTTTTTTAGGGAAGGTACATTGTCAAGATTGTGCATTATTTTGTGAGCCATTATTAACTGGTGACAGTTTATAACAAGAGGTAGTTCCAACCAAGAAAGATTTTTAAGGTATTGACAGTGATGGGTTGAATGTGTGGAATTTGTTGCAAATTTGGTAATCTTATTGTAAGATGATTCTAATTTACTTAATTCTGCCTTTTTGAGGTTGGTAAGTATGGGGGATGCATATGAGTGAGGAGAGAAGGTGGGTTCTAGCTATGGCTATTCTTGCAGTGTTAAGAATGTTTTGTTTCTATACATTGTTCCCAATTTCTTGTGAAC